>NC_069504.1:75823389-76175889 GCF_027579735.1 Bombina bombina | reverse complement strand
GTTACTAGCTTGAAATAGGTTTGTGCTGGCTATAATCTACTATGATGTCTTGTTTATTGGATATACTAATATATTAGATTACCGGGCACTAAATGGACCACCACAATTTTAAAAGTGGTCGATTTATTACCTATTAGCTATCTAGATTATAACCTTTAGCTGGTATTTAATCAATCGTATAAATATGTATGTATGTATATGTGCATGTATAAATATGTATGTATGTGTATGTATATATGTATGTATATGTGCATGTATAAATATGTATGTATGTATATGTGTATGTATAAATATGTATGTGTATGTATATATGTATGTATATGTGTATGTATAAATATGTATGTATGTGTAGGTATATATGTATGTATATGTGTATGTATAAATATGTATGTATGTGTATGTATATATGTATGTATATGTGTATGTATAAATATGTATGTGTATGTATATATGTATGTATATGTGTATGTATAAATATGTATGTATGTGTATGTATATATGTATGTATATGTGTATGTATAAATATGTATGTATGTGTAGGTATATATGTATGTATATGTGTATGTATAAATATGTATGTATGTGTATGTATATATGTATGTATATGTGTATGTATAAATATGTATGTATGTGTATGTATATATGTATGTATATGTGTATGTATAAATATGTATGTATGTATATGTGCATGTATAAATATGTATGTATGTATATGTGTATGTATAAATATGTATGTGTAGGTATATATGTATGTATATGTGTATGTATAAATATGTATGTATGTGTATGTATATATGTATGTATATGTGTATGTATAAATATGTATGTATGTGTAGGTATATATGTATGTATATGTGTATGTATAAATATGTATGTATGTGTAGGTATATATGTATGTATATGTGTATGTATAAATATGTATGTATGTGTATGTATATATGTATGTATATGTGTATGTATAAATATGTATGTATGTGTATGTATATATGTATGTATATGTGTATGTATAAATATGTATGTATGTATATGTGCATGTATAAATATGTATGTATGTATATGTGTATGTATAAATATGTATGTGTAGGTATATATGTATGTATATGTGTATGTATAAATATGTATGTATGTGTATGTATATATGTATGTATATGTGTATGTATAAATATGTATGTATGTGTAGGTATATATGTATGTATATGTGTATGTATAAATATGTATGTATGTGTATGTATATATGTATGTATGTATATGTGTATGTATAAATATGTATGTATGTGTATGTATGTATGTATGTATGTATATGTGTATGTATAAATATGTATGTATGTGTATGTATGTATGTATGTATGTATAAATATGTATGTATAAATATGTATGTATGTATATGTGTATGTATATGTGTGTATGTATATATGTATGTATATGTGTATGTATATGTGTGTATGTATATATGTATGTATATGTGTATGTATATGTGTGTATGTATATATGTATGTATATGTGTATGTATAAATATGTATGTATGTATATGTGTATGTATATATGTATATATGTATGTATATGTGAATGTATAAATATGTATGTATGTATATGTGTATGTATAAATATGTATGTATGTGTATGTATATGTGTATGTATAAATATGTATGTAAGTATATGTGTATGTATAAATATGTATGACTATGTATGTATAATTGTATGTAAGTATATGTGTATGTATAAATAAATATGTATGTATGTATGTATGTATGTATATATATATATATATATATATATATATATATATATATATATATATATATATATACACACATACATACATACATACATACATACATATATATATATATTATAATCTAAATTACAAAATACTAGTTATCCTCCTTCTTATGTAGACTGCTATTATATTTGCACTTAGTGTAGATGGGTGTAACATTACACACATTTGTTGTAGTATTGTATAGATACAATTATCTCTTACGCTGATAATTACATTTGAAAGCCCACATTTATTACCCTGCATTAGTCACTGTCACGCTGTATGTCGATCTTCACCTCTGCTGAATTTCACAGATTTTAAACATTTTAATGTCACAAAACTATTGTCTTGACTTTGAATTGTCAGCACCAGCTTCTTGGCATTGTCACCCATCTTCACTTGCCATTATGTTTCCATCTCACTTTCACTACATTAATAATAACATTTTCTCATATCTGATGGTGCTGCCGCATATTTTATACATTTATTAGAAACACAGAAAGTGAAATACCCCTATTATGTTTCATGAAAGGGCTGTCACCACCTTCCATAATACAATAACTTGCCAGCCGCCCCAAATATCCCTCCTGCACACAAAACAGTACTTACGTGCCCAGGACCTCCCTGAACTCAAACATCTTCTTCACATCCTCCACCTGCTTTTTCCAAGTGGTGCTGTTCTCTCCGTTTTCCCGAGCCATGGCTGGCACCAAGCAATACACCACAGATCTGGCAAAGTTAGCTGTGGCAGCCCCTTGTCTATATCTCAATTCCTGTTTTTTTACAGACTTCCTGTTTGCCCAACCACTAAATATTAGCAAAGCAGTCTCTTCTGACAAGGAGGGTGTCAGTCATGTACTTTCTTCACTGCAGATGGTCAGCTTGCCCTGTGCTTCTCCTTGATCCAGTGTTGTGCTGCTGAGAGATGATCTGCAGGGAGGAGACACTCAGTGGGAGCCTGCTGTGACCCGAGGAGTAGTGCAGTGGGTGTTGCAGTGGGCAGATGCTACTATGGCTGCTACACACAGTGCACTGAGGAGCTTACCCTCTGCATACAGCACATGGGTAGTATTAGATGGTGCCTGTGCAGCTTTGGAGTGTAGGATGCTGCTACAGTCCTGGCTCATACAACTCACTGTGCAGTTTACCCTAGTGGGAGCTGGATCTGACCTCCCTATATGAGCAGTGCAGCAATAAGCTTGAGGTGTTGAGTTGCAGGCTGGAATGATGATCTACCTGCTGCTAGCCCTGGCACACACAGCCCCCTAGTGCACTTAAACAATACCAGTGCCAGTCTGCTTTGAAGTCAGCAGCAGTAAAGTGCCAACTTGAGTATGAAAACTTGCTGCTGTACACAGCTACAGGCTCAGACAGCTGTGACCTCTGGAAGAGTGCAGTACCAAGGTGCAGGGTGGCATGCTATGATGCAGCTCACAGTATTGGGGCACTGTTACCCAGGGTGGGGTGAGCATGCGCTTACCTCCCTCTAGCAGCAGTGCAGACTTGCAGGGTAGGACGGTGCTGTACCTCCTGACACTCAGCCCCACCAGTGTCGGTCGTTATGGGGATAAATAGTGATCCTGGACAGATGCCTCCTGCTGCCTAACTGGAGATTGTTCGCATTGCAGCAAATCCCGCGCACGTCAGGCAGACTCTTGTCCTGTGGGCTGGTCCAGTAGCCGCATTTGGCTCTGAGCCTTTCTGACAAAATATAAATGATCCCGGCAGCCAGACTGCAAGGACTCTGCCGGATAGAGGGACTGGGAAGCAAGCGAGGCGGCGGCACGGCCCCGGAACGTGCATGAGATGAAGGCACTTATTAAACGCGGCTGGGAGGTGGCGCGGCCCCGGAACATGTATAGCGCGATTAATTATACATAGGGAACCTCTCAGCTATGCTTTTTCTTTACTTATAAAAAGTAGAAGTTCGTCGTTTATCAGATTAAAATATTAAGTAATAGATCAACTAAAATAGACATTAGCTGCCTGTTGTGGTTTCAACTTTAACAGCAACATCCCCTTTGCATTTCAGTTTAATCTAGAAGTAGAAGATTCCATGATTAGCTGATTATTGTTCCCTCAGTGAAACAGTATTTTCCAAAGATTACTGGTTAAAGCTACGTGCAAAGTCAATGCTGCTCGATGCATATGAAATAATAGCAATTTAGGCAAGGTATTAAAACTTTATATATTTAGAATATGGTGTAAAGATCATACCACGCTATTTATTTTAACTGGCTGAAGTATTTGTGGAAAAGACAAAAAGCAACACAAATCTTAGTCAGCAAACCACGTTTTTCTTAAAACAAAAAAAAATAAAAAATTTTAAGTGACCCTTTTAGAAGCAACACAAAATCAAAGTTTTTCCTTGTTAAATCTTAAAAAGAACATTATTATTATTATTATGTCAACTAAGCTTGGTAGAGAGCATATTGCATCCATGTAAGCTTGCGTGTACTAGTTAAGTTTTTTTTTTACCAGTTTTGACCAGTAGGAGTCAGTATAAACAAGACTACATTTGTTAGGAAATATAAACCAACTCAGTACTGTATTTTATATGTAAGAATGTAAAAAATACTACAAGGAAATTATATAACGTTTGTTCTTAATAACCACAGCAAGGAAATTATATAATAACCTTTGACCTTAATAGGCACAGGTACACAATTGCAAGACTTTTACTAAAAGGGACATGATACTCTAACATATTTTCTCTGTTGCACCTAGAAGATAATGTTTTTACTATCAAACATTTCATTTTTAAATTTTACAGTGTTGAATGGGCAAACTATATTCTCTTTAAAGGTATATTAATCCCCAAAACAATATTTTGTGATTCAGACAGAGCATATGACTTTTTAAAAAGTTTCCAATTTTATACTATTATCAAATTTGCAATCAAAGAAAATTTGATTATAAACAGATGACCACATTCAAGTGACTTCTCTCAGAGTTGGGTTTCTTTATGTGAAATAATTGTAGGCTACTAAATTCTGTCCAAATGTTAGATTAGGAAGTGAATGCAAGATGACATGGCAAACGTCAGCTTCTGGTGTTAAAGCCTTGTCAATAAAGCTTTGTTATAAGCATATATATTTTTTTAAATAAAAAAAAAGCTAGATTTTATTATATATATATATGCACATAAAAATATAACTTTATGAGTTTATTCACTAATGTGTGTGTGTGTGAAATATTACCCTATTATCCTCACCCCCTTTCTCTCGTCTCTCCCCCACTATTTTCCCCTTTTTCTCCTTTGCTGTCTTCACCTCCCTCTATTTCATTCTCTGGCCCTTTATGTAGGGAGTGAAAGAGAGATCTGAGTCAAGTGGGACCCCAAGACATTGAGCATCCACGGTTGGGTCAATGATGTTATCATCATCAGTTAGAGAATGTTGGGGGGTTAGGAATTTGTAATAAGGGGGGAAATAAGGAGCTCCTTTTTGGAGAGATTTAGCTTAAAGTAGTGACAAGATATCCTGGATGATAAATTAGAAAGACAGTTAGTGACACAAATTAGTAAGGAAGGGGATAGGTCTGGTACAGAGATGTAGATTTTGGTATCATCAGCATACAAATTATATTGAAACCCATGGGACTGTATTAAGGAACCTAAGGATGATGTATAAATTGAGAAGAGAAAGTGGTAAAGGGTCAGAGGATGTGCCAGAGAAGGTTACACTAAAGGTCCAGTTAGACAGGTAAGATGAGAGCCACAAGAGGGCTGTGTTGCAGATGCTGAAGGATTAGAGGATTAGGAGCAAGAAAGTGTGGTTAACCGTGTCAAAAGCTGTAGACAGATCAAGAAGGATTAACAGAGACAAGTGGCCTTTTGATTTTTCTGTAATTAGGTCATTAGTAAAACACATGTGTAAAGTAGTGTGCGCTGAAGAACCACCATACTCCCCAAAACCTATATGTCCCTCACAATAGGACAATAGGAAAGAGCAAGAAATAACAAGAAAATGATGGAGGAGCGCTCAAGCTGAAGGTGTATAGAAGAAAAAAAATTAAACACATATAGAGTAAACAATAAAAAAGTGTCTATGCCAATTTATTAAAAAACTATAGCTGCAAAAGCAATGAAACTAATCGTTAAAATAAGATATTCTAATAACGGACGTGTCTGATATATATAGAGTAGTAATAATAAAGTAAAGGCTAAAAAAATGAAGTTGCCACCACAGGAAGAAAAAACAGTCTCTTAGGAGAATTAACCACCAAGATGTAATGAATCATAAAGTCCCCAATAAATAGTCACTGGTTGCGAAATCTCAGCATATTATGGTGACCGGGTATCTTTTACCTTACTCCTCTGGACACTGTTCCGAATCGATCGGCTTTCAGGGCTCCACACCTACGTAGAGGCGCACACGTGACTAATGACGTCACAAGAAGTAGGCGCTGTCTTTAGTGTAGCGATCCTATTGGTCAGGACTGTCCTTGCAGCGGAAAAGCTTTACCAACCGCTTGTAGTAAGGAAAAAGTATCCGCTCTTTAGTGCAGTTTGCACGCAGGATACCTGTGGTCCGGTGAAGGTAATAGCTCCACGGCTATGCTCTGTAACAGCCTTAAAGACAGTGATCTCTGTAGACTCAGATTCCTCCGTAACCTTATCAGACTTCTCGTATGCTTTAATAAGAATGTCCAACAGAACAAGGACAGTCTCTGTCTCAATTCACAAAAGTGAACAATATATCCTCCTTTAGATGGAAATAAAGAACAACTGCAACTGTAATTATCAACGCGTTTCTCCCTCATACAGGGCTTTTTCAAGATGAGTTTGTTGTAGTCACAGCCTTCCTTTATACGATGAACCAGGTTCCTTATTGGTCAACCCAGATTAATTGATATTAAAGGTGGTTTCTATGCAAATGAAGTGGTATTGGCCACACTGTGGGCAACAATGTATAAACAGAAACACACTGAGGTTAAAAAAGACATAATTGACACTCCTTTCATTACTGATTATAGTAACGATCATGGTACAATGAGGAAGATTCTAAATAGACACTGGCAAATATTACAGGCAGACCCCGTTATAGGGGAGAAACTTGCATCTAGACCCAAACTTATATTTAGGAAGTCAAAAAATTTGAAACTAATGCTAGCACCTAGTACATTTCAGGACAATAAGGGACAGGCTCAAACACATAAAGATCTGTCTGGAAATAAGGTTTCTGGCTTCTTTCCATGCTATTCGTGCAAAGCCTGTCAACACAGTTGCAAAAAATGCTCACTAATAATCCCCCCGACAGGGGAAGAAGTTCCAATAAAGGACCTCATTAGGTGTACAACCAAAGGGGTCATATACATATTATAGTGCACATGCAATCTGATATATTTTGGAGAGACTAAAAGGATGATAAGAGACAGAATCAGAGAGCACCTCCTTTGTATAGAGAAAAAGGTAGAAGACACAAGACTCTACAAACACTTTAAAGAGGTTCACAATGGGAGAACAAAGGATTTGAAGTATTGGGGAATAAAACATATAAAATGTAATTGGAGGGGAGGGGATATAGATAAGATCTTACGTCTAAAGGAGGCAGAATACATATATAAGTATGATACCCTATATCCTGCTGGTTTGAATTCAGAATTGGATATCTCACAATTTCTATTAGATTAAAATATCACTTCACTTGATGATCTTATGAATTATTCGTTCTTTCTTTCTTCTTTTTTTCACTAGTATAATTTTAGGATATGAACCACTCAGCGTATAGGGATTCCCTGTCTGCTGTAATTATTTACTAATGTCTTATAGGATTTGGCAGTAATGCCACATGATTTGTTAAGGTTTCACTCGCTATTTGCAAGATTTATGTGTCTTTTAAAATATTTATGAACATTTAAATCGCTACACTTTATCACCTATTTTTGATAATTTATATGTTATGGTTTTAACATTGTTGCCCACAGTGTGGCCAATACCACTTCATTTGCATAGAAACCACCTTTAATATCAATTAATCTGGGTTGACCAATAAGGAACCTGGCTCATCGTATAAAGGAAGGCTGTGACTACAAAAAACTCATCTTGAAAAAGCCCTGTAAGAGGGAGAAACACGTTGATAATTACAGTTGCCGTTGTTCTTTATTTCCATCTAAAGGAGGATATATTGTTCACTTTTGTGAATTGAGGCAGAGACATCATTGTTCTGTTGGACATTCTTATTAAAGCATACGAGAAGTCTGATAAGGTTACGGAGGAATCCGAGTCTACAGAGATCATTACCTTCACCGGACCACAGGTATCCTGCATGCAAACTGCACTAAAGAGCGGATACTTTTTCCTTACTACAAGCGGCTGGTAAAGCTTTTCCGCTGCAAGGACGGTCCTGACCAATAGGATCGCTACACTAAAGACAGCGCCTACTTTTTGTGATGTCATTAGTCACGTGTGCGCCTCTACGGAGGTGTGGAGCCCTGAAAGCCGATCGATTCGGAACGGTGTCCGGAGGAGTAAGGTAAAAGATACCCGTCACCCTAATATGCTGAGATTTCGCAACCAGTGAATATTTATTGGGGACTTTATTATTCATTACATCTTGGTGGTTAATTCTCCAAAGAGACTATTTTTTCTTACTGTGGTGGCAACTTCATTTTTTTAGCCTTTACTTTATTATTGTTACTCTATATATATCGGAGACGTCCGTTATTAGAATATCTTATTTCAACTATTAGTTTCATTGCTTTTGCATCTACAGTTTTTTAATAAATTGGCATTGCCACTTTTTTATTGTTTACTCTATATGTGTTTAATTTTTTTCTTCTATACACCTTCAGCTTGAGCGCTCCTCCATAATTTTCTTGTTAAGGTCATTAGTAACCTTAATGATTGTAGTTTCTGAGGGGTGTTGGGGTGAAATCCAGATTGCAATGGATCAAGGAGGGAGTTTATTGTGAGGAATGTGATAAATGTGTATATACAAGCCTTTCCAGAAGTTTTGAGGTAACAGGGAGTAGGGAAATAGGGCAGTAGCTGGATGGGGATGATGGATTGAGAGTAGATTTTTGAGGATATGTGTAATTAGTGCATGTTTAAGGGATGAGGGAAATATACAAGTGCTGAGGAAGAGATTAAAAATATGTGTGAGGATAGGAGTAAGAGTAGGAGAGAGGGAGGGCAGTAGTTGTGAGGGGATGTGATCAATGGGACAGGTAGTGAGGTGAGAGTAGGATACAAGGGCAGAAACTTCTTCCTCAGGCTTTGTGGGTTTTGGACATTGGTGATCGTTTGAGGGAGTTGGAGATTGGTAATGTGTTGAGAGATGATTTCATTTCTAATGGAATCAATTTTTTTGGTTTAGTGGTGGCAAAATCTTATAAGACTAGAGAAGTAATCCTGCTTGGAGAAGTTAAGGGCAGAAAAGTAGGAGTTTTAGATGAACTTGTAATGAAGGAAATCAGCTGAACAACAAGATTTTCTCCAGGGTTGCCCAGCAGTAAGGGAACATCTATGTAGATAGCGTGTCAGAGGAGTATGCCAGGGCTGAGGATGAGTGTGTAACTTTTAAATTATGGAAGGTTGTGCCAAATTGTCAATGACCACTGTAAGAGTGGAATTATAGCGATAGATAGATTGGTCAGGGCAGGAAAAGGATGAGATGGAAGAGAGCAAAGGCTTGAGAGAGTTGGAAAGATGTTGCCAATCAAGTGGCTTAATGCTCTTGTGGAGTTTGGTGTGGGGGTTAGAAGGAGGTAATCAGTAGGAAGTGCTGTGATCTTACAAGTGAGGAGATGATGGTAAGAAAGAGGAAAGGAGGGATTTGTGAAGTTTGAGAGAGTGCATCAATAGCTGAAAATCAGATCAAGGGAGCGTCCATCTTGGGTGAGTGAGAGAGTTGGACCATAGTGACAGATCGTAAAAGGAAGTAAGCTGGAGAAGTTGTTTTGCTGCAGGGGTAGCAAGATTGTCAACAGGGAGGTTAAAATCCCCAAGAACGAGGGCAGGGATGTCTGAGGAGAGGAAATAAGGTAGCCAGGATGCAAAATGATCGAGAAATTGAGTTGAGAACCCAGGTGGGCAATATATATCCACAACATGTATAGAGAGAGGAGAGAATAAGTGAATCATGTGGGTTTCAAAGAAATAAAATGTGAGGGAAGAGATGGGTTGTATTTGTTGAAAGGTGCAACTAGAGGGAAGTAAAATACCTACACCACCTCCTTGCCTGTTTCCAGGCTTTGGGGTGTGGCTGAAGTGGAACTTGGATAAGGTTTCCAAGGTTCTGGTGTTTAGGTCGAAGGCAAGCCATACATGGGTGGGTGATTTTGGGAAGTTGTGGGGGATGACCAGGATTGGGGGATATATTACCAGCAGTTAGTATGAGTAAGAGGGAAAGGGACATAAGATGAGATACAGATTTGCAGTATTGAAAGTGTCTTTGGAATGTAGAGCAGGGGGGTGAGAGAGAGTTTAGGAATGTATGAAGTTCATAAGAGCAGAAGTGAGGTAAGGATAAAAGGGATGGGCCGATGAATGTAGTAGGTGGCAATGGGGAAGGAGTAAATGAAAAATATAGTTTGTTGAATAGACAAGAGGTAACGAATAGGAACATGAGGATATGGAACATTTTGCAAAAAGAGAGACAGTGAAATACATAAAACACAATATTACAAGAGTACTTGTCTAGCATCTTGTCCTTTGTCTAATCCTTGTTCAATTCTTGTATAATTCTTAGCTTAATTGCCTCACTTACAAAATAAGACAATCAGTCGGCATCAGTTGGGGATACCGCTCAGTGCAGGCTACATAAATCATATAGCAAGCCACAAAATAATAAAGAAAGCTACATGTTCCAGCCAGTATAAGGGCCTTTTTCAAGCCTATATTTAAAAAAAAAAAAAAAATTTGGAGCCTGCACTGAGCAGTACCCCCAACTGATGCCGACGTATCCTGCTATCGACCAGGAATACTGGAGTGCTGCTACCAGTGATTTTTGTTTGCAGATTCCAGTGTGTGTCATACAGATAATCAGTTTTTCTTTTGTAAATATTCTCAAAGATATCCTGCTTTGATTTGTTTATTTATTTTAAGATAATGAATCAAAGTTAATGTTCTAGCTTCTTCACTAAAAGGAGCTGTTAGTGCACTCATAAACGCTCTATTTTGCAATCTAAAGGGGGCAATATTTCTGATACATGTACTTCGTTATGGGGGACGTAGGTTTCCCTGTTAGGCCCTATTAAATTAGCATAGTGTCATCTGGGTCCAGTAAATTAGTTGATTATTAAATCAAATACAGTTTAAAAGACCAATTGGAAAGTTAGATTCTGGTCAGGTCAGGTTGAGATAAGATAAACAGACAGTAACAGTTGGAGGAGGTTGAAGCTGTGTCATAAGACAGCTATACATTTAAGACTCTATTCACTTACCATAAGAGAGTCACACAGGAGAGGAGAATAGTGTTACATATGTACAGGGACTCTATTCACATACCATAAGAGAGTCACAGAGGAGAGGAGAAACACCAGAAAGCAGTGAATAGTGTTACAGATGTACAGGTACTCTATTCACATACCATAAGAGAGTTACACAGGAGAGAAGAAACACCAGAAAGCAGTGAATAGTGTTACATATGTACAGGGACTCTATTCACATACAATGAGAGAGTTACACAGGAGAGGAGAAACACCAGAAAGCACTGAATAGTGTTACAGATGTACAGGAACTCTATTCACATACCATAAGAGAGTTACACAGGAGAGGATAAACAACAGAAAGCAGTGAATAGTGTTACAGATGTACAGGGACTGTATTCACATACCATAAGAGAGTTACACAGGAGAGAAGAAACACCAGAAAGCAGTGAATCGTGTTACAAATGTACAGGGACTCTATTCACATACCATAAGAGAGTTACACAGGAGAGAAACACCAGAAAGCAGTGAATAGTGTTACAGATGTATAGGGACTCTATTCACATACCATAAGAGAGTTACAAAGGAGAGAAGAAACACCAGAAAGCAGTGAATAGTGTTACAGATGTACAGGGACTTTATTCACATACCATAAGAGAGTTACACAGGAGAGGAGAAACACCAGAAAGCAGTGAATAGTGTTACAGATGTACAGGGACTCTATTCACATACCATAAGAGAGTCACAAAGGGGAGGAAAAACACTGGAAAGCAGTAAATAGTGTTACAGATGTACAGGGACTCTATTCACATACCATAAGAGAGTTACACAGGATAGAAACACCAGAAGGCAGTGAATAGTGTTACAGATATACAGGGACTCTATTTACACACCATAAGAGAGTTACACAGGAGAGGAGAAACACCAAAAAGCAGTGAATAGTGTTACAGATGTACAGGGAATCTATTCACACACCTTAAGAGAGTTACACAGGAAAGGAGAAACAACAGAAAGCAGTGAATAGTGTTACAGATGTACAGGGACTCTATACACATACCATAAGAGAGTAACACAGGAGAGAAGAAACACCAGAAAGCAGTGAATAGTGTTACAGATATACAGGGACTCTAGTCACACACCATAAGAGATTTACACAGGAGAGAAGAAACACCAGAAATCAGTGAATAGTGTTAAGGGTGTACAGGGACTCTATTCACATACCATAAAAGAGTCACACAGGAGAGGAGAAACACCAGAAAGCAGTGAATAGTGTTACATATGTACATGGACTCTATTCACTTACCATAAGAGAGTCACAGAGGAGAGGAGAAACACCAGAAAGCAGTGAATAGTGTTACAGATGTACAGGGACTCTATTCACATACCATAAGAGAGTTACACAGGAGAGGAGAAACACCAGAAAGCAGTAAATAGTGTTACAGATGTACAGGGATTCTATTCACATACCATAAGAGAGTTACACAGCAGGGGAGAAACAGCAGAAAGCAGTGAATAGTATTACAGATGTACAGGGACTCTATTCACATAACATAAGAGACTCACATAAGAGAGAAGAAACACCAGAAAGCAGTGAATAATGTTACAGATGTACAGGGACTTTATTCACATACCATAAGAGAGTTACACAGGAGAGGAGAAACATCAGAAAGCAGTGAATATTGTTACAGATATACAGGGACTCTATTCACATACCATAAGAGAGTTACACAGCAAAGAAACACCAGAAAGAAGTAAATAGTGTTACAAATGTACAGGGACTCTATTCACATACCATAAGAGAGTCACACAGGAGAGGAGAAACACCAGAAAGCACTGAATAGTGTTACAGAAGTACAGGGACTCTATTCACACACCTTAAGAGAGTTACACAGGAAAGGAGAAACACCAGAAGGCAGTGAATAGTGTTACAGATGTACAAGGACTCTATTCACATAACATAAGAGAGTAACACAGGAGAGAAGAAACACCAGAAAACAATGAATAGTGTTACAGATATACAGGGACTCTATTCACATAACATAAGAGAGTTACACAGGAGAGAAGAAACATTAGAAAGCAGTGAATAGTGTTACAGATGTACAGGGACTCTATTCACATACCATAAGAGAGTCACACAGGAGAGGAGAAACACCAGAAAGCAGTGAATAGTGTTACAGATGTACAGGGACTCTATTCACATACCATAAGAGAGTCACAGAGGAGAGGAGAAACACCAGAAAGCAGTGAATAGTGTTACAGATGTACAGGGATTCTATTCACATACCATAAGAGAGTTGCACAGCAAGGGAGAAAAAGCAGAAAGCAATGAATAGTGTTACAGATCTACAGGGACTTTATTCACATACCATAAGAGAGTCACACAGGAAAGAAGAAACAGCAGAAAGCAGTGAATAATGTTATAGATGTACAGGAACTCTATTCACATACCATAAGAGAGTTACACAGGAGAGGGGAAACACCAGAAAGCAGTGAATAGTGTTACAGATGTATAGGGACTCTATTCACATACCATAAGAGAGTTACACAGGAGAGAAGAAACACCAGAAAGCTGTGAATAGTGTTACAGATGTACAGGGACTCTATTCACATACCATAAGAGAGTTACACAGGAGAGAAGAAACACCAGAAAGCTGTGAATAGTGTTACAGATGTACATGGACTCTATTCACATACCATACGAGAGTTACATAGGAGAGGGGAAACACCAGAAAGCAGTGAATAGTGTTACAGATGTACAGGGACTCTCTTCACATACCATAAGAGAGTTACACAGGAGAGGAGAAACACCAGAAATCAGTGAATAGTGTTACAAATGTACAGGTACTCTATTCACATACCATAAGAGAGTCACAGAGGAGAGGAGAAACACCAGTAAGTAGTGAATAGTGTTACAGATGTACAGGGACTCTATTCACATACCATAAGAGAGTTACACAGGAGAGAAACATCATAAAGCAGTGAATAGGGTTACAGATGTACAGGGACTCTATTTACACACCATAAGAGAGTTACACAGGGGAGGAAAAACACTGTAAAGCAGTGAATAGTGTTACATATGTACAGGGACTCTATTCACACACCTTAAGAGAGTTACACAGGAAAGGCGAAACACCAGAAAGCAGTGAATAGTGTTACAGATGCACAGGGACTCTATTCACATACCATAAGAGAGTTACACAGGAGTGGAGAAACACCAGAAAGCAGTGAATAGTGTTACAAATGTACAGGTACTCTATTCACATACCATAAGAGAGTTACACAGGGGAAGAAAAACACCAGAAAGCAGTGAATAGTGTTACACATGTACAGGTACTCTATTCACATACCATAAGAGAGTCACAGAGGAGAGGAGAAACACCAGTAAGTAGTGAATAGTGTTACAGATGTACAGGGACTCTATTCACACACCATAAGAGAGTTACACAGGAGAGAAACACCAGAAAGCAGTGAATAGTGTTACAGATGTACAGGGACTCTATTCACATACCATAAGAAAGTTACACAGGGGAAGAAAAACACCGGAAAGCAGTGAATAGTGTTACACATGTACATGGATTCTATTCACATACCATAAGAGAGTTACACAGGGGAAGAAAAACACCGGAAAGCAGTGAATAGTGTTACACATGTACATGGATTCTATTCACATACCATAAGAGAGTCACAGAGGAGAGGAGAAACACCAGAAAGCAGTGAATAGTGTTACAGATGTATAGGGACTCTATTCACATACCATAAGAGAGTTACACAGGGGAGGAGAAACACCCCTGTCTCTCTTTTATCCTTGTCTCTGTCTCACCCTTCCTTTCCCCTCTCTGCTTTAATTCAATCCCCTCATCTGTCTCTTTCTCAATCCCAAAATATGTCCCTTAAGCCTGTGATTTTTAACCTTTTTTTTTGCCGTGGCACACTTTTTTACATTAAAAAATTCTGTGTCACACCACCATCCCAAAATTTAAAAAAAAATCACACATTGTAGCCTAATACAGCATATATATATACACATACACACAAACACACACATACTGTATGTATTATGCTGTTATGCCATGCCTTTTACAAACTACCCCTGCGCTGGGAGTAAAAAACAAGCAAAGTTTAAAAAATATGTCACACTGTTGTCAGTCTGCCGTGGCACACCTGAGGATCTCTCACGGCACACTAGTGTGCCACGGCACACTGGTTGAAAAACACTGCCTTAAGCATTTCTACATATATCTTACTTCCCCAATGCCCTGCAATTTCTCTCACATTACTTTCACACTGTCCCCCCTCTACCACCTATTTCCTCTCTAACTGGTGCTGTGTTTGCCAGTCTCAGATTTCATTCATTACGCTTAACCCTTTGCTACTTGCTAATTTAAGCCTTTTTGCTATCACTGTTTAAATAGAGCCTTGATTTTTATTATTTATATCATATCAAAGCTATATATATTTTTAGAAGACAACCCAAAGTATTGCTCTATGTCCATTTTGGTATATTTCATGCCATCAAATGCAATCATATTAGATTTTTTTTTTTTTTTTTTTTTTTATAAACTGTGAGTTTATCACTGAAATTATTTACATACCACTTGTGCAGTCATAACACAAATGGTTGTAAAAGCTTTTCTGGGATCATCTTTGTTCAGAAATAACAGACATTTATGGCTTTGCCATTGGTTTTTGGTAATTAGAAAGCAGCTAATTGCAGCTGTGCACCACAATTCTAATATTTTCTGCAAAGTGAAAGGGTTAATTTGTTAGCTAGCAAGGGTAATATTCAGGGGTCAGGTCCTACAAAAAAAGTGTGGGAACTCACCAAGACTTCCACCCCCTCACAATTAATATTGTTTTATACACACACACACATTCATACACACACTGTATTTATATGTATATAATCTATACACTCTGGTTAATGAAAGCAAATTAAAACCAACAAAGGGCTGCATGGTTGCCTTTGGGCCATAGAATGGACACCCATGGTTACATTTTTACATGGCAGGGGTGACATTTTTATTTGTAATTTAGGATTCAACTGATACTGACTGAATACTGAGAAGCCAGACACACAAGAGTCTTAGAAAAATTGTAGATGTTACTCCCTGGCTCTCAGGATGTATAAGGCTCTGTAATGTAAACATCTAATATGATCTTGATAAGGTTGTGTGTGAAATAACTCTGCAGTAAGAAACAATGATAATGTGATTTAAAGTAAAATTATGGCCACAAGTTGTCTGTGTGTCATTTTCTTTTACCATTAACACGTATACCAAGTAAATGTGAAGCAAGTGACACTGGTAGAGGAAGCAGGAGGCATGAGAGCACAGTAACATTGAAAGCAAAACAGGTCACCTTGCTCTTTTGGATAAAACTGGTATAGTTGAATCTGCAGTTAATACATTATTTTGCACAGGTCAGCATTCTGCAGACAATGTGGCCTACTGACCTTACATTTTAAGAAATACAGGTACCAATATAGATAAACAGACTGCACATACTATTAGTGTATAAAATAAAGTAATTGGGCTTATCCTACCACAAGATGTTTCACAAACACCTTAAATTCCCAGGTCTATTTTCCTTTGTGTGTACAAATGTGTTTCCCTTTCTGTTCTCTGTCCAGGGGGAACGTAATTCCACCTGCAAAAATAGTGCAGGAACTCCGTTCCCATGTGTTCCCACTTGACCCTTGTGTTTCATGTGGTGTAAATAATGACAGTGAAAGCATTGTGTATAGAAGCCATGATCTTAGCAGAGGATCAACAGGAACAGGAAATGCCAAACAGGAAACAAGTGCCATAGAAATAAATCATAGAGTTGCATATAAGCTACACATAACACCCATAACATCTCCCTCTTTTAGTGTTAACAAATCAACATTGTGAAATTTGGATGAGTCCTTGTAATAACACATTCTACAGGTTAAGTTTCTTGGGCGGTTGTGAATGTCTGCCACTATGGGTGAAGACTGGCCCTCCTTGTACAAAGAGTTTCTTAGCCCTCTCTGAGGTTAATGGGCTCTTCTCAATACTTACTGGCATGCTCTTTGCTTGACTGCCATGAGGTATACCTGCTTTTTCATTAATATTAGTCTGTGGCATCACCTCTGTACATTCCTTATTGCCAATGGGTGAGTGTGACCTTATAATATCAGATGTCTGGTCTGTCAACTGGATATTGAGAATCAGGCTGCTCAGCCACTCGCAGATCCACACGATTGCGGCGATAGAGGGTTTCTGCAATGTCCACAAGATAGGAGCGTGGTGCAACTTTTTGCAGACAGGTACCCATTCTCCAACGACTTGTTCGATCTCCAGGCAGGGGTTTCATACCGATTCGTTCCCCAATATTCAATTCAGGCAAATCTCTGGCAGATGTGTCATATCGTGCCTTGAACACTTGCCTCTTAAGTCGTAACTTTTCTGGTATACCATGTATCACAGAGGGTTCAAGTAGCTTGTTGGCAACTGGTAAGTAAGGAGGTCTTTAATCTCCTTGACATCAGTCTCTGTGCCGGACTACTATCCATGCCCTCGGTTGGAGTGTTTCTCCAATGTAAGATGGCCTTCCACGGGTCTTTACCATCACTTTGTGCTTTCTTGCATACATTTTTAACAATCTTCACAGCAGATTCAGCTTTGCCGTTAGCCTGTGGATGACGTGGTGAAGAAGTCACCTGGTTAAACTCCCATTCAGTGGCAAATTTCCTGAATTGTAAGCTTGCGAACTGAGGGACGTTATCAGAGATCACATTATCTGGTTGTCCATGACGTGCAAACTCAGCCTACAGATTGGATAAGCAACATGGTAGTTATTAGGAAGCCTGAGAAGATCAGAATTTGCATTGATCCCACGTCTGACATCATGTTTCATGTGGTGTAAATAATGACAGTACAAGCATTAGTGTACAGTAGCCATGATCTTAGCAGAGGATCAACAAGAAGAGGAAATGCCAAACAGGAAACAAGTGCCATAGAATAAATCATAGAGTTGCATATAAGCTAAACATAACACCTATAACACCTTGGTAATATTATTATAGTGTAGGTATTACCCTCCCACCAAACTGATCCCTACATAATACCTCCCAAACAGCTCTCTTCCCACTGCCTGCCAGACTGGTCACGACCATCAAAAAGGGACATGAAACCCAAAAATGATCTTTCATAATTCAGATAGAGAATACAATTTTAAACAACATTCAAATGTACTTCTATTATCTAATTTGCCTCATTCTTTAGATATCCTTTGTTGAAGAAAAAGCAATACACATGGGTGAACCAATCACACGAGGCATCTATGTACAGCCACCAATCAGCAGCTACTGAGCCTATTTATATATGCTTTTCAACAAAGGAAATCAAGAGAATGAAGAAAATTAGCTAATAGAAGTACATTGGAAAGTTTTGTTAAAATTACAAGCTCTTTCTAAATCATGAAAAAAGTGGGTTTCATGTCCCTTTAAGTACTGGCAGTCTGCCAGTATGCAGTTTTAGAGACTTTTTGTTTATAATTTTTGTTTTTTAATTTTTGTTTTTTTTGCACTATAAGAATCCTTCCCCAATCCTCCCACCTCCTTGATCCCTCCCAAACAGCTCTCAAAGCCTCCCCCTCATACCAGTTGCAGCCATATTAGGTAATGGCATCTGTATGCCAGTATCCAGTTTATTGATCTTTTTTATTTTAAAAGTTTTTTTAGTAATAAAAAATATTTTCCGTAGTGTAGTGAACCCCCACACTTTTCCAAGTAAACATCAATAGGGCCCCCCTTCCCCAATCATTACCCTTTTCTGTAGCGTGGGGGAATCCATCCCTCCCTCTCCAAATATTTTTATTGTTGTGTAGGGAAATTTACCCCTTTCTCCCCTCCCTACCCCTCCTGAGATGTGCTGTCCACCCGCCTCCCTCCTTCCCATCCAAATAACTCATGGCATCACTACAAGCCGATAACATAAGGCATATATGTGCAGCCACCAATTACAGATTATGTCCCTGGGTTGCAAAACAATAAAAATGCTTTAAACAATATTCCAGTTTTATATGGTTTTTAAACAATTATTTTTTTATGCAAAACATTTGCAATGTTATGCCTGATGGTGGATATCTACTATAAATTTATACAGAAACACTTTTAATGTCCCGTTAAGATACAAAATATAAAGATACTGTTATATAATATTATAAGGTCATTTGTATTCAAGGTATATTATTGTTTATTTCATAATATTGGGATTTTTTTTATAAAACAAATCATTTTTATCCACGTAGTGGCAGTGGAAATCAGCTGGTCACTTTACGGCTAATAAAAAGATTTGTACCACATGAAGAGAAAAACACACAAAACAGGACTGTTTTGTTCCTCGTCAATTGCTCAACTATCACAGGCAGAGCCATTCTTCCATTTCCTATAAGCAAAACTTACTAAAGCTTCTCCAAACTTATTCTCCCCACTTGTGTCCAGTGCCATCCCCACATAAAGGGACAGTAAACGAAAGCAAAATATTTTATATTACAGCACTTATTTTCTCTAAAAGTGATTAGTGATCCATCCCTGAGTCCCAGTTCTTGTTGGCTGTTTATACCCCTCATTCTGCCTACTGTCCAATCATCAAAGTCTTTTTTTTCAGACTTTATACCACCAGGCAATACAACCAATCAAAAGCTGTACTGACTGCCCTAATGAGAATAGCAGAGCTACTGTGTAATAGTAAAGTCAGGGCTGGGAGTGCTATTTCTTAGTAGAGCTGGTGATGTGGCTGTTGATTGGTTGAACCACCCTGTGATCCATGGTTTCAAAAGAGCTTTTGACTAGTAGATGGCCAGGGGAACAGGAGAACAGTATAAACAATCCCCAAAACAAGGGCTGGGATTAGGGATGGATTACTGAGCACTTTTAAACAAAGGGCCATGTATCTGTTTTAGGTCTTAAAAAGGCTTTTACCTATATAACGCTGCTACAGGGTCATGCAGCTGACACAAAGGGTGGATCTAGGTCATGCATCTGAGCTAATATGTCACTTGGACATATAGTTGGCAACATTTTGTATTCTATTAATAAATCCACTAATTTTTGTATATATAAATCAGTGTTTTTACTAGTATTATTATTATTACTACCACTTTTAATATTCTTATTAATAATAATAATACTATTTTTTAAATATTTTAAAAGTTTCTAGAACTGTGATTCATTATCTATTAGTTCCACCATGAATACAATTTAAAAATATAAGCAACGAAATGTAAAGTAAAATTACTTTGATTCTGAGAACCAAACAGGATCTTCTCTGAGTGCTGGAGTCCATAGACAGCTGCCTAATTGCAAATATTGCACCCAGGATCTAACCAGTTTACAAGCTCTGTACTATGGGGTATTGATTATTTGCAACCAGCAATATAAACTAATACTCACTGGCGTGTAAAATTACATTTACTTTGCTGTAAAAAGCACTAGCATCAGTCTTCAAATTCATAAAATTTTATTGTACGTGTTTAAATTGAATCTTAAACACAAAACTGCTAATATGACAACTAGAATATGCAGTTCAGAGTGAAGTGCCGTCTATCAGAAATAAAAATGCTGATAGATATGTTGCCACATGAAGAAATAATGGATACATAGATTCATATAATATATAAGAAATAATTATTTTCTAGTAAAGTATGTATTGTCAGCTCAATATAGGGAGCTTTTAAGAAAGCTTCTCATAACAAGAACATTACATTAAACAAAAGGGAGCCTGATGAAATTAGAGGAATGGAGATTTAATTAACAGCAAGATGTGGAATTTACTACGGTCATGGAGAATGACAGAATCAATAGATATTTTCGTTATTATGTTAGATACATTTTCAGAAATTAAAGGTATGTGGGAATGTGTCAAACAGGCTGAGCACTGCAGCATTAAAATCTACAAATGCAGAACTAGTTATATCTATCTATCTATCTATCTATCTATCTATCTATCTATCTATCTATCTATCTATCATCTCTCTCTCTCTCTCTCTCTCTCTCTCTCTCTCTTTCTCTCTCTGTCTGTCAGTCTGGCTTCATAGTGCATAAACAGGACAACTACTGCTTTTATAAACTTGGAGTATAGGTGGAAAATTGAGCATAAGCAGTAAAGCAGAAAACCAACATATAAAGAGCATAACATATAAAGAAAAACAGTACAAACAGAGAGGTAGCAAGGACAGGGCGTTTGTGGTTACCATGTAAAGTATAGTCATGTAGCCAAATACTGAGATTATTTACTAGATGTGTGGTGATCCATGGTAGATCTGATCCAGTGGTGTGTGATGGGCATCCACAGGGGGGCAAAGGGCATCTACCCCCCTTGGATTTTCCTCCTCACAAAGAGTATAAATTGCAGGAAAAAATGTCAATTAAATGTCCCATTTGTTTTTGATTTTTGTTTTAATTTCCGTAAATGTAGCTCTATTTTAGAGGAAGAAGAACAGTATTCTAGTAGTTACATAGCATTCTGGAATTATTAGTTCACTATTTCCCTCTTAGTTTTGTGCCACTGCAGTTCTGGACTCTAACTCCTAGCATGCATTGTACAGTGGTGGGAAGTGAGCTTCCTGGAAGGCAGAAATCTGTGCAAAATCCTCCTACTCACATCCTTGAATAGTTTGCTAAAAGTGATGCTAATAGCACAAATATAGAAATGTTTGTTTTGCCTATTTTTGGTAAGGTACTGTTAGCAGTTTTAGGCTTTGTATAGGTTAACTTCTGTTGATTATTTTGTGTTTAATTTTGTCGCCTGATCCTATTTTTAATATCTTCCAGCATGTCCTGCAATTGTGAGATAATATTATTTTGTGCAGATACATGTTGTTGTAAATTAGCTATTTCTGTCTGGTGGGATTCCGATTCTCCTTCCAGATATTCTACTCTATCTCCAATTTCATTAACTTCTTTCCGAAGTTCCAATATTTCTTCCTTTTTGCACAGTTTGACTGGAGAGATCAGAGTGGATAAGTCCTGTTTAGAGGGTAATGATTCCAAGAGAGATTTAGGAATTTGTATTGAGTTCATTACTGTCTTGCCTTTAATGACTGAAGATACTGGAGGAGAGAGTCTGCCATATTGGTTTAATAAAGAAATAGCAAAGTCACAGGGCTGCAAAAAATTGGTGTCACCAGTTGGGCTACACTTTGATGTGATATCACAAAGATAGTCACTTCCTTGATCTGATTTTCAGCTATCAATGCAATATCTCAAACTTCACAATTTCCCCTTTTCCTCTTTCTGACCCTCATCTCCTCACTTGAAACATCACATCCCTTCCTACAACTCTCCCTCCTTCTACCCCTCACACCAAACTTCAAAGAAGCACTAAGTCATTGGATCAGCAACAGTTCGCTAGCTCTCTCAAACCTCTCCTCTCTTTCATCCCCTCCTTTACCAGCCCTGATCAATCTATCTGCCACTATAATTCCAGCCTTATATCTGTCCTTGACAATCTGGCCCCACCTACCATAGCTTGGAAATCACACACTCATCCTCAGCCCTGTCATACTCCTCTGACACGGTACTGACGCATATGTTCCCGTACTGCTGAATGACACTGGAGAAAATCTCAGAGTTCAGCTGACTTGCATCACTACAAGTTCATCTTGAACTCCTACTATTCTGCCATTAATCTTTATAAGCAACATTACTTCTCTACTCTTATCTCTACTCTTTCTTTAAACCCAAAATATCTGTTCTCCACTTTCAATACTCTTCTCCGCTCACCCCCACCTCCTAATACCACTTCTCCCTCAGTTCAAGATTTTTCCAGCCACTTCAATAACAAAATCGACTGTATCAGAAATTAAATCAGCTCTCAACACACTAACAGTCTCCCACCCCCTCAAAAGCTTGCAATCATTCAAAACCCACTGACCAATAAATTTAGTTATTTTGCTCCTGTTACTGAGGAAGAAGTTTCTGTCCTTATACTGTTCTCTCACCTCACTACCTGTCCGCTCGACGCCATCCCCTCACAGCTGCTCCCCTCCCTCTCTTCTAACCTTACCCCTATACTCACACACATCTTCAACCTCTCCCTCTGCACCGGTCACACCTATCATCAAAAAACCTTCTCTCAATCCAACCTCCCCATCCAACTACCGCCCTAGTTCCCTACTACCTCTTGCCTCAAAGCTTCATGAAAAGCTAGTATATGTACTGCTATCCCATTTCCTTACATTAAACTCATTCCTTGACCCACTGCAATCTGGGTTTTGCCCCCATCACTCCACAGAGACAGCAATCGTTAAGGTTACCAATGGCCTAATTACAGCAAAATCCAAAGGCCACTTCTCTCTGCTTATCCTCCTTGATCTGTCTGCAGCCTTTGATACTATTGACCACCCTCTTTTTCTACAAACCCTCCAATCCTTCGGCATTTGTGATACAGCTCTCTCATGGTTTTCTTCCTACCTGTCGAACCGTTCCTTTAGTGTAGCCTTCTCTTGGGCATCCTCTGCCCCGTTACCACTTTCTGTTGGGGTATCGCAAGGCTCTGCCTTGGTCCCCTTCTCTTCTCAATCTACACATCATCATTAGGTTCCTTAACAAATTCCCATGGGTTTCAATATCATTTGTATGCGGATGACACCAAAATCTACCTCTCTGCACCAGACCTAGCTCCTTCCTTACTTACCCGTGTCACTAAGTGTCTTTCTCATATCTCATCCTGGATGTCCTCTCACTATCTTAAATTAATCTTTCCAAAACTGAGCTCCTTATTTTCCCCCCTTCTTCCAAAATCCCCACCCCCCATTTCTCTATAATTGTCGATAACTCCATGATTTCCCCTACCTCGCATGCCCAATGTCTTGGGGTCACACTTGACTCAGATCTTTCTTTCACTCCTCACATTCAGTCCTTGGCTAAAGCCTGCCGCTTCCACCTTTAAAACATCTCTAATATTAGACATTTCCTTACACAAGACACAACTAAGATTTTAATCCACTCTCTCATCCTTTACTGCCGAGAATACTGCAACTCCGTCCTCTCTGGTCTCCCTAGCTGCCGCCTAGCTCCTTTACAATCCATAATGAATGCCTCTGCCAGGCTCATCTTCCTTATATGTCGCTCTTCATCTGCTGCACCTCTCTGCCAATTCTTTTACTGGCTTCCTTTTGCATCCAGGATTAAACACAACATTCTGACTCTGACATACAAAGCCCTCAACTGCACTGTTCCCCCCTATATCTCAGACGTTGTCTCCAGATACTCTTCCTCTCGTCCCCTTAGCTCTGCTCACAATCTCCGACTCTCCTCCTCTCTTGTTACCTCCTCAAATTCCCGTCTGCAGGACTTCTCCAGACTGGCTCCCATCTTGTGGAACTCCCTGCCTCGCTCCACAAGACTTTTCCCTAGTTTTGTAAGCTTCAAGCACTCCCTAAAGACTCTACTATTCAGGGATGCATACAACCTACACTAACCTTTCCTAACTCCATTTCTATCCCCTTGAACCCCTTAGCATGTAAGCCTATGAGCCCAGCTGTTTGTAGATCACCTTCATAAGAGCCGACTACAACAGTGCAACTCTCGACAGGTTCCTCTACCCATTTGATCCCTATAAATGTTACCCTGTATACCGCATATGTTTATAGCACTGCGGAATCTGTTGGCGTTCTACAAATACCTGATAATAATAAATAATAATCTGCAATATTAAATGCAATGTATAACTGCTGGGATGAAAGTGACAATAGGGTAAATGTGCACTAAATAAGTTGGATATAAATTCTGTAACAAATGCAATATAAGCGTTATTCTACTTTAAAGAATGTTATCAAGTTTGACAACAACATGTTACATGTTTCTGTAGAGGTGAAGGCAATCCACAATGGCCAAGCTGTACAGGGAGTTTTAGCTATGTTAATGATATCACGGTACGAGCAGGGAGTGTACAGTAATATTCCACAATATCAGCTGTGGTCAAAAACACACAGGATGTCAGCTCATGGTGTATAATGGCCTTATACTAATAGAAGAATTGCATCAGGAAGAAGATAAAAAAAAAACATTGAGGCACTGGGTGCAGAATGACAAATCAAAATAAAATATTACACAATATCCAAAAAGTGACACAAAAATATAATAGTGATAAGCTGAAACAATGTGTGCCTATAGAGGGACAGATTGCGAGTGGAACATTATTTAATGCTCCTCTTCAAGCGTTAACTCCGCTAAAACTATTCTTTTTGCGCGTGTTGGGTAGCACTCGTATTACAAGTTGAAAGTAAACTGTTTTCACTTTCGCACTAACCCAATGCGTGTAAAGAGACGAAATTAGAATGTTGCGTGCAATATCGTATTCCCCCATAAAAGTTAAAGGGCCACTAAACCCAAAATCTTTCTTTCATGATTCAGATAGAGAATAGAAATTTAAACAGCATTACAATTTACTTCCATTATTTATTTTGCTTCATTTTTTAAATATCCTTAGTTGAAGAAAAAGCAATGCACATGGTGAGCCAATCACACGAGGCTTCTATGTGCAGCAACCAATCAGCAGCTAGTGAGCATATCTAGATATGCTTTTCATCAAAGAATATCAAGAGAATACAACAAATTAGATAATATATGTAAATTAGAAAGATGTTTAAAATTGCATTCTCTTTATAAATCATAAAAGAAAAAATGTGGGTGGCATGTCCCTTTAATGGAGCAAAAAAAGTGGAAAAAACACCCTATTTCATGTTCCAATATTTTTTTTACATCTTTTTATATCTATATATATATACAGGTGTGTGTATTTTTTATTAATGTAAATGTATTTTCATGATAAATATATTTTTACCCCTTGTACAAAGTTGCAGAATAATGGTCAAGTGCTTAAGAAGCAGTTTACCATTTGGGATTCTTAAGTTTGAATCCTGCATAGGGGCTAATTATTAATTATTCATTTTTATTTTATTTGAAATTAAACATATTTCTTAAAAGTTTTATTTTTTTGATAATACATTTAAAAATGAATTAAAAAAGTTTTCAAATGCATTCTTCTTTGTTAAATTCTTAATCTATCTGTTAAAACGTGTATTTCATCTGTTAATAAATGTAACAATATTTCTTCCATTTTTTTTATGTGTTTTCAATCTATAACACAGACTTGAGCATTACATTTTGATATAGGACTTTTGTTTAACCAAAAAGGAACAGAGACAGGCTATATAAACTATCCTCGAAAAAGCCACATCGTGTGGCGAAAAGGTATGTCAGCTTGTACAGAGCGTCGTCTTAGGAGCAGATCCAGAGACGAAAGTGACTGTAAGCTTCTCTATTGATAGTTGTACTTACCTGACTAAAACTGTTCCTTTACGCTAGCTGCCGTACTAAAGCCTAGATTGACTTAATGGGACAGTCTACTTGAAAAATGTTATTATTTAAAAAGATAGATAATCCCTTTATTACCCATTCCCCAGTTTTGTATAATCAACACTGTTATTTTAATATACTTTCTACCTCTGTGATTACCTTGTATCTAAGCCTCTTCAGACTGCCCCCTTATCTCAGTTCTTTTGACACACCTGCCTTTTAGCCAATCAGTGCTGACTCATAACTTATTCCACGGAAGTGAGCACAATATTATCTATATAGCACACATGGACTAGCAGTATCTAACTGTGAAAAACTGTCAAAATGCATGGAGTTAAGAGGCATCCTTCAACAGCTTAGAAATCAGTTTGAGCCTACCTAGGTTTAGCTTTCAACAAAGAATACCAAGAGAAGAAAGCAAATGTGATGATAAAAGTAAATTGGAAAGTTGATTGATTAAAAATGCATGCCTTTAATTTTGACTTGACTGTCTCTTTAATGTGCAATGATTGCTTTTAATTATGTTTTTATGCTTCTGTTTGGATTGTAAATAAATAAACTGTGATTTGTTCATGTTTCATTGCTCAACATGGAGCTAGTGTAGCTCTGTGCTTGTTAGTATTGTTTATCTGTGTCTGCAATAAATATTTACCGAATTACACAATTTGTTTGTCTCTTCTTTATTTTGAGGAATTCATTATCAAGTACAGGGACTATTTGATCAACTTTAGAATTAAATACTATTTTGAGTTTATCACTTTATTGGGCACTTTATTTATAGGGTATTAGTAAACTAGGACTAGTAGCATTTTCTGATAATTTTCAACCCCTAATTTATATATATATATGTGTGTGTTTATTGTCTGGGCATTTCTTTCATGTAATTGGCAAGAGTCCATGAGCTAATGACATATGGGATATACAAAGTTTCCCAAACCTCAAAATGCCTATAAATACACCCCTCACCACACCCACAATTCAGTTTTACAAACTTTGCCTCCTATGGAGGTGGTGAAATAAGTTTGTGCTAAGATTTCTACGTTGATATGCGCTTCTCAGCATTGTTGAAGCCCGATTCCTCTCAGTGTACAGCGAATGTCAGAGGGACGTGAAGGGAGTATCACTTATTGAATACAATGATTTCCCTAACGGGGGTCTTTTTCATAGGTTCTCTGTTATCGGTCGTAGAGATTCATCTCCTACCTCCCTTTTCAGATCGACGATATACTCTCAATTTACCATTACCTCTACTAATAACTGTTTTAGTACTGGTTTGGCTATCTGCTATATGTGTATGGGTGTCTTTTGGTAAGTATGTTTTTTATTACTTAAGACACCTCAGCTATGGTTTGGCACTTTATGCATTTATATAAAGTTCTAAATATATGTATTGTACTTATATTTGCCATGAGTCAGGTTCATGTATTTCCTTCTGCAGACTGTCAGTTTCATATTTGGGGAATATAAACATTTAAAAAAAAAAGAAATGTATTTCTTACCTGGGGTTTAGTCTTTTTTTCAATTGACTACTTCTTGCAAATTGCGGGTGGTATTAGGCCCGCAGGTGCGTCAAATGGTAAACTTTATTGCGTCTTTCTTGGCGCGAAAATATGTCTATGACGCAACTTCGTCATTTTTGGCGTCATACTTGACGCCGAGACCTTTCACGCGGCTGCGTCATTAGTGACGCGAGTGTGTCATTTCCGGTTATTTTTGGCGCCAAAAAAGTTTAAGTTACGTTGTGCGTCATACTTGGCGCCAATATTTTTTCATTATTTCAATACCCCATTGATGTTTGCCTCTTGCTTCTCTCTCTATAAGAGGGCTATGCTATTTGCATTTTTTTCCCATTCCTGAAACTGTCATATAAGGAAATAGATAATTTTGCTTTATATGTTGTTTTTTCTTTTACATTTTGCAAGATGTCTCAATCTGATCCTGCCTCAGAAGTTTCTGCTGGAACATTGCTGCCTGACATCGGTTCTACCAAAGCTAAGTGCATTTGTTGTAAAATTGTAGAAATTGATTTTGCCGAATGTCATTTATAATAGTTGTCATGATAAACTTTTACATGCAGATAGTGTATCCATCAGTAATAGTACATTGCCAGTTGCAGTTCCTTCAACTTCTAATGTGCATGATATACCTGTAAATTGTAAAGAATTTGTTTTTGATTCTATTCTGAAGGCTTTGTCTGCATTTCCACCTTCTAATAAACGTAAAAGGTCTTTTAAAACTTCTCATTTAGTTGATGAAATTTCAAATGACTAACAACATAATAATTTATTTTCTTCTGATGAGGATCTATCTGATACAGAAGATCCTTCCTCAGACATTGACACTGACAAATCTACTTATTTATTTAAAATAGAGTATATGCGTTCTTTATTAAAAGAAGTGTTAATTACTTTGGATATTGAGGTAACCAGTCCTCTTGACGTTCAGTCTAATAAGTGTTTAAATGCTGTTTTTAAACCTCCTGTGGTTTCTCCAGGGGTTTTTCCTATTCCTGAGGCTATTTCTGATATGATTTCTAAGGAATGGAATAAGCCAGGTACTTCTTTTATTCCTTCTTCAAGGTTTAAAAAATTGTATCCTTTGCCAGCAAAATCTATAGAGTTTTGGGAAAAAATCCCCAAAGTTGATGGGGCTATTTCTACTCTTGCTAAACGTACCACTATTCCTATGGAAGATAGTACTTCCTTTAAGGATCCTTTAGATAGGAAGCTTGAATCTTATCTAAGGAAGGCCTATTTATATTCAGGTCATCTTCTCAGACCTGCAATTCCTTTGGCTGATGTTGCGGCTGCATCAACTTTCTGGTTGGAGAATTTAGCACAACAGGATTTGGATTCTGACTTATCTAGCATTATTCGCTTACTGCAATATGCTAATCATTTTATTTGTGATGCTATTTTTGATATCATCAAAATTGATGTTAGATCCATGTCTTTAGCTATATTAGCTAGAAGAGCTTAGTGGCTTAAATCTTGGAATGCTGATATGACATCTAAATCTAGATTACTTTCTCTTTCTTTCCAAGGTAATAATTTATTTGGTTCTCAGTTGGATTCTATTATTTCAACTGTCACTGGGGGAGAGGGAGTTTTTTTTTTTTTTTTGCCTCAGGATAAAAAACCTAAGGGTAAATCTAAGGCTTCTAACCGTTTTCGTTCCTTTCGTCAGAATAAGGAATAAAAACTCAATCCTCCCCCCAAGGAATCTGCTTCCAATTGGAAGCCTTCCTCAAATTGGAATAAATCCAAGCCATTTAGGAAACCAAAATCAGCCCCTAAGTCCGCATGAAGGTGCAGCCCTCATTCCAGCTCAGCTGGTAGGGGGCAGATTAAGGTTTTTCAAGGATATTTGGATAAAATCTGTCCAAAATCAATGGATTCAGAGCATTGTCTCTCAAGGGTATCGAATAGGATTCAGAGTAAGACCTCCTGTGAGAAGATTTTTTCTCTCACGTATCTCAGCAAATCCAGTAAAAGCTCAGGCTTTCCTGAAGTGTGTTTCAGACCTGGAGTCTTCAGGGGTAATCATGCCAGTTCCTCTTCTGGAACAAGGTTTGGGGTTTTATTCAAATCTATTCATTGTCCCAAAGAAGGAAAATTTATTCAGACCAGTACTGGATCTGAATATTTTGAATCATTATGTAAGAGTACCAACTTTCAAGATGGTGACAAAAAGGACTATTCTGCCTTTTGTTCAGCGAGGACATTATATGTCCACAATAGACTTGCAGGATGCATACCTTCATATTCCGATTCATCCAGAACATTATCAGTTTCTGAGATTCTCTTTTCTAGACAAGAATTACCAATTTGTTGCTCTTCCATTTGGCCTAGCAACAGCTCCAAGAATATTTTCAAAGGTTCTGGGTGCCCTACTCTCTGTAATCAGAGAACAGGGTATTGCGGTGTTTCCTTATTTGGACGATATCTTGGTACTAGCTCAGTCTTTACGTACTGCAGAATCTCACACAAATCATCTAGTGTTGTTTCTTCCGAAACATGGTTGGGGGATCAATTTACCAAAAAGTTTCTTGATTCCTCAGACAAGGGTCACCTTTTTAGGCTTCCAGATAGATTCAGTGTCCATGACTCTGTCTCTAACAGACAAGAGACGTTTAAAATTGGTTGCAGCCTGCCGGCACTTTCAGTCTCAGTCATTCCCTTCAGTGGCTATGTGCATGGAAGTTTTAGGTCTCATGACTGCAGCATCGGACGTGATCCCCTTTGCTCGTTTTCACATGAGACCTCTACAGCTTTGTATGCTGAATCAAAGGTGCAGGGATTATACAAAGATATCACAATTAATATCCTTAAATCCCAATGTACGACACTCTCTGACATGGTGGATAGATCACCATCATTTAGTTCAAGGGGCTTCTTTTGTTCTGCCAACCTGGACTGTGATCACGACAGATGCGAGTATTTCAGGTTGGGGAGCTGTTTGGGGATCTCTGACAGCACAAGGGGTTTGGAAATCTCAAGAGGCGAGATTACCAATAAATATTTTAGAACTCCGTGCAATTCTCAGAGCTCTTCAGTTTTTGCCTCTGTTAAAGAGAGAACCGTTCATTTGTTTTCAGACAGACAATATCACAACATTGGCATATGTCAATCATCAGGGTGGGACTCACAGTCCCCAAGCTATGAAAGAAGTATCTTGGATACTTGCTTGGGTGGAATCCAGCTCCTGTCTAATCTCTGCGGTGCATATCCCAGGTGTAGACAATTGGGAAGCGGATTATCTCAGCCGCCAGACTTTACATCCAGGGGAGTGGTCTCTCCATCCAGATGTTTTTTCTCAGATTGTTCAGATGTGGGGTCTTCCAGAGATAGATCTTATGGCCTCTCATCTAAACAAGAAACTTCCCAGATACCTGTCCAGGTCCAGGGATGTTCAGGCGGAAGCAGTGGATGCGCTGACACTTCCTTGGTGTTATCATCCTGCTTACATTTTCCCGCCTCTTGTTCTCCTTCCAAGAGTGATCTCCAAAATCATCATGGAACAATCATTTGTGTTTCTGGTGGCGCCAGCATGGCCACACAGGTTTTGGTATACAGATCTGGTTCGGAAGGCCAGTTGCCCGCCTTGGCCACTTCCGTTACGGCCAGACCTACTATCTCAAGGTCTGTTTTTCCATCGGGATCTCAAATCATTAAATTTGAAGGTATGGAAATTGAACGCTTAGTACTAAGTCATAGAGGTTTCTCTGACTCAGTGATTAATACTATGTTACAAGCTCATAAATCTGTCTCTAGAAAGATTTATTATAGAGTTTGGAAGACTTACATTTCATGGTGTTCTTCTCATAAATTCTCCTGGCATTCTTTTAGAATTCCTAGAATTTTACAGTTTCTTCAGGATGGTTTGGATAAGGGTTTGTCTGCAAGTTCCTTGAAAGGACAAATCTCCGCTCTTTCTGTTTTATTTCACAGAAAGATTGCTATTCTAGCTGATATACACTGTTTTGTACAGGCTTTAGTTCGTATTAAGCCTGTCATTAAATCAATTTCTCCTCCTTGGAGTCTTAATTTGGTTCTGAAGGTTTTACAGGCTCCTCCATTTGAACCTATGCATTCTTTGGACATTATACTACTTTCTTGGAAAGTGTTGTTCCTTTTGGCCATCTCTTCTGCTAGAAGAGTTTCTGAGCTATCTGCTCTTTCTTGTGAGTCTCCTTTTCTGATATTTCATCAAGATAAGGCAGTTTTGTGGACTTCTTTTCAATTTTTACCTAAGGTTGTGAATTCTAACAACATTGATAGAGAAATTGTTGTCCCTTCCTTGTGTCCTAATCCTAAGAATTCTTTGGAAAGATCCTTACATTCTTTGGATGTGGTAAGAGCTTTGAAATATTATGTGGAAGCTACTAAAGATTTCAGGAAGACTTCCAGTCTATTTGTTTTATTTTCTGGTCCTAGGAAAGGTCAGAAGGCTTCTGCTATTTCCTTAGCTTCTTGGTTGAAACTTTTGATTCATCAAGTTTATTTGGAGTCGAGTCAGGCCCCACCTCAGAGGATTACAGCTCATTCTACTAGATCAGTCTCCATTTTGTCTTTTAAGAATGAAGCTTCAGTTGATCAGATTTGCAAAGCGGCAACTTGGTCCTCTTTGCATACATTTACTAAATTCTACCGTTTTGATGTATTTGCTTCTTCGGAAGCAGTTTTTGGTAGAAAAGTTCTTCAGGCAGCTGTTTCAGTTTGATTCTTCTGCTTTTGATTTAAGTTTTTTTCTTTCAATTATGAAAATAAACTTATTTTTTTGGGTTGTGGATTAATTTTTTCAGCAGAAAATGGCTGTTTTTATTTTATTCCTTCCCTCTCTAGTGACTCTTGAGTGGAGATCCACATCTTGGGTATTGCTATCCCACACGTCACTAGCTCATGGACTCTTGCCAATTACATGAAAGAAAACATAATTTATGTAAGAACTTACCTGATAAATTCATTTCTTTCATATTGGCAAGAGTCCATGAGGCCCACCCCTTTTTTATGGTGATTATGATTTTTTGTATAAAATATAGAAAAAACAGCACTAACAAAAGTGTGTTTTAGGAAAAAAGAGAGGTGCGCCTATTCAATGCTATTCCTAAGGTGAAAGTTATAATTATGATATTTTCTATTATTTTCTGTAAAGAATATATAATATAAAACAATAATACAACACTAAAATTATATATATATATATATATATAAATGATCAACAAATGAAATATAATAAATACTTATTGGATTCCTCTGTATTGATATACAGAAAGAGAAATGTCCATGTATATTCAGTGTACTGAAAAGTCCCACAATTCCTGAGGAATTAAATAATGTAGATAGCCCCAGGAATCAGCAGCTCTCTCCAAAATATACGTAGAAATGAAGCTTGGTCCTGGGAATGACAAAAGAGGGAAGAGGCGCTCTGGTGCAGATAAACCCAATAATGAGTGAGATTTCCAATAAAAGAGAAATACTAATACTCACAAAGGTGATTGCACTTCCAGTGCAATAATCCACAAGCCGAAACTTCTGAGCCGTTCGGCTGACTCTTTCTCTCCCGGTATGCTCCCGGCAACAATCAGGCCCCGGTATGCTCCCGGCGACAATCTGGCCCCTAAGAAAAATGAAGCATAGAACACCTTTGGTGCAGATAACCCTGACCAGTATGGAACTACTATCAGTGGGTAGATGTAAATACTCACAAACGTGTGTGCACAATCAGTGCAATATCGAGCGGACCGAAACTTTGTAAAGCCGTTCGGCTGACTTCCGAAAAAATGTGGCTATTGCTCTCACAAGTCCAGTGGAAAAGAACAGTTCAAAGCAAGGACAGTTCAAAGCAAGGTAGAACAATATAAAAACTTTTATTAAAATACTTAAAACTTCGCTACGCGTTTCTCGGCTGCTCTCCGTTTCATCAGGCTCATAAATTTAGTGAACTACCTTGCTGTCTTAAAAAGGCTGAGTTAACCAATGGGGATAGTTTGCGTGTTACACACCCACCGTAACTCCCCCACCAATATACATATTCGTGACAACATCGAACAACATATTGCGGGTAAACATAAAGAGTCGTTATGTCGTGTATCAGATATAAGTTGAGTCTTTATGTTTACCCGCAATATGTTGTTCGATGTTGTCACGAATATGTATATATCGATATCTGTAATAGTATGTTATCGATAGCTGAGATATAACTTTGTTAGGTATAAAGTTTTTGCAAGAGGCGTAGTACCTAATTAATCAATACACATGTTATGGTGGGTGTGCAACATTTAAACCACCTCCATTGGTGGGGGAGTTACGGTGGGTGTGTAACACGCAAACTATCCCCATTGGTTAACTCAGCCTTTTTAAGACAGCAAGGTAGTTCACTAAATTTATGAGCCTGATGAAACGGCGAGCAGCCGAGAAACGCGTAGCGAAGTTTTAAGTATTTTAATAAAAGTTTTTATATTGTTCTACCTTGCTTTGAACTGTCCTTGCTTTGAACTGTTCTTTTCCACTGGACTTGTGAGAGCAATAGCCACATTTTTTCGGAAGTCAGCCGAACGGCTTTACAAAGTTTCGGTCCGCTCGATATTGCACTGATTGTGCACACACGTTTGTGAGTATTTACATCTACCCACTGATAGTAGTTCCATACTGGTCAGGGTTATCTGCACCAAAGGTGTTCTATGCTTCATTTTTCTTAGGGGCCAGATTGTCGCCGGGAGCATACCGGGGCCTGATTGTTGCCGGGAGCATACCGGGAGAGAAAGAGTCAGCCGAACGGCTCAGAAGTTTCGGCTTGTGGATTATTGCACTGGAAGTGCAATCACCTTTGTGAGTATTAGTATTTCTCTTTTATTGGAAATCTCACTCATTATTGGGTTTATCTGCACCAGAGCGCCTCTTCCCTCTTTTGTCATTCCCAGGACCAAGCTTCATTTTTTGTATAAAGCACAATTATTTCCAAATTTCCTTTAATGATGATTTCTACTCCTTTCTTTATCACCCCACTGCTTGGCTATTCGTTAAACTGAATTGTGGGTGTGGTGAGGGGTGTATTTATAGGCATTTTGAGGTTTGGGAAACTTTGCCCCTCCTGGTAGGATTGTATATCCCATACGTCACTAGCTCATGGACTCTTGCCAATATGAAAGAAATGAATTTATCAGGAAAGTTCTTACATAAATTATGTTATTTCACTTTATTGCCCCTGGAAAATTTCTGTGGACGCCCATGTGTGTTGCTGTTGCTGGTGGTGATTTCCTTTCTATATCTTCTGGATAGGGGGATTTTAATTATCAAGCTTCAATGGTTTGTACAACCTATATGGATGAGAAATGTTGTTTGACCATGCTGACATGGTGGCACTGGAAACAAAAACAATATTTATGCTTACCTTATAAATTCCTTTCTTTCATGGTGGTCCATGAATTCAATATACATGGGGTTCACTTCCTAGCCACTAGGAGGAGGCAAAGTTCCCCAAAACTGTCAACAGCACTTCATCCCTTCCATCTCACTGGTATGTGAGTTAAACGTATAGCCAAGTAAGGAGCATAGAAGACAAACAAGGTAGGAAAGGACAAAGCAGGGAAAATATTGGTGCAAATAGGAACCATAATCAAAACAAACTTTTTTTTTTTAATCTATAAAAATATGGGTGAGGTCATGAACTCTCACCACCAAGAAAGAAAGGAATTTATCAGTAAGTATACATTTTGTTTTATTTCATAATGATGAGAGACCACATCTTCATTACGCCTGGAATCCTATACCAAAGACGTGGAGTCAACTGTTAATGATAGGAGGGTAAAAATTGATAAGAAGATAAAATGGTAGAAATCTATTTCCCAGGCACTGCTGCCAGAAGGACTTTCCTACCATAGTTTCTTAAAAAGCAAAAGATCAAAGTGATAAAATTTAGTAAATGTATGCAGGGATGACCAGGTTGCCACTTTACAAATCTGCTCTATCAAATCCTCATTTTTTGAAAGTCCAGGAAGTAGATACAGATCTAGTGAAATGAGCAGCTATATGTTTAGGAGGAGACCCCCCCCTCCAAGTAAGCTTTGTGAATCAAAGATTTTAACCAGGCAGCAAACAAAACTGCTGATGCTTTTAAACCCTTCAGAGGACCTGAGAACTGAATAACAAGACTAGAGGATTGCCTGAAATCTTTGGTAGCCTTTAAATAAAATGCCAATGCCATAACTATGTTCAAATTATGAAGAAGCCTTTCTTTCAAATTTTGTGGATTAGGACAGAGAGATGGAACCTCAATCTTTTTATTTATATTGTCAGCGGGGACTACTTTTGGCAGAAAATCTAATTTAGTTTTAAAAACAGCCTTATCATGATGAAAAATAAGATAAGGAGTTTCACAGCCAAAGAGCTAACAATTCAGTTACCCTCCTTGCAAAATAAATTGAGATTTAGGGAATGGAAGATGATTTCTTGGACTGCTTAGACATGCAGACTCCTGTTTTTGACAAGAGGAGGAAGACTTTTTAACAAAAAAACGAAAATAATAAAAAAAAATCGGCCTTTTCCCTTAGACGTCTTGTCCCGAGGAAGAAAAGCCCTGTAATCCCCATTAACAGTAGAAATAATAGTGTCCAAGTTAGGACCAAATAATATCTATTCCTTGAAAGGGAGAGTTAAAATTCTGGTTTTGGATACCATATCAGCTGACAAAGATTTGAGCCACAAGGCCCTTCTCATTAAAACTAACAAAGCCATATTCTTGGCATTTTATTTGATGACATTAACAATGACATCACAAACAAAAGCATTAGCAGACCTAATATGTTTCAGATGGGACTGAAGATCTTCTTAACTGAACTTTCTGAAATCTGTTTTGTTTAATTGTCACACCATAAACAAGTTGCTGCAATACAAGCGATGCAGTGTCGGGTACAGGAAAAAAATCTATTTGTTTTACAGTCTTTTCATCTATGGGTTCAGACTCCTGAACTCCTAGGGTAATTAAAACATATTTGAGCAGATATCTGATTGATATGTTCTACCTTAAAAATAAAGGTGGAAGATTCTGTATTGTGATCAGAAACTAAATCCTGATCATCCGAGTTAATTTCACCCTTTAATATGGTGGGCATTAGAAGGATCTGAGGACATAATGCTGTTTTTTTTTAAACTCGTTCACGCTTACTTGAAGGTGGTAAAACTGTCATCATCTCTGACACATTAGAACGCAAATATTTATCAAAATCTTGACACATTTCTGAAGGTCTCCCTTGAACTGTACAGAGGGAGTCCTTTAGAGGCAATGACAGTAGTAGCCTGCATAGCATGCATGAGGAGATCCATATGTTTGCTATATAACTGAGCTGTAGGAATGACACGTATCTTATAGCAAAAATTACATGTAAATAAAAATTTTCAGAATCTACCCTCTAAAGGATCAGATGTTATGGGGATAGTTCCACAGAGCTCCATAAGGAATATAACACAAAAATGCTATGCACAGAAATAGCCTATAAAATACATGGAGAAAGGGTTTGTGTAATGTATTAACAGAAAGTTCAAAACAGCAAATATTCAGTAAAGTATTCCAGAAACCATACACTTAACTAGAAAATATCATCAAAATATTTGTAAAATGTACACCCCCGTCCCAGCTCTTAAATTTTTTTAGGTAACTTACACCCTCTGTACTGACAGAAAATATTTAAGAGTTAAAAATGGCATGAAAGAAAGTTAACTTCAAGTGATCTGTTGCAAAATTAACACTGTTCTAAACACAACCAGCTATCTGATTCACTAACCCGACCTGGGAGTTAAGCGCAAGAGCACGCACCAGCTTTTACAATTGCTCAGTAAGACAGACAGGAATATGCTAAGCAAATACATAGAGGTTGAGAAAATTAATTTAAATGGTTGAGCCGGGGGCACGATAAACAGTCTTGCAAAGTATAAAGCGAGTGTATTAAAAATGTTAAATATAGGGGGCATGTCTGGGCGGAGTCCGTATAGGACGCAGTATCAGAGACTCTAGGCGAAATCTGGACAATCCACCAGTTATCTCCAGTAATTTGCAGCATCTGTGGAAAACAAAACTGTCATTGAACGTAATATAGCTTACTGAATCAAATAGTACCAGACATGCTGACATTATGACCCAGGAGTGCTGATCTAGACTGCTGAGGCCTCTGGCAGCGGCTTACTCGTGGGACCTCGGCACCCCCCCCCCCGGTTAAGACAGTCTGAGGTAGGCTGTTACATCTCAGCAATATCATTCCTCCAAGCACATTACTGTCCTAAGAATTCTACTTCAGTATCCTACTCTTTCAGCGACATGGCACTCTGGCTGCAAGTGCTTGAGGTCACAATATGTTCCCTTCTCTATGAACACTTCAAAAAATTAAGCTCTCTAATAATGAACAGCTTTGGTGGATGCCAGCAACCCCTTGAAATACAAGATTGTGCCCGGTCCACTATATTACCACCGCAGATACAAGCATCCGCCGTGACCAATACTGTGGCCAATAATCCGGTAGAAGACCAACCTATCCACTCTACTGCTCCACCGGAAAAATAAATTCCACTGAGCACCCGGTCCTCTGTTTCAGTTGATGCCATGAGTGAGATGGACAGAGCTCATGTTAGACAGGGTAAAGTTACCCCCTCAAAAAGTATCCACTCCTGGATCATCACCCCGGATATGGACATAATTTACTTGTGTAAGGGCCAGCCAGTACTCGTATGCTCACAACGAGGGAAATTTTACTCAGATGATTTACAGCCCTGCAACGAGCCCTATGCTGCATTATGTTTCCCTCAAGTTCTCAAATATGTCGGCTGCTGGAGAGGAGCTATAAACTGTCCTCAAACTTTAAAAACAGGAGTTGGATAGAATATATCTTGCAGTTTTTATGAAATAGCAGGTTGAGCCCTTACACATTTTATAGCTCATTCTACTGCTTTTATACTTCCTCCATTGTAACATGGGACCCTGCTATGTGTATATGGGTATGTGAATGCTGAACTGCACTATGACAAATATGTTATGTTATTTAGCAGACACCAGGGATAACTTTTCTTTTATGTATTTTAAAGTTATCTATAGAGCCCAGTTTCACTCATATCCATAGAAAAATTGTGTGCCAATAAGATATTATTGAATATCCTCTTGCAATAATGACAGTATTCCAGTATCTGTATATTATGGGACATGACATACCATGTGTACCATGTGCCCAATTACCAGGAGTACTAAGTTTGTCTTCAATTTACTCTGTGACATAGTCTAGGTCATTTTAATTTTGGGTTTACGTACATTTATACACTAGATGTGAAGTATACTATACCTCAGGTCTATGTACCTTTATATACTCAGCTCTGACTAATTTTACTTCTAAATTACTAGATGTATAAGCGCTTAACCTCCTAGCCATAATTAATCCATATCTGAGGGTTGCGTGACCATACCTTCCAGAGTTGGTACCTTTGTAGGTTTCAATGTATTGAACACTTGTCCTGAACAATGAGCATAAATATTCAACCGTTACTAATGTGATATTAACCTGCTCAAAGGTTTATTACTACATTCTTGGAAGAGTAATATGTTTTTACTCTAGGGTTAAATATATACCATCACTTGTGTTAAGCAGGGCTTATGATAATACTACTACATACAACTTTAAACCTCTCTATGGTGACTTCTTTAACACCCTTATTTTATATCTAAGCTTTGCTCTGTCAGCATCCGAGACAGGGCAAATTATTTTGTGCAAATATGTTTAAAGACCCGTTCTTTACATTCTACTAGTTATTGCATAACCCTAGTTAGCGTTTTTCATATAGAGAGGTTCCAACGCATAACAATGCATTGACACAAGATCCAATGTACTCATATGTACATAGGATATCCATCTTTTACCCTCAATAAAAAGTCTAAAACTCCAAAGTGCAGTTGATACCTGAAAATGACTGCTTGTTCCATATCCAATTCCTTATATAGCATTAACTGTACAAAGGGATATAATTCATTTTCAATAAACATTATTTATCTAAGCCAAAAAAAAAAAAAAAGTAAAATATATAAAAAAGTATGGAAAACAGATAAACTTCACGGTCATGATGAGCCTTAAGTTACCATCATATAATAAACAATATATATGTGTCCACTGGCTATATAATACACTGATCTGGGTAGAAGAGAATAGCGTGTGGGAGTCAAGTAAATAAATGATACTTACTGTTTGAAGCATCCCATCCACTGTACTTATATCAGGGTAGTGGAAGCACATCCAGTGCTGAACCAATTACAGCAAAGGATTTTAATTTTTGGAGTAGGATGACGAACCAATAGGAGGGGACCAGGGACCTGCCCTGCAACACTCGTGGTCAGGCCTGTGATTAACTCCCTCACTGAGAGTAAATTGTGCCCTGCCTATACTACACATAACCTTCTGTCTCTCTTGTAGCAGCTATTTGAGGGGGCATATGGACCTGAACTCAGTCTGAGAACAACTCTCTCTAAAAACTGTAAAGAGTACCTCAATCTTCGCCCATCTCCTGGGAGGCAAAGTTTAAACTGAGAGACCAGTGAAGTTGGAGGAATGAAGTGCTCTTAACAGTTTTGGGGAAGTTTGCCTCCACCTAGTGACTTGGAAGTGAATCCCAGGCTTAATGTATTTGTGTACTCACACCACCTTATTAAAGAAAATGAGAGAGTATGACGCTGGTAACAATAGTTTTCATATCTCAAAGGTCGAATAGGTGTCATTTTCAGCAGATTATCCCTTGTATCTTCAGTTTGCAACGTAAAGAAGCATTAAAGTCATTTTGTTATATATGCATAGTTTATATTACTACTAAAGTATTGTATTGTAAAATATATGTTTTAAAAGCATTTAAAACTGTCAACTTATAAATTATTTCTTAAATGGATATGAGACCCAAAATGTTTCTTTCATGATTCAGACAGAGCATGTGATTTTAAACAGCTTTCTAATTTACTTCTAATATCATTTTTCCTTCATTCCCATGGTATTGTTTGTTGAAAAGCAGGGACGCATGCTTAGGAGTCAGTGCATTTCTAGAGCACTATATGGTAGGACTATTTCCTGCCATGTAGTCCTCTAGATGCCAACCTAGGTATCTCTTCAACACAGAAGATGATGGTAATGAAGCACATTTGATAACAGAAGTAAATTGGAAACCTTTTTATAATGGTATGCTCTGTCTGAATCACAAAAGGATTTCTTTATGTTTAATATCCCTTTAAGCTACTTGAAAACTCTAGTAAATACTTTTTATCTTATCTCCCTTTATAGGGCTAATATGTGTAAAATAATGTGTACACAGCTCTATGCAATTGCTGTATCATGTAGCTGGTTTTGGCAGTTTGCAGCATTTTGAAGGAAACCTAACTTACAGAATTTGCCTTTTGGTGGTCTTATATTACAATCTCAAAATGTTGTATGTCTCATAAGTAAACAATTGTACATAATCCCACTAAGACTTTTTACCTGCAAAAACGGTGAGATAAGTGACATAGAATACTTACTAAATGCTTTTATAGGTTGATCATGGTCTAGGACTCTATAATTAGTTGAGTTTAGATGAAAATGTGTAATGCATCTACAGTATCTCACAAAAGTGAGTACACCCCTCACATTTTTGTAAATATTTTATTATATCTTTTCATGTGACAACACTGAAAAAATTACACTTTGCTACAATGTAAAGTAGTGAGTGTACAGCGTGTGTAAAAGTGTAAATTTGCTGTCCCCTCAAAATAACTCAACTCACAGCCATTAATGTCTAAACCATTGGCAACAAAAGTGAGTACACCCCTAAGTGGAATTGTCCAAATTGGGCCCAAAGTGTCAATATTTTGTGTGGCCACCATTATTTTCCAGCACTGCCTTAACCCTCTTGGGCATGGAGTTCATCAGAGCTTCACAGGTTGCCCCTGGAGTCCTCTTCCATTCCTCCATGACAACATCATGGAGCTGGTGGATGTTAGAGACCTTGCGCTCCCACACATTCTGTTTGAGGATGCCCCACATATGCTCAATAGGGTTTAGGTCTGGAGACATGCTTGGCCAGTTCATCACCTTTACCATCAGCTTCTTTAGCAAGGCAGTGGTTGTCTTGGAGGTGTGTTTGGGGTCGTTATCATGTTGGAATACTACCCTGCGTCCCAGTCTCCGAAAGGAGGGTATCATGCTCTGCTTCAGTATGTCACAGTACATGTTGGCATTCATGGTTCCCTCAATGAACTGTAGCTCCCCAGTGCCTGCAGCACTCATGCAGGCCCAGACCATGACACTCCAATTTGATGCAGTCTACGGCATATGGTCTGAGCACTGACAGGCTGACCCCCACCCCTTCAACCTCTGCAACAATGCTGGCAGCACTCATACGTATATTTCCCAAAGACAACCTCTGGATATGACGCTGAGCACGTGCACTCAACTTGTTTGGTCAACTATGGCGAGGCCTCTTCTGAGTGGAATCTGTCCTGTGAAACCGCTGTATGGTCTTGCCCACCATGCTTCAGCTCAGTTTCAGGGTCTTGGCAATCTTCTTATAGCCTAGGCCATCTTTATGTAGAGCAACAATTCTTTATTTCAGATCCTCAGAGAGTTCTTTGCCATGAGGTGCCATGTTGAACTTTCAGTAACCAGTATGAGAAAGTGTGAGAGCGAAAACACGAAATTTAACACACCTGCTCCCCATTCCCAACTGAGACCTTGTAACACTTATGAGTCACATGACACCGGGGGGGGGGGAATGGCTAATTGGGCCCAATTTGGACATTTCCACTTAGGGGTATACTCACTTTTGTTGCCCACGGTTTAGACATTGAAGGCTGTGTGTTGAGTTATTTTGAGGGGACAGCAAATTTACACTGTTATACAGGCTGTACACTCACTACTTTACATTGTAGCAAAGTGTCATTTCTTCAGTGTTGTCACATAAAAAGATATAATAAAATATTTACAAAAATGTGAGGGGTGTAATAACTTTTGTGAGATACTGTAGATGTAGTGTCAGAGATGGGGATTGCAGTACTCACAACTTCTCTTCCTTGTGGTGAGCTTTTTGGTTTTGTTTTAATTTTAATTTTTATCTTATTTATTTTATGAATTTATTTTTTAATGTTACAAATGTATCCCTGGGCTGTCATACAGAATTTCTCTACTGGTTTTGATATCAGTTCAGTGCTTTATACTGTAAGCTGTTACGATACAAGTTTATGTTGTATAACTTCTATATGTACATTGAAGTGTTCAACAAAGAAATAAAAAACTGCTTTAGTTTGGTCTGTTAGGAAGGGAAAGATCTAATTCAGTATAAATGCATATTGCACAGACCAATAAGTCAAGAAGGATCAGGGTCAATTCATTCCCTTTATCTAGGAGATGCGTGAAATACTAAATCTTTATTGTTGGATGTATACATAGGGACATATTTAGCTCTTTAAAGGGCCAGTAAATGTAAAAAATAATGTTATATAATTCTGTACAAAGGGCAGCTTTAAAACAGCTTTAAAAAAATCTAAAGATTTGATAGATTTTAGCCCTCAAAGTTGCACTTACCTGGTCTCCTCTCCAGGCTCTTCTGATCATGTCTTCTTTTTCTAAAGCAGTTCACGGGCGCGCTGTCTAATCACAGTGTGCCCGATCGCGGTATTTAACTGAATGTAGGGAACTTCCACTCTGGTCTGGTAGAGGGAGCTACATTCAGTTCAAAAGAGTGATCGGGCGTGCTGTGATTAGACAGCGCGCCTGCGAACCGCTTTTGAAAAAGAAGACAGAATCAGAAGGGCCTGGAGAGGAGACCAGGTAAGTGCAACTTTGAGGGCTAAAATCTATCAAATCTTTAGATTTTTAAAGCTGTCGCTAACATGTTACATAATTCTGCACATTATTTTTTACATTTACCAGCCCTTTAAGGGCATATGAAACCCAGAATTTCTTTCATGATTCAGATAGAGCAAGCGATTTAAAACAACTTTCTAATTTACTTCTATTATCAATTTGTCTTCATTCTCTTGGTATCTTTTGATGAAAATCAGGGATATATGCTTATGAGTCGGCCCATTTCTGGAGCACTATGTGGCAGCAGTTTTGCAAGAATGTTATCCATTTGCAAGAGCTATTTCCTGTCATGCAGTGCTCCAGATGCCTACTTAAAGGGACACTGAACCCAAATGTTTTCTTTAATGATTCAGATAGACCATGCAATTTTAAGCAACTTTCTAATGTACTCCTATTATCAAATTTGCTTCATTCTCTTAGTATCTTTATTTGAAATGCAAGAATGTAAGTTTAGATGCCAGCCCATTTTTTGTGAACAACCTGGGTTGTTCTTGCTGATTGGTGGATAAATTCATCCACCAATAAAAAAATGCTGTCCATAGTTCTAAAACAAAAAAAAAGAGCTTAGATGCCTTCTTTTTAAATAGCAAGACAACGAAGAAAAATTGATAATAGGAGTAAATTACAAAGTTGCTTAAAATTGTATGCTCTATCTGAATCACAAAATAAAAAAATTGGGTTCAGTGTCCCTTTAAGTATCTCTTCAACACAGAATATTATGAGAAGAAAGTACAATTAATAATAGAAATAAATTGGAAACTTTTTTTAAAAATTGTATGCTCTGCCTGACTCGCAAAAGATAATTTTTGGGTTTCATATCCCTTTAAGGGCACATCTTCAGTGGCTGGTTACATGGCACTGCATGGTAAGCCTTCCAACTTATTCCCATTTTGATACTGTATCTTTTTTTGCCTTTGTTAAGGGACAGTAAAAAACCTTGCGATTTTAAAATGTTTAGTTATGTATATTAGAACAACTTCATTACTAATTTTTATGTAATTTAGCTCTGGAAATTGTAGCCTTTCTAGTTATCAGAACTGAAAAAGCACACAGCAGGCTTCTCATGACTAACCCTGCTACATATCTTTCCCAATTGGCTTTAACAGATAATAACTGCAAAACAATGCACTTTATATTAACTTTATGATTGGGGTTAAGCAGGGCTGCCACTAGAAATGTTGAGGCCCCTGACTTAACCATTGATCACCCCCCCCCTTTGACATGTGCAATTTTTGACTAAAGTGACTAAAACGTATATGCCCTTTATTCTTAAGTGTAGTCAAACTTGCAAATGTTGTAAAGGTAGTAACACACAAACACAGAAACACACAGACACACATAAGGATTCACATATAGACATTCCAGCAGACACGCAAACAGACAAACACACTCAGACACAGACACCCACACAGACACTCAGCACTTGTTTACATTGACCTGACAAGTAATGAGGTAGACTATAGTTTTGTCAAAAAAGGAGATTTACAAAACAAAATATGGAGTTCTGATTATCTTTTTGTCAAGGAAGATGCCAACTAAATGATGACAACAGCATGCAGTGGCTGAAAGGAAGGGCCCTGAACTGCCTAAACAATATTTTAAAGGTTAAGTGGTGGATTGGTGACTTCCGGAAAGGGCTCATTAGTCTCAAAGTCTGTAGATAGATGTGAATAATCAGTAGTAAGGTAAAAATGTCCTAAAAAGGAACAGACAATGGACACACACACAAACTCAAGCACAAACTTGCACATACACCCAAAGGAAACACCCACAGAGACAGCTTTAGAAAACACACAAAGACATACACACTGACAGACACCCACAGAAAACACACAAAGACATACACACACACAGAGACATCCACAGAAAACACACAAAGGCATACACACACACAGAGACACCCATAGAAAACCTACAAAGACATACATACACACAAACCCTCAAAAAGACATCCACAGAAAACATACAAAGACATACACACACACACACCATCACAGATACACCCACAAAAAACACACCGACATATGCACACACCCTCACAGAGACAACCACAGAAAACACACAGACATACATACACACATACCCTCAGAGAAATACCCACAGAAAATGCACAAAGACATACACACACACCCTCACAGACATCCACAAAAAATGCATAAAGACATACACATCCACCCTCACAAAGAGACCCACAGAAAAAAATACATACACACTCATAGATACACAAACAAAAGCACAAAGACATAAACACAGACACCCACAGAAACACTCACAGGAGGTAACATTTCTGCACATTGCATCCCCTAAATCAACAGTGTGTGACATGCATGATAAAAAAAAATGTAGAAATTAAGAGATCACTTTTAAAAGAATCATATTTGTAAATGTGCAAACAAAAATAATTCTTGTACATTAATGATCTGGGTAGATGGCTAGATGAAAAAAAAAAGTACTTTTGAAAGGTTGACATATGTTTTTTTCCCCCCATTTTCCCCAACCAAGAGCACTACTTCAAATATGTTGTACAAATGTTCCCATCTGTCAGCTGTACTTATGGATTTTGAAAATGCTGTACTTTATATGGTCTTGGTGGAACCATAAGCTGTGATACTCAGTTTCATACCATTAGATCTGGTTAAATGCAGAAATTAAGGCTTGTTTATATGTATTTCAAAATTAAGTCAGCTGTAGTGTAAACTGAACAGTGTTTAGTTAACCTGTCTCATTTCAAACACTGATCTACTTAGTCTGAGAGTATAACATTTTATGCAGATGTAAAACCCTCAGATAAAATGCCTCTGTGCATCTGGAAAGTCCTTGCATAAAGGGGCAGTAAACTGAAATGTAATTTAAATATATATATTACTAAAAAAAACTCATATCTGCCAAAAGGGCACCTACCATTTGTGTATTGAGGAGGAAACATTTCTGCATGGCTTTAAATATAGAATTTCTACAGCATTGTCAAATAATCATAAATACACTGTTGCATATTGCTAAAAAAAAAAATGTGTTTTTATGGACCCCTGGCCCCACCATACAACTACTACCACACTGAAGTTACAATCCGAATTTGCACAAAGAAATAAAAAACATTTACTAAGTAAGTCCTACCTCCTCTGCAAATGAAAGTGATCTGCCGTCTGACTCAGGCACACACTGTACAAACTTAAGTGCCAAGTCTGTCTCACACTGTGCATAGTGGTTTAGTGCACACTCAGAAATCCTCTCAAATGCTAATGCTTTACTCCTTGTAACAACATTTCCCATGCTCAATAGCACTCTGCTGTAGTACCCTCTGGTGGCTGCCAAAATTAAAAAAGTCACCTGCACACTCAAGCGTGATTTGACTCCTCCACATGAGGCAAAATGTTGTGTGGGGTTTGTCTATTGAAAAACAGTTGCAGCAAATAAGATGTTAATATATGTGCAGCCACCAATCAGCAGCTAGCTCTCAGTACTGAATTGCTGCTCCTGAGCCTACATAATTATGCTTTTTTAACAAAGGATACCATGAGAGCAAAGTAATTTAGATATAATATAAATAAATTGGGAAGTTGTTTAAAATTGCATGCTCTGTCTGAATCAGGAAAGAAAAAATGTGGGTTTCATGTCCCTTTCATGAAATAAAGGACCAGAAATAAAAAACGTTTTTGAAAATAAAATAAAATGAACAACCTTTTATATCATCCAATTATTAAGGCTATAATAAATAGATTTGAATTTTGTTTTTAACCTCACTGCACCTATTCAAACCTGATTTATGCTGCATCCAATTCTATTCAGAATCTCAGAGCCACAAATTAATTCATACTAATTAGAACAAGAGGTTTGGTTGATTTACTTAGTTATGGCTCATTGTGTTTCATACATTAGATGAATACAAAACATTACATTTTTTTTTATTTTCAAAAATAAGTGAAGCTCAAAATTATGTACAAAACTGAATATAGAATATTCTGCTAATAACACTGAAGGTCTCTAACAAAATAATGTGAATTAAGACTGTGTTTATACTGTATTACATTTTTATTTAGCAAAAGGATTCAATAATAATATCTGTCTATTTTTGTAGTTGGTTACACTGTTACGTTTTCTCTGCTAAATCATTTCTTGCAGAGCCACTGATTGATTCCAGGACAAGTTATCAATAAATACTGTTGTGACAAAGGTGAAGTCCTAGAGTCTTACAAATGGGTTTGCAACCCTTTCCAGACTGAAATATCCCAGTAACTTTTTTTTCTCATCTTATCTAGAAATTATTTTAAATGTGGCATAGTGGGCTTCTTGTTGAGACCTTGTCACCTAATTCTAGGGTGACGACCGTATTGCCGCTTTAAAAATGGACCAATATGAAAAATACATATGTCAGGGTTCTTAAACAAAACATTTCTTTAATCAGCCCTGACATATGTATTTTTCATATGTATCCCTCATTTATGGTAAGGTTCTGTATGTCATGTTTAGATTCAACAGTGCTGACAGCCTAGCAATGATCAAGGCTGGCTTTGTCTGCACTAACTAAATAAAAAAAACATAATTTAAAGGGATATCAAAGTCACAATTAACTTTCATGATTCAAATAGATTATGCCATTTTAAAACACTTTTAAATTCACTTCTGTTATCAAATGTACATTGTTCTCGTAGTATCCTTTGTTAAAAAGCATACGTACACATCCTCAGCAGCAATACATAATTGGGAGCTAGCTGGTGATTGGTGGATACACACATTTATATCTTGTCATTGACTCACCAGATGTTATAGCTCCCAGTAGCACATTGCTGCTCTGGAGCTGACTTTAACTATGTGTTTTATCCCTTTGCAGGGACTTAAACACATAGTTATAGGCAAGCAATAGCTCTTACATATTAGAGCATTTACTTTTTGCACTTTTAAAGCTCTTTAAAGGACCAGTAAATACAGTAGATTTGCATAATCAACAAATTCACAATAACAAGACAATACAATAGCACTTAGTCTGAACTTCAAATGAGTAGTACATTATTTTCTGACAAATTTAAAACTTATGTCTATTTCCACTCCTGTACCATGTGACAGCCATCACCCAATCACAAATGCATATTCTGTGAAGTCTTGCACATGCTCAGTAGGAGCTGGTGACTCAAAAAAAAACAACACATTTTGTTAATAGAAGTAAATTTTCAATTTATTTAAAATTGCTGCTCTATCTGAATCATAAAAGTTTAATTTGATCTGAGGGTCTCTTTAAATTCAGTAAATTGGTTGATTGAGTAGCTAAAGTGGGCAATTTATTTTTTACATAGGACCAGCCGGTGTTGAAAGTTTCTTTTTCTCCTTAAAAAGGCAATTTCATTTTTTTTATTTTGTGTTTACTTGGGTACTCTTTGACTTATTTTAAATTTTGTATGAAGATCTGAAACCATTCAGCGAGACAAATTTACAAAAACACAGGAAGGGGGGAATACGTTTTTACTACACTATATTTTTTAACTCACCTGAGAAATGATGTAAATGTAAAATCAAGTTGCAATATGTAATAGAATTACACATTCTCAGTTGCAAATTGCCTATGAATTATAAGGGACATGAGACATAAAAATGTTCTTTCATTATTCAAATTCCCAATTTACTGCTATTATAAATGTTCTTTGTTCTCTTTGAAACCTTTGTTGAAAACATGGAGGTAACCTCAGGAGCGTGCACGTCTGCAGCACTGTATAGCATCAATTTTGAAAGAGTGTTAAACATTTGCAAGAGCTCTAGATGGCAGCAATGTTTCCTGACATGTAGTGTGCATGCTACCTGCTTAAAGGGACATAAAACCCAACATTTTTCTTTCATGATTTAGGTAGAACATACAATTTTAAACAACTTTTCAGTTAACTTCTATTATCAAATTTGTTTCATTCTTTTGGTATCATTTGTTGAAGGAGCAGCGATGCACTACTGGTTTCTAACTGAACATATGGGTGAGCCAATAACAATCGGTGTATATATGCAGCCACCAATCAGCAGCTTGAACCTAGGTTCTTTGCTACTAATGAGCTTTCCTAGATAAACCTTTTAGCAAAGGATAACAAGAGAAGGAAACAAATTAAATAATATAAGTAAATTGGAAAGTTGTTTAAAATTGTTTTCTCTGTCTAAATCATAAAAGTCTAATTATGACTTTACTGTTCCTTTAAAGACAGGAGGAACAGGCACAATAAAAATGAAAGTATATTGTAAAGGTCTTTTTCTAAGCATAATTAAACAGCTTATGGAGAATAAAATAATGTGCTTAATTGAGCTTTAGAGTTCAATTCATTAATAGGTTGCTATCTATGCATAATGTACCACTGTGAAGAAAATCCTAATGGATGAAAATAACTTTCTCTAATACTATCACTCATATACTAATAAAAAGCACTTTACCAATAAAAGTTAATTATTTTGTAACTGACCTAATACAACAGCACTTTTGTTAATACAATCACTTGGCTCACGAAGCCCACACAATACACTGAGGAACTATAACAGTGTTGCCAGGATGATTTGATGAAATTGACTGCATGGTTCTAATGATACTGGCTGTGTTACAAAACTGGGAACTCCTTTAACTTGCTTCTTGTCTAAGAAATCTTGCACAAATATGTTACATGTAGAGTTGCCAACTCAGCCATTTTTCCTGGACACTTATGAGTTACACATGCTGCAGGGTGTGTAGGGAGGATTCGGGAACATGTATTGTGTTTCTAGACACCTCTATTCATATTCCTCCCTGCACATACCCTGCAGCATGTTTAACTCATAAGTGTCCAGGAAAACATGGCTGAGGCGGCAACCCTAGTTACATATCTCCTGCGATTTTCATGTCTTAGTTTCAAAACTTTTATTCCCTTTTCTATTCTATTCCATGACATTATACTTGTACCGTTTATTTTGTCCCCTTTTCCTGTAATTTAATCCTAAAAACTGTGTTTTCCCAATTCTGATAAATGAAAGTACACACTATGGATTTAAAAGCCCCACCCTGCTACATACCTGTCTCTAACTAGCCTCTGCAAGGGAGATTAGATAAAATACTGAAAAACAAGTGAATTAGTAATTTTAAGCCTAGTCTACTTTAGTAACAAGACCAGATTGGCTCCATTGATAAAGAATTGTAGCAAACAAGGAGTTAATCTATTCAGAAAGCTTTAAAGGAACAGTCAACACAAGATTTTTTTTTGTTTTAAAAAGATAGATAATCCCTTTATTACCCATTCCCCAGTTTTGCACACCTAACATGGTTATTGTAACCCTTTGAGTGCTAAGCACTTTCCCACCTGGGTGCTAAGATTTTTTAATGTTTTTTTTTATGTCATTTTTATTTTTTGAACAATTTTTTTTTAACCTTTTTTTTTATTTTTTTCAGACCCCCAAGACTTACACTGTTGGAAAGGTTGGGCGATTACCTTTCCAATGTGGGTCTTGGGGGTCTGTAGCTGCTTAGATGCTTGAGATACAGGCTTCTAAGCAGCATGCCCCCTGCTCCTATACTTAACATTGTTAAAGGGACACTGAACCCACATTTTTTCTTTCATGATTCAGATAGAGCATGCAATTTTAAGCCACTTTCTAATTTATTCCTATTATCAATTTTTCTTCGTTCTCTTGCTATCTTTATTTTAAAAAGAAGACATCTAAGCTTTTTTTAAATTCAGAACTATGGACAGCACTTTTTTATTGGTGGATGAGTTTATCCACCAATCAACAAGAACAACCCAGGTTGATCACCAAAAATGGGCCGGCATCTAAACTTACTTTCTTGCATTTCAAATAAAGATACCAAGAGAATGAATAAAATTTGATAATAGGAGTAAATTAGAAAGTTGCTTAAAATGTCATGCTCTATCTGAATCACGAAAGAAAAAATTTGGGTACAGTGTCCCTTTAAGTATAAATAAAGTTGCGCGGTGACGTCATCACGCAAAACGGAAAGCCCCGGCGATGCCTGTCACTCTACAGGCACGATCGCCGGGGTAGGAGCGGGTGGAAGCCCCCAGATCTCCCTCAAGGTGGGAGAGTGCTAGCGACGGCCGTCGTTAGCATCAGAGTGGGAAACTCTGCGACGGCTCAGAGCCGTCATTAGCACTCAAGGGTTTAATATACTTTTTTACCTCTGTGATTACCTTGTATCTAAACCTCTGCAAACTGCCCCCTTATGTCAGTTCTTTTGACAGACATGCAGTTTAGCCAATCAGTGCTTACTCCTAGGTACTTCATGTGCATGAGCTCAATGTTATCTATATGACACACATGAACTAACGCCCTCTAGTGGTTAAAAACTGTCAAAATCCATTCACAGAAGAGGCGGCCTTCAAGCTCTAAAAAATTATCAAATGAGCCTACCTAGGTTTAGCTTTCAATTAAGAATACTAAGAGAACAAAGCAAAATTGGTGATAAAAGGAAATTGAAAAGTTGTTTAAAATGACATGCCCTATATGAATCATTTTGGTCTTGACTGCCTGTTTAATACTAAGCCTGAAAAAATGTAAGGTTAAAGCTGTTTCAATTTAAATTGATTCTAGTTCTGCAGTATTGGTTTTATACTTCCTACTAATCATTGGCTGATGAAGACAACTGCCTCTGATTTATTGATGTAGAGAGAGACACACTTCTGAAGTATGGCAAGAAAACAGGAAACATGATTTATTTATTTTTTTAATATTTTAAAATGTTCTCTTTTAGATAAAACAAAGAAATGGTTCACGTTAATGTGTCTTTTATATGAAAACACATTAAACTTTAAACAGACTTGTCTGGCCAATATAAATTGAGCTATGCTGATGATTGAATTGAATCTACCAATCAAAACGAGGGGTGTCCAATCAAAACAGCACTGATTCTCTTTGTGTTCAGAGGAATTAACAGCAAATGGGAAGAATCAGTTTTCCAACAAAGAAGCAGAATATGAAGAAAGCAAACCAGAAAGTCATTCCCAAAAGTAGTTGCAAACCATGTAAGTCTTAAATAAGGACAGTAAAGATATAGGGCTAGATTACAAGAGGTGTGCTATTTAGCGATCCCGCTATAGCACGGGTGTCAAACACAAGGCCCGCGGGCCGAATCCGGCCCACCAGACCTCATCATGTGGCCCTTGTAGCCGCCGCCAGCCTTCACTTGCATACAGCAGCTGTGAGACTGAGTATCCACTTACAGTCGCTGTATGTAGGAGAGACAGGTGCTGCTGGCTGCGCTATGGATCCTGAACAGGGGCTTCCGAGATCTGGCTGGTAGGAAGTGACTGAGTGAGAACAAGACACTGACCTCCTGCTCCCTCATCACTTCCTCCCAGCTTCTATCTGCACGTGCGGGAAAAGGGCTAGCAGCAGAGACCAGAGAGGCAGCAGCAGGCACACAGCGAGGCTGGTAAGAAAAACATGTTTTTTTTAAATAATATGTCAGCAGGACAATTCTAAGTAAACAGCCGTTCTGAGGCTCTGTCTCTGCAGATTGTCTTATTCTGCTCTCAGCCTTCCCCAGGTAATAAATCAAATCTTTATCTCGGGAGTCTGCTCCTACACTTGTACTGTCTGTGACTGATTTGTAGTCTGCACAGATTTTATTAACCTTACCCCTGCCTGTTATGCTTGCATGCATGGGAAAACATATTCACACTGCATTATCATTAGTTTATTGCCCACCTAAATCAGAGCAGTAATAAAGTTTTTGTGTGTGTGTAAATGTGTGAATGTATGTTTGTGTGTGTAAGTATGTGTGTGTAAATATGTGTATGTGTGTTTGTGTGTAAATGTGTGTTTGTGTGTAAATGTGTGAATGTATGTTTGTGTGTAAATGCTTGTTATTACTTACACATTATTATAAAAAACAGTAATAATTGAATGCAGTGACAATAATTTATTATGATAATAAAGAGTGGACACATAGTCCTAGATACAACCGGCCCTTTTGAGGCCCTTTGAGGGTGACCAAACTGCTGATGCGGCCCCCGAGTAATTTGAGTTTGACACCCCTGCGCTATAGTGTAAACATCGCTAGAAGTAATCTTTTTGTGCATGCGGATTAGCACGCGTATTTCAAGTTGAAAATAAAACTTTTGAGAGCAAGCGAAACTCAACGCACGCTAACTTCAGGAACTCAGATATTGCGACCACACTAATTTTTCTTGCCATAGACTTAAATTTAGAGTGCATAAGAATAAAAATAAAACTTATAACTCCTATAGGAGTTATTAATATTTCACATTCCAATGCTCTTCACATACAGGAAAATTTAATTTTTATTTTAAATACATATATATATATATATATAAAAAGGCTACTAAATCCTCTCCCAAGATTAAAATCACCAGGTTCTTCATTAATTTCTAAATGACATCAAGAACTTCCCCTGGCACAGATTAAACCTAATTCCAGACTTAGACTCTGCAGTTGAATTCTTTCAGTCTGAACGCCTACAAGTTTGGAATTTACATGCCCCGCTGCGTAAGGTGAGAGTAAAAGGATATGAATTGGATCACAGCTAACCTCATTCAAATGTACCAATTTCGGGATTCATTGTGGTCAAAGTTCAAGCTTACTGGCTCTATGAATGATCACTGTGTATATAGACAATGGCAAAATTTATGCACTAAACAAACAAAATTAGCCAAGGCCCAATATTTCTGTGAAAATCTGAACAATAACATATCAAACCATAGAAAGTTTTGGAAAGTCATAAATAACTTACACACTCCCCAATCCACTTCCAACCCTCCACTGTCAAAGTGGACAACCAAACCCTGCAACTTCCCTTAGAAGTAGCAAATGCTTTTAACAATTATTTTGTCAGATGCTCTACCACCCTGATTGACAAACTAATAAATGACACACATCCTGAAACTACAAATGTGGATCAGGCCCCACTAAATCTGCAAAGACCCAATATAGTGAAGTAAAATTTTAGACCTGTACCCATCAATGTCATTAAGAAACACCTTAATAATCTAAAAATGAAAAAACAGTCTGGACCTGATCAAATCCCAGCAATGCTGTTGAAGCTCAGTGAACTGGCAATTGCTAAATTTGTCACAACCCTAATTAATGAATCCTTGGTGTCTGGATACATACCCAAACTTTGGAAGACTGCAAGAATAGTGCCCATTCATAAAAGTGGTAAGTTAACCTTGGTTACTAACTATCGCCCAATATCATTGCTCCCAGTATTGTCAAAAATCATTGTCAAAAGTATTACCAACAATCTAACTATCTGACCCCTAATCAATCAGGTTTTTGCCTGAATCACTTCACTACAACTGCCCTCCTAAAAGTTTTCAACTGGCATGGAACAAGGAGACCTAACTGGAGCAATTTTCCTTGATTTTGCAAAGGCCTTTGACACAGTAGACCACAACATACTACTGCTCAAATTAAAAAACTCAGGTACTGGTGATCGTCCGCTAACTTGGTTTCGATCATATGTATTGGATTGATCACAGTATGTCTCCATTTCTGACAGCGACTCCCTCCCTCTCCCAGTCACGTGTGGTGTTCCCCAAGGTTCCATTCTTGGCCCCCTAAGATTGTCAGTATATAGCAGGGTTGTAATACAATTTATTTGTTACTCTTTAAAACAAACCCCCAATTAAAATGTATATACAAAACAATTGAAATTAATAATTATTCCTAAATTCTTTAGATTAGTTAAAATGTATATACACATTGAAATATATAGAGACTAGCTTTGAATCAACTATGCACGCTTATTCCGTTACAATATTCTATACAAAAGATCATAAAAAATATACCTTTAAAATTAACCTTACTCACAATGAATCGCATTAAAATACCACAATGAAATACCAGAATATGGACCTCTAACTTCACAGTTTAGATAAACAATATACCAAGATACTTCACACAAATCTTACTGGGTCTCAAGTATAATTAAGTAACAGCCCACAAATGATTCTATATAATTTAAATTAAAAACACCTGAAATATATATATTATTAATATAAACAGCCAATTTATGTGACTAGCTAAGACTACACAGGACTATGGATATAAGCATAAAATACAGAGTGCCCTTTTAAAATTATTAACTTCAATTAAACTATAGCAATAATGGATGTATTTGCTTTAAAATATTAAATTATAGTCACTGCCATACGTTACCAGATAACCAAATGATTATTCGGTTTACAGAATTTCTTTTGGGTCATCTAAAAAGGATTTATCCACTATATCGCAAAGGTACAGGCCTCAAAACTGTTATCTTCCTTTATTCAAGAAAGTGTCCCAAAATGGCAGAGAATCTACTTGGCACAAAGCCTGTGTATTTTCCTCTCCAAAACTTATGCTTCTTTGAGTCTGTGTGTCCTTGTCTATTGTGTGTGTGTGGGCACTTATCAAAGATATAGCCCCTCCTCCTTTTCTTTAATCATTCCCACAAGATTTTGATAGGCCCTTACCGATGCTTATCCCTGATTCGCCCTTAATGGAGCTGAGCATTGATTGGTTATTTGGATTTGCATATGTTCTAATAGTCAATTTGTTTGGCTGTCATACCATTTCTGAACTATTGGTGGCAGCAGATAACCAGAAATGCAGTCTCACCATCAATTATTGCTGCAGTTTAAATATCTCACCTTAAAATGTTTATTTAATATACTATAATTTCTTGCATTAATAAACCTATCTGGTCAGCATAAATGCCCCATCCCATATAACCCAGCATGTATCTATAGAGACCAAACGTGAGTATACTTACAGTATCATACTAGTAAGCAATTATACTGTAAATTATTTGGCTCTTCACAGAATCATTGCATTCAACCTCCTGGTATTATATTGTATCTCAATGTGAATACAGTATATTTCATGTTTCTAAGAATTTTTGTGTGCATGTATTTATGTTTATGACCAATATTCATAGGACATCTTGTTATTACATGTCTGAAAAAAAAAATAAAAGATGCTATTATTCTGAGACTCTACAACACATTTCAAATTCACCAATGCAGCCCTTCAATACAGCAGACATCTATTCAATACAGTAAGTTTCAGATCAATACATATACACATATATACACATATACATATATATACAGGGAGTGCAGAATTATTAGGCAAATGAGTATTTTGACCACATTATCCTCTTTATGCATGTTGTCTTACTCCAAGCTGTATAGGCTCGAAAGCCTACTACCAATTAAGCATATTAGGTGATGTGCATCTCTGTAATGAGAAGGGGTGTGGTCTAATGACATCAACACCCTATATCAGGTGTGCATAATTATTAGGCAACTTCCTTTCCTTTGTCAAAATGGGTCAAAAGAAGGACTTGACAGGCTCAGAAAAGTCAAAAATAGTGAGATATCTTGCAGAGGGATGCAGCACTCTTAAAATTGCAAAGCTTCTGAAGCGTGATCATCGAACAATCAAGCGTTTCATTCAAAATAGTCAACAGGGTCGCAAGAAGCGTGTGGAAAAACCAAGGCGCAAAATAACTGCCCATGAACTGAGAAAAGTCAAGCGTGCAGCTGCCAAGATGCCACTTGCCACCAGTTTGGCCATATTTCAGAGCTGCAACATCACTGGAGTGCCCAAACGCACAAGGTGTGCAATACTCAGAGACATGGCCAAGGTAAGAAAGGCTGAAAGACGACCACCACTGAACAAGACACGCAAGCTGAAACGTCAAGACTGGGCTAAGAAATATCTCAAAACTGATTTTTCTAAGGTTTTATGGACTGATGAAATGAGAGTCAGTCTAGATGGGCAAGATGGATGGGCCCGTGGCTGGATTGGTAAAGGGCAGAGAGCTCCAGTCCGACTCAGACGCCAGCAAGGTGGAGGTGGAGTACTGGTTTGGGCTGGCATCATCAAAGATGAGCTTGTGGGGCCTTTTCGGGTTGAGGATGGAGTCAAGCTCAACTCCCAGTCCTACTGCCAGTTTCTGGAAGACACCTTCTTCAAGCAGTTGTACAGGAAGAAGTCTGCATCCTTCAAGAAAAACATGATTTTCATGCAGGACAATGCTCCATCACACGTGTCCAAGTACTCCACAGCGTGGCTGGCAAGAAAGGGTATAAAAGAAAAAAATCTAATGACATGGCCTCCTTGTTCACCTGATCTGAACCCCATTGAGAACCTGTGGTCCATCATCAAATGTGAGATTTACAAGGAGGGAAAACAGTACACCTCTCTGAACAGTGTCTGGGAGGCTGTGGTTGCTGCTGCACGCAATGTTGATGGTGAACAGATCAAAACACTGACAGAATCCATGGATGGCAGGCTTTTGAGTGTCCTTGCAAAGAAAGGTGGCTATATTGGTCACTGATTTGTTTTTGTTTTGTTTTTGAATGTCAGAAATGTATATTTGTGAATGTTGAGATGTTATATTGGTTTCACTGGTAAAAATAAATAATTGAAATGGGTATATATTTGTTTTTTGTTAATTTGCCTAATAATTATGCACAGTAATAGTCACCTGCACACACAGATATCCCCCTAAAATAGCTATAACTAAAAACAAACTAAAAACTACTTCCAAAACTATTCAGCTTTGATATTAATGAGTTTTTTGGGTTCATTGAGAACATGGTTGTTGTTCAATAATATAATGAATCCTCAAAAATACAACTTGCCTAATAATTCTGCACTCCCTGTATATATAATAGCAATGAAAGAAACTTGCACTCGCTGGTACTTTTCAACAATCTTTACTGTGACAATGTAACGTTTCGGGGATAATATATCCCCTTCCTCAGACACAAGTGTTACAAAGTGAAAAATATTTATAAGCAAACAATTAATAACCCCACCCCCTAATTAGAATAAAAACCGCCGAAGGCGGTTGTCAAGGTGACCACTAAGTCATAATATCAACAGAAGTGCATCGATCAGTGACATAATAAAATAGACTGTCTGAGTATATGCTTCTCTTAAGTGATAGTGACTCATATTAATATACAGAAAAGTAGAGGAAACATGGTATACAAACACGGAGGGCATAGTGCCTAACCTCACAAAAGCAAGCTAATTCAATGTACATGACAGGACCCATAACTAACAGGGACCGCAAATCCGCTACAATTTAAAATGAAATAATACTTTGCAGCACACATATAGCCTAGATCGCCTTAACACTAGATTAATTCACCCCTGCACTGCTCTGAAGGTCTCCCATTGGCACCCCGACAGCCTTAGGTGCGGCACAACTCAGTACGAGACCCAGAAGTCACTCACCGAGTCAGATTGCATCACATGCAGGGAAAAAGCCTATCGCAATAAAGCGTTCAAGTTGCCATAGGGATACTCACACAACATAGCAGCACACTGTAAAACAAAGCAGTGAATAAAGTCATTATAGCCCTGCAATTACCAAGTATTGTGTGCTGTGTAATATAGGGCTATTAAAGATTCAAAGGGGGCGGGGCTGCGCTAACAGGACTCTGAAAAAAATAGAGCGCTAAATGTACTCAGGGAACACTAACAGTGCTAAAAACAATATCTAGGCTTGCAGTCCCATGACTTAAACTCCTAGAATAATAAGAGTATCTAAGTACCTCCTAACCTACTAGTAGGGAAAAAAAACTAATAGGAGAGACTAGTAGGAAAAGACAACCTAAACTAGATACCTGGGCAGCCTAAATTCCTTGAAGGTATAGAAATGTAAGCACCCTCAGCATTATTGATGATCATATAGGATACTAACACCAAAGGCCAAATCAACCAGAGCTAATTTGGATGTGCAGGCGACATCCACATGGGTATTCAAAAATAGCCTATCAGTTGTAAGATAGCCCTGCAGTTATAGAATAGGGGATATCAGCCAACCAAACATGACTATGAGAATGGATAGTGGACACTCAACCCAATCAAGGGACCCAGCGTATACCCATTGATGGAACTTGGTGTAAAAAATGTGACCAAGGCTCTCATAAAAAGTCACTGAAAAGGGGATCCCAGCAGCAAATCACAGGTAACAATGCTAGTCAAACATGGTGTTCAGTCCATGTGGTTGTAAGGTACTTAGCCGGTAGATCCACTTCAACTCTACTTGTAGGAGGAGCTTCTTCCTGTCCCCACCACGCCTAAGCGGTGGACATGGTCAATCAGTGTGAATCGAAGATCTTGTACCCCATGGCCTTGTTCCATAAAATGTCTGACCACTGGTTGGTCGCTGGTACCTTTCTTGAGGGCACCCCTAATGGAAGACCTATGGTTGGCGAACCGTGTCCTCGCATCATCAGTGGTCTTCCCCACCTAAAATCTGCCGCAACTACAGTTCAGCAGATATACTACAAAAGTAGTAGTGCAAGTGAGGAAGTGTCTGATCTGGTATCTCTTCAATATAGATCTGGTTGTCGCTACTGTTAGTGTTCCCTGAGTACATTTAACGCTCTATTTTTTACAGGGTCCTGTTAGCGCAACCCCTTTGACTTTATTCACTGCTTTGTTTTACAGTGTGCTGTGATGCTGTGTGAGTATCCCTATGGCAACTTCAACGCTTTGTTGCGATAGGCTGTTGCCCCACATGTGATGCAATTTAACTCAGTGAGTGACTTTTGGGTCTCGTACTGAGTTGTGCCACGCCAGAGGCTGTCAGGGTGCCAATGGGAGACCTTCAGAGCAGTGCAAGGGTTGAGTTAATCTAGTGTTAAGGCGATTTAGGCTATGTGTATGCTGCAAAGTATTATTTCCTATTTCATTTTACATTTGTAGCGGATTTGCGGTCCCTGTTAGTTACGGGTCCTGTCATGTACATTGAATTAGCCTGCTTTTGTGAGGTTAGGCACTATGCCCTCCGTGTCTGTATACCATGTTTCCTCTACTTTTCTGTATATTAATATGAGTCACTATCACTTAAGAGAAGCATTTTCTCAGACAGTCTATTTTATTATGTCACTGATCGATGCACTTCTGTTGATATTGTGATGTAGTGGTCACCTTGACAACCACCTTTGGCGGTTTTTATTCTAATTAGGGGGTGGGGTTATTAATTGTTTGCTTATAAATATTTTTCACTTTGTATCACTTGTGTCTGAGGAAGGGGATATTTTATCCCCAAAACGTTACAATATATACATACATACATGTTGTTAATATAATCTTATATGAAGATTAAGTCACAGCATTCCCATATGTCTGTAGGTAACTTGAGTTCAGATTCTTTGTGTATCTGAGGTTCAGGGGCAATTGACAGGCCTGTGCTAATTACTATATTCTCAGAATTTATGTTCGTTTATCTGACTTATGTAGAGAATTCAGTCTCCAACACCCCAGGATGCTCCCAGGCTCGGGTAATTATCAAGTTTATCCTTCATGTGGAGCTATGAGCTTCAAAGGCTAAATGTTTATTGTCTATTTTCACTTATTGAACCAAATGTTTTCCTTTTGTACCTAGCTTGTCTTAAGCAGCAAGGAGGGGGCAGGGGTCATAGGGAGACCAATTCAATTTATATCATTTAGATATTAGCCAAAATGAAATACCAGATTCTGTGATACATTTGTAGTTTATTCAATGTTATTTCACAGGTACCCTGACATAATTCCCCCTTCCAATTTTAAATAGATGTAGGACACATGTATTTGAATTGGTTTAAAGTCAGTGGTACTTGGTGAGTGTTTTAACATCATGCATCATAGACAGTCTTCTATGAAGAGAGTCAATTGTTTTTTTAATCCTTATATTTATGCTCGTTAGCTAGGCATCGTTAAACTACAAAATTTCTTTAGTGCATTTGGGGATATGACACTTCATTCTCCCTCTAAACTACAAAATTTCTTTAGTGCATTTGGGGATATGACACTTCATTCTCCCTCTATGACTTGTAGTTGGGATCTAGGATGGCACACTCGCAACTGATTAATTGACCCATTTGTCCATAAAAGTATAATTTTTAGGTATCCTAATTGGAGATATTTTGTCAGTAATGACAAAAGGACCCTTGATGGAAGGAATTTTTTTCTCCTTAACCTGATCTCTTCCAAAGTTAAAAAAGATAAACTTTATCATTTATTTCATATTCCTTTTTGGACGTCTTGAGATCATAATAGGTTTTAGCAGCAGTTGCGGCCTTTTCTATGTTCCTTTGAGCAAATGCAAAGGCATATTGCAGGTGCTTCCTTAAGTTCTTCACATATTGATGGCAGCATTTATCAAGTTCTGGTCTGCTGTACGGTACAATAGATGTTGAGGTAGAACCATTCTTCTACCAGTCATCAATTCAAAAGGTGACATCTTAGTAGCACTACTTGGAGTTGCTCTTAATGACATTAGGACTAGAGGTAATTTTACATCCCAGTCTTTACCTGTTTCATTCACAAACTTTTTGAGGGTTTTCACAATGGACTGGTTGTAACGCTCTACACCACCACTAGAGGCAGCTCTATATGCAATATGGAGCTTTCTTTTGACCCCTAGTATTTTCCACATTTTGGTCATCACTTCGCTAGTGAAGTGGGTTCCCTGATCGCATTCAATTTGCTAGGGTAAACCAAATCTGGAAAACACGTGGTTGATGAGTAATGCTGCGCATGTTTCAGCACTATTGTTAGGTGCACTGATGCACTCTACCAAATTTAGTGTAAACATGTATTTGTTACTGTAAACATGTATTTGTTACTGGACCAATAAAATCAATTTGTATATCTAACCATGGCATTACCATCCCCCTTTTTTGCAATGGAGCTCTATGCGTTGGTGCAGTGGGTTGGAACTGTGGACTGATTAAACAACCTTGACAGTAGGTTTGAACATCCTTCAACATATGCGGCCAAAAGGCATAATAACGCAGTATTTCATATGTGAGTTAGGCACCACGATGGCCAGATGTGGGGGCATCATGGGCATGTTAAAGCATGAGACCTCTGAACTTTGTAGGTACCACTCATTGTTGGATGCCAGTTTTGGAGGTTCTAATTAACAAACCATCCTGTAACTTGAATTGTGATCTGGACTTCATTAAGATTCTAAGATCTTCCTTGCAAATACCATCCTCTTTTGAGATGGGGTTGCTTTCAGGATCTTCTATGTTTTTATAGAAGATGCCTACAATGGGGTCTTCTTTTTGACTAGTGATCAGGTCCTCACTAGGAGAATACTGATTCCACTGTACCAGGTTAGGCTCACTCTGTTGTTTAGCCTGGTTTCTGGTAATGGCTTCTACCTGAATTGCACCCATTAAGTGGTCGATATTAAGGAGTTCTCCAGTTATGGCTCCTTGTTTGGCTAATGAAACCGCAAGATCATTGCCTTTCTTATCAGGACCTAGAACCCTGGAATGACCCTTGGTCTTTTTCCAGTGTATGGTTAACCCATTGGACACCACCAGATTGTCAATCTCGCAGAACAACTTGCCATGTTTGACTGGTTTGTTGTTAGTTTTCTGCATGCCATTTCTTTTCCAAGTTGGCACGCATGTAATTTGAGTCAGTAATGATCACAAATTCATGAATACCGTGTTCAATAGCCATCTCAATGGTTTTTAAAACAGCAGTCAGTTCTGCAACTTGACTGGATCTTGGTCCAATGTTGAAACCTACAGAAATATTTGGGAATCCACTTGCCAAGGTTATACCAATGCCAGCGACTAATCTGCGCTCATTATCAATAGTGGCATGGTAAGAAAAACCATCAACATATACACAAGATAGTGTTTGACAATGGTCCTCATTATATATTTTATACAGGAAAAGCAATTGTTCCTCCAGGAAATCATCTTCTAATAACTCTTCCCCATGATCCTTAGCAGTACAGTCGTGGAGCTCAGCAAGCCCCTGTGAGACTGGAATATTTTTGTTTTGCTTATAGCGAATTTCTAAAGGCCAGCCTTGTAAGGAAAGAGTCTAAGCTGTTATGCGGCTATTAGACAAATTTCCATCTCTTATTCTCTCACTTTGCAGATAAAGCAAAGGGCCGTTTCTATAATAATTTTCTCACCCTGTATATAGCTGCGGAAATTTTGTAGAGCCCATACAGTAGATAAGAGGGCTTTTTCGCAATCGCTAAATTTTATTTCTACTGGGGATAAAGTTTTACTTTCATAAGCAATTACTTTACTTAAATTATCATGCTTTTGGTACAAAACAGCCCTCATGCTTATATCTGTGTAACCTGTTTCTAAGTAGAAAGGTTTACCACCTTCAGGGTACGCTAAACAAGGTGCTTGAGTGAGTTTTCCCTTCAGCTCCTTGATGGCTGTCTCTTGAGTCTCACTCCAGTGCCATTTCACATCCTTCTTTAGAAGATGTAGCAGTGGTTTAGCTAATTCTGCATAATTATCAATGAATTTGCGAGAATAATTCGTCATACCCAGGAATGATCTCAATTCCTTTAAGTTAGTTGGGTTCTTAGAATTTATTATAGCTTCCACCTTTTTCCTCTGAGGATTTAACTATTCAGAAGTAACTTCATGTCCTAAGAAGTTTACACGAGAGCGGCACCATTAAGCTTTTTGTAGGGATAATTTGACACCTGCCCTTTTAAGTTGGCTGAGGACGTGTTTAAGTTCAGTGATGTGTTTCTCAAAGTCTGTGCTTTTGATTACAACATCATCAACATAAGATAAGGTCCCCCTTTCCAGTGCATAAGGCATAGCCTTATGCATGAATACAGCAAATTCATGTCCTGAATGTATCCAAAAGGGAGCCTTTGGAATGCATACTGGACCTTTTGGAACAAGAATGCAAGCTTATATTAGTCCTCCTCATGTTCCTTTATGGTCCAATATCCCTGTGCACAACCAATGACAGTGAATATTTTGGATCCCTGTATCTGTGCTAGGCACTGGTCAATATATGGCACAGGCCAGCCAAACATGTACACTCACTTGTTTAGCTGTCTTAAGTCAGCACACAAACGCCATTGTCTATTGGGCTTAAGGACACCTAGAATAAAATTGTTATAAGAGCTATGCACCTGTCTGATAATACCTCTTTCTTCCAGATACCTTATGATTTCTGAAAGAGAATCATATGAGGCTAAAAGAAGTCTGTATTGTTTAACAAAGACAGGTGTTACATTGGGATCTGTTTGAATTATTGCAATGTGCAAGTCTGTAGTCCCACAGTCATAAAAATCCCTAGCAAAAATATCCTTGTACTCCATCAGGAGTTCTTGTAGCTGTTGGCGTTCATCATCATCATTGGAACAGCCATTAGCTAAGGAGATTTGCTCTTCAACTATTTGTTGAAATCCTGGAAAGATTTCAGGCTGTCCTATCTCATAGACTTCTTCCAACCTAGAGGTGAGATACTGTTGACCATAATTTACATTGCCCCCATGATTCTGGGTATTGGGGTATTCTTGCTCTTTGATCGGCTGATCAAATACTAGAGAGGTTTCTTCAATTTTACAGATGCCTTCCTCTGAACTGAAGGGATATATAGACTGAATTATAAATAGTCCCTCTGGCATAGATGCAAGGGATTGTTCTATTAATTGTTCTTCAGTTAAGTATCTTTCAGGTATTAGCCCAATTACATTATTCTGGAATCCAAAAGTGTAATAACTTGATTCCAGCGCATATCCTATGGTAGTTCCCTTGGATAAGGTGATATACTGTGGGGTCATGTTATGCACAATAACATGTATTAGAATAGTTCCAATATTTACCATAGGAGTATGGGTTATTGTTATACCCAGATCTTGCATTCTATGGGAGATGCATATTAGTGTTTCAGAAGTTTTTCATTTCTGACCTCTTTTTATCTTTATGGAAATAGATAATAAACACTTAGCTGTGATAACAGAATTTATGCTTACCTGATAAATTACTTTCTCCAACGGTGTGTCCGGTCCACGGCGTCATCCTTACTTGTGGGATATTCTCTTCCCCAACAGGAAATGGCAAAGAGTCCCAGCAAAGCTGGTCACATGATCCCTCCTAGGCTCCGCCCACCCCAGTCATTCGACCGACGGACAGGAGGAAATATATAGGAGAAACCATATGATACCGTGGTGACTGTAGTTAGAGAAAATAATTCATCAGACCTGATTAAAAAACCAGGGCGGGCCGTGGACCGGACACACCGTTGGAGAAAGTAATTTATCAGGTAAGCATAAATTCTGTTTTCTCCAACATTGGTGTGTCCGGTCCACGGCGTCATCCTTACTTGTGGGAACCAATACCAAAGCTTTAGGACACGGATGAAGGGAGGGAGCAAATCAGGTCACCTAAATGGAAGGCACCACGGCTTGCAAAACCTTTCTCCCAAAAATAGCCTCCGAAGAAGCAAAAGTATCAAATTTGTAAAATTTGGCAAAAGTGTGCAGTGAAGACCAAGTTGCTGCCTTACATATCTGGTCAACAGAAGCCTCGTTCTTGAAGGCCCATGTGGAAGCCACAGCCCTAGTGGAGTGAGCTGTGATTCTTTCAGGAGGCTGCCGTCCGGCAGTCTCATAAGCCAATCGGATAATGCTTTTAAGCCAAAAGGAAAGAGAGGTAGAAGTCGCTTTTTGACCTCTCCTTTTACCAGAATAAACAACAAACAAGGAAGATGTTTGTCTGAAATCTTTAGTAGCCTCTAAATAGAATTTTAGAGCACGGACTACGTCCAAATTGTGTAACAAACGTTCCTTCTTTGAAACTGGATTCGGACACAAAGAAGGTACAACTATCTCCTGGTTAATATTTCTGTTGGAAACAACTTTCGGAAGAAAACCAGGCTTAGTACGCAAAACCACCTTATCTGCATGGAACACCAGATAGGGCGGAGAACACTGCAGAGCGGATAACTCTGAAACTCTTCTAGCAGAAGAAATTGCAACTAAAAACAAAACTTTCCAAGATAGTAACTTAATATCTATGGAATGTAAAGGTTCAAACGGAACCCCTTGAAGAACTGAAAGAACTAGATTTAGACTCCAGGGAGGAGTCAAAGGTCTGTAAACAGGCTTGATCCTAACCAGAGCCTGAACAAATGCTTGAACATCTGGCACGGCTGCCAGTCTTTTGTGAAGTAAAACAGATAAAGCAGATATCTGTCCCTTTAGAGAACTTGCAGATAAACCTTTCTCCAAACCTTCTTGTAGAAAGGATAGAATCTTAGGAATTTTTATCTTGTTCCATGGGAATCCTTTAGATTCACACCAACAGATATATTTTTTCCATATTTTATGGTAAATTTTTCTAGTTACAGGCTTTCTAGCCTGAATCAGAGTATCTATTACAGAACCTGAAAACCCACGCTTTGATAAAATCAAGCGTTCAATCTCCAAGCCGTCAGTTGGAGGGAAACCAGATTCGGATATTCGAATGGACCCTGAACAAGAAGGTCCTGTCTCAAAGGTAGCTTCCATGGTGGAGCCGATGACATATTCACCAGGTCTGCATACCAAGTCCTGCGTGGCCACGCAGGAGCTATCAAGATCACCGAGGCCCTCTCCTGATTGATCCTGGCTACCAGCCTGGGGATGAGAGGAAACGGTGGGAATACATAAGCTAGGTTGAAGGTCCAAGGTGCTACTAGTGCATCTACTAGAGACGCCTTGGGATCCCTGGATCTGGACCCGTAGCAAGGAACCTTGAAGTTCTGACGAGACGCCATCAGATCCATGTCTGGAATGCCCCATAATTGAGTTATTTGGGCAAAGATTTCCGGATGGAGTTCCCACTCCCCCGGATGGAATGTCTGACGACTCAGAAAATCCGCTTCCCAATTTTCCACTCCTGGGATGTGGATCGCAGACAAGTGGCAGGAGTGATCCTCCGCCCATTGAATTATCTTGGTCACTTCTTTCATCACCAGGGAACTCCTTGTTCCCCCCTGATGATTGATATATGCAACGGTCGTCATGTTGTCTGACTGAAACCTTATGAATTTGGCCTTTGCTAGTTGAGGCCAAGCTCTGAGAGCATTGAATATCGCTCTCAGTTCCAGAATGTTTATCGGGAGAAGAGACTCTTCCCGAGACCATAGACCCTGAGCTTTCAGGGATTCCCAGACCGTGCCCCAGCCCACTAGGCTGGCGTCGGTCGTGACAATGACCCACTCTGGTCTGCGGAAGCTCATTCCCTGTGACAGATTGTCCAGGGTCAGCCACCAACGGAGTGAATCTCTGGTCTTTTATCTACTTGAATCGTCGGAGACAAGTCTGTATAATCCCCATTCCACTGTCTGAGCATGCACAGTTGTAATGGTCTTAGATGAATTTGTGCAAAAGGAACTATGTCCATTGTTGCAACCATCAATCCTATTACTTCCATGCACTGCGCTATGGAAGGACGAGGAACAGAATGAAGTACTTGACAAGAGCTTAGAAGTTTTGATTTTCTGACCTCTGTCAGAAAAATCCTCATTTCTAAGGAATCTATTATTGTTCCCAAGAAGGGAACTCTTGTTGACGGGGACAGAGAACTTTTTTCTTTGTTCACCTTCCATCCGTGAGATCTGAGAAAGGCTAGGACGATGTCCGTATGAGCCTTTGCTTTTGACAGAGACGACGCTTGAATCAGGATGTCGTCCAAGTAAGGTACTACTGCAATGCCCCTTGGTCTTAGAACCGCTAGAAGGGTCCCTAGTACCTTTGTGAAAATCCTTAGAGCAGTGGCTAATCCGAATGGAAGTGCCACAAACTGGTAATGCTTGTCCAGAAAGGCGAACCTTAGGAACTGATGATGTTCCTTGTGGATAGGAATATGTAGGTACGCATCCTTTAAATCCACGGTAGTCATAAATTGATTTTCCTGGATAGTAGGTAGGATCGTTCGAATAGTTTCCATTTTGAACGATGGTACCCTGAGAAATTTGTTTAGGATCTTTAGATCTAAAATTGGTCTGAATGTTCCCTCTTTTTTGGGAACTATGAACAGATTGGAATAAAATCCCATCCCTTGTTCTCTTATTGGAACTGGATGTATCACTCCCATCTTTAACAGGTCTTCTACACAATGTAAGAATGCCTGTCTCTTTATTTGGTTTGAAGATAATTGAGACCTGTGGAACCTTCCCCTTGGGGGTAGTTCCTTGAATTCCAGGAGATAACCTTGAGAAACTATTTCTAGCGCCCAAGGATCCTGAACATCTCTTGCCCAAGCCTGAGCAAAGAGAGAAAGTCTGCCCCCCACTAGATCCGGTCCCGGATTGGGGGCTATCCCTTCATGCTGTTTTGGTAGCAGTGGTAGGCTTCTTGGCCTGCTTACCCTTGTTCCAGCCTTGCATTGGTTTCCAGGCTGGTTTGGGTTGTGAAGTATTACCCTCTTGCTTAGAGGATGCAGAATTAGAGGCTGGTCCGTTTCTGCGAAAGGGACGAAAATTAGGCTTAATTTTAGCCTTAAAAGACCTATCCTGTGGGAGGGCGTGGCCCTTTCCCCCAGTGATGTCTGAAATAATCTCTTTCAAATCAGGTCCAAATAATGTTTTACCTTTGAAAGGAATGTTAAGCAATTTTGTCTTGGAAGACACATCCGCTGACCAAGACTTTAGCCAAAGCGCTCTGCGCGCCACGATAGCAAACCCTGAATTTTTCGCCGCTAATCTAGCTAATTGCAAAGCGGCATCTAAAACAAAAGAGTTAGCCAATTTAAGTGCTTGAACTCTGTCCATAACCTCCTCATACGAAGATTCTTTATTGAGCGACTTTTCTAGTTCCTCGAACCAGAAACACGCTGCCGTAGTGACAGGAACAATGCATGAAATTGGTTGTAGAAGGTAACCTTGCTGTACAAAAATCTTTTTAAGCAAACCCTCTAATTTTTTATCCATAGGATCTTTGAAAGCACAACTATCTTCGATAGGAATAGTAGTGCGTTTGTTTAGAGTAGAAACCGCCCCCTCGACCTTGGGGACTGTCTGCCATAAGTCCTTTCTGGGGTCGACTATAGGAAATAATTTCTTAAATATAGGGGGGGGAACAAAAGGTATGCCGGGCCTTTCCCACTCTTTATTTACTATGTCCGCCACCCGCTTGGGTATAGGAAAAGCGTTGGGGGGCACCGGAACCTCTAGGAACTTGTCCATCTTACATAACTTCTCTGGAATGACCAAATTGTCACAATCATCCAGAGTAGATAACACCTCCTTAAGCAGTGTGCGGAGATGTTCTAATTTAAATTTAAATGTCACAACATCAGGTTCAGCTTGATGAGAAATTTTTCCTGAATCTGAGATTTCTCCATCAGACAAAACCTCCCTCATGGCCCCTTGAGATTGGTGTGAGGGTATGTCAGAACAGTTATCATCAGCGTCCTCTTGCTCTTCAGTGTTTAAAACAGAGCAATCGCGCTTTCTCTGATAAGTAGGCATTTTGGATAAAAGATTTGCTATGGAGTTATCCATTACAGCCGTTAATTGTTGCATGGTAATAAGTATTGGCGCACTAGATGTACTCGGGGCCTCCTTTGTGGGCATAACTGGTGTAGACACAGTAGGGGATGATGTAGTATCATGTTTACTCCCCTCATTTGAGGAATCATCTTGGGCAATATCATTATCTGTGGCATTACTGTCCTTACTTTGTTTGGACACTATGGCACAATTATCACATAAATTTAAATGGGGAGACACATTGGCTTTCATACATATAGAACATAGCTTATCTGATGGTACAGACATGTTAAACAGGCTTAAACTTGTCAACAAAGCACAAAAAACGTTTTAAAATAAAACCGTTACTGTCACTTTAAATTTCAAACTGAAAACACTTTATTACTGAATATGTGAAAAAGTATGAAGGAATTGTTCAAAATTCACCAAAATTTCACCACAGTGTCTTAAAGCATTAAAAGTATTGCACACCAAATTTCAGAGCTTTAACCCTTAAATTAACGGAACCGGAGCCGTTTTCAAATTTAACCCCTATACAGTCCCAGCTATATGCTTTGCTGAGACCCAACCAAGCCCAGAGGGGAATACGATACCAAATGACGCCTTCTAGAAGCTTTTTTAGTGATTCTTAGATCCTCACACTTGCATCTGCATGCCTTGCTCTCCAAAAACAACTGCGCAGTAATGGCGCGAAAATGAGGCTCAGTGTATAACTAGAAAGGCCCCCAGACTAAAAAAGGTGTCCAACACAGTGCCTGCCGTTTTTTAAACGTTCCCCAAGATTATAATGCCAATTATTAGCTAGAATCTGCATAATATGCCCCAATAAAGCAATCGTTTTAGCCCATAAAAATGTCTACCAGTTTTTAAGCCCTTTTTTAAGCCCTTTATTCTTTTATATTTGACTAAGAAAATGGCTTACCGGTCCCCATGAGGGGAAATGACAGCCTTCCAGCATTACATGGTCTTGTTAGAAATATGGCTAGTCATACCTTAAGCAGAAAAGTCTGCTAACTGTTTCCCCCAACTGAAGTTACTTCATCTCAACAGTCCTGTGTGGAAACAGCAATCGATTTTAGTTACTGTCTGCTAAAATCATCTTCCTCTTACAAACAGAAATCTTCATCCTTTTCTGTTTCAGAGTAAATAGTACATACCAGCACTATTTTAAAATAACAAACACTTGATAGAAGAATAAAAACTACATTTAAACACCAAAAAACTCTTAACCATCTCCGTGGAGATGTTGCCTGTGCAACGGCAAAGAGAATGACTGGGGTGGGCGGAGCCTAGGAGGGATCATGTGACCAGCTTTGCTGGGACTCTTTGCCATTTCCTGTTGGGGAAGAGAATATCCCACAAGTAAGGATGACGCCGTGGACCGGACACACCAATGTTGGACAAATGATAGCTTTCACACTTGTCATCCAGGTCATGGACAAAGAGATCTTGGGGAAAAAGATAATTAATCACTTTAGGTTCAGCGATCTGCGCTAATAAACCTTTGCTTATGTAGCTAGCTTCCTGTCTTAAGTTCAATTTAGCATACTTGGTTTTACCAAGGTTATGCACTTGCATAAGGATAAATAGATCATCCTTAACTTTCACAATTTCTGCGAGGAATTGCGAAAGATCTCCCCCTTTAGGGGATTTAGGGTCCCCCTTGTGGAGGTATATGGTTAATACATTGCCGTCTAAGGAAATATTGGCTATCTTTCCAGGCAAAATGTTAAAAGTATTACCATCAGTGCCACTTAAAGGAGTCTGATCATCTATTTGTAGGATAGTGATTTCAGGTACAGAGTCATTCCTGAAATGAATCTCCACGGCATCTGGCTTCTCTTCCACCCTGTGACAGTTATGTCTGGTGCAAGATATACCAGACCGCTCATAATAAATAGGCCTTTTTACTTGTGAACAAATTACATTATTTATGCAATCAATTATGGTGCTTAACCGTTTCAGGAGGTAAATACCAATTATTAAACGATCAGTTGGCAAATCCACTTTAATGACTGGGTGTCTTATTACCCTGTTCCCCAGCCTTAGTTTTAACCATGCCGTACCATAGACTTTGAGAGAGTCACCCCCAACCACCTATTAGTGAATCATCAAATTCTTTTATCTTAGGTTTGTGGGGTGTTAGCTCATTTAGCTGTATGTAGTACCTGTGGGATTAAATAGTTGCCTAAGATCCAGTATCAAATAATCCCATGATAGGGTTAGCAACTGAATCCTGGAGCTCAGCTAATACATAATATCTCCCTGCAGTTTCTACCATTTCACACATAAAATTGGCATGTTTACACATCTGTGGGCTTCGCCACGAGTTACCTGGATTCGCCATGTTACCGGATGCAGGAGAATTTTTATTCTCACCATTCTCTTCCTCTATAATAGGGCTGACAGGGATTTTGTGTACTGCATCTGTGGGAATAAGGTTAGTTGAAAACTGTAAAGGAAGAGGGTTTTTAGAGCTTCCAGGCTGAGGTTGCTCGTCATCACAGCTAAATCGTCCGTTCCTGGTTTATAGGGAGAGCACATGATGAACAGTATCATTATTGACATTTATCATTTCATTTGGTATATCTCTCCCCTCTCTCTCAGGTAATACGACAGTATTTATGACTGTGCCTGTGGCCCACTGCTGGCCACTGGCTGTACCCCTAAAAAAACATAATTTATGCTTACCTGATAAATTCCTTTCTTCTGTAGTGTGATCAGTCCACGGGTCATCATTACTTGTGGGATATTAACTGCTCCCCTACAGGAAGTGCAAGAGGATTCACCCAGCAGAGTTGCTATATAGCTCCTCCCCTCTACGTCACCTCCAGTCATTCGACCAAGGACCAACGAGAAAGGAGAAGCCAAGGGTGTAGTGGTGACTGGAGTATAATTTAAAAAATATTTACCTGCCTTAAAAAACAGGGCGGGCCGTGGACTGATCACACTACAGAAGAAAGGAATTTATCAGGTAAGCATAAATTATGTTTTCTTCTGTTAAGTGTGATCAGTCCACGGGTCATCATTACTTGTGGGATACCAATACCAAAGCAAAAGTACACGGATGACGGGAGGGATAGGCAGGCTCTTTATACAGAAGGAACCACTGCCTGAAGAACCTTTCTCCCAAAAATAGCCTCCGAGGAAGCAAAAGTGTCAAATTTGGAAAATTTGGAAAAAGTATGAAGCGAAGACCAAGTTGCAGCCTTGCAAATCTGTTCAACAGAGGCCTCATTCTTAAAGGCCCAAGTGGAAGCCACAGCTCTAGTGGAATGAGCTGTAATTCTTTCAGGAGGCTGCTGTCCAGCAGTCTCATAAGCTAAACGAATTATGCTACGAAGCCAAAAAGAGAGAGAGGTAGCAGAAGCTTTTTGACCTCTCCTCTGACCAGAGTAAACGACAAACAGGGAAGACGTTTGTCGAAAATCTTTAGTTGCCTGTAAATAAAATTTAAGGGCACGAACTACATCCAGATTGTGCAAAAGACGTTCCTTCCTCGAAGAAGGATTTGGGCACAAGGATGGAACAACAATCTCCTGATTGATATTCCTGTTAGTGACTACCTTAGGTAAGAACCCAGGCTTAGTACGCAGAACTACCTTATCCGAGTGAAAAATCAAATAAGGAGAATCACAATGTAAGGCTGATAACTCAGAGACTCTTCGAGCCGAGGAAATAGCCATTAAAAATAGAACTTTCCAAGATAACAACTTTATATCAATGGAATGAAGGGGTTCAAACGGAACACCCTGTAAAACGTTAAGAACAAGGTTTAAACTCCATGGTGGAGCCACAGCTTTAAACACAGGTTTAATCCTGGCCAAAGCCTGACAAAAAGCCTGAACGTCTGGAACTTCTGACAGACGCTTGTGTAACAGAATGGACAGAGCTGAGATCTGTCCCTTTAAGGAACTAGCGGATAACCCCTTTTCTAAACCTTCTTGTAGAAAAGACAATATCCTAGGAATCCTAACCTTACTCCAAGAGTAACCTTTGGATTCGCACCAATATAGGTATTTACGCCATATTTTATGGTAAATCTTTCTGGTAACAGGCTTCCTAGCCTGTATTAAGGTATCAATAACTGACTCAGAAAAACCACGCTTTGATAAGATCAAGCGTTCAATTTCCAAGCAGTCAGCTTCAGAGAAGTTAGATTTTGATGTTTGAAAGGACCCTGAATCAGAAGGTCCTGTTTCAGAGGTAACGACCAAGGTGGACAGAATGACATGTCCACCAGATCTGTATACCAAGTCCTGCGTGGCCATGCAGGCGCTATTAGAATCACTGATGCTTTCTCCTGTTTGATTCTGGCAATCAATCGAGGAAGCATCGGGAAAGGTGGAAACACATGAGCCATCCTGAAGGTCCATGGTGCTGTCAAGGCATCTATCAGGACCGCTCCCGGATCCCTGGATCTGGACCCGTAGCGCGGAAGCTTGGCGTTCTGTCGAGACGCCATGAGATCTATCTCTGGTTTGCCCCAACGTCGAAGTATTTGGGCAAAGACCTCTGGATGAAGTTCCCACTCCCCCGGATGAAAAGTCTGACGACTTAAGAAATCCGCCTCCCAGTTCTCCACTCCCGGGATGTGGATTGCAGACAGGTGGCAAGAGTGAGACTCTGCCCAGCGAATTATCTTCGATACTTCCATCATTGCTAGGGAGCTTCTTGTCCCTCCCTGATGGTTGATATAAGCTACAGTCGTGATGTTGTCCGACTGGAACCTGATGAACCCCCGAGTTGCTAACTGGGGCCAAGCCAGAAGAGCATTGAGGACTGCTCTCAATTCCAGAATGTTTATTGGAAGAAGACTCTCCTCCTGATTCCATAGTCCCTGAGCCTTCAGAGAATTCCAGACAGCGCCCCAACCTAGTAGGCTGGCGTCTGTTGTTACAATTGACCAGTCTGGCCTGCTGAATGGCATTCCCCTGGACAGATGTGGCCGATAAAGCCACCATAGAAGAGAATTTCTGGTCTCTTGAATGGAATGAAGGACACGGCATGCACTTTGAAGTTTTGTTAACCTGTCCTCTGTCAGGTAAATCTTCATTTCTACAGAATCTATCAGAGTCCCCAGGAAGGGAACTCTTGTGAGTGGAAAGAGAGAACTTTTCTCTTCGTTCACTTTCCATCCATGCGACCTTAGAAATGCCAGTACTATCTCTGTATGAGATTTGGCAGTTTGAAAGCTTGAAGCTTGTATCAGTATGTCGTCTAAGTACGGAGCTACTGAAATTCCTCGCGGTCTTAGTACCGCCAGAAGAGTGCCCAGAACCTTTGTGAAGATTCTTGGAGCCGTAGCCAGTCCGAATGGAAGAGCTACAAACTGGTAATGCCTGTCTAAAAAGGCAAACCTTAGATACCGGTAATGACTTCTGTGAATCGGTATGTGAAGGTAAGCATCCTTTAAATCCACTGTGGTCAAGTACTGACCCTCTTGGATCATGGGCAAAATTGTTCGAATAGTTTCCATCTTGAACGATGGAACTCTTAGGAATTTGTTTAGGATCTTTAAATCCAAGATTGGCCTGAAGGTTCCCTCTTTTTTGGGAACTACAAACAGATTTGAGTAAAACCCTTGTCCTTGTTCCAACCGCGGAACTGGATGGATCACTCCCATTAATAAAAGATCTTGTACGCAGCGTAGAAACGCTTCCTTCTTTGTTAGGTTTGTTGACAACCTTGACAGATGAAATCTCCCTCTTGGGGGAGAGGATTTGAAGTCCAGAAGGTATCCCTGAGATATGATCTCTAACGCCCAGGGATCCTGAACATCTCTTGCCCAAGCCTGGGCGAAGAGGGAAAGTCTGCCCCCCACTAGATCCGGTCCCGGATCGGGGGCCCTCAATTCATGCTGTCTTAGGGGCAGCAGCAGGTTTTCTGGCCTGTTTGCCCCTGTTCCAGGACTGGTTAGGTTTCCAGCCTTGTCTGTAGCGAGCAACAGCTCCTTCCTGTTTTGGTGCAGAGGAAGTTGATGCTGCTCCTGCTTTGAAATTACGAAAGGAACGAAAATTGGACTGTCTAGCCTTGGCTTTGGCCTTGTCCTGAGGCAGGGCATGACCTTTACCTCCTGTAATGTCATCAATAATCTCTTTCAAGCCGGGCCCGAATAAGGTCTGCCCTTTGAAAGGAATATTAAGCAATTTAGATTTAGACGTAACATCAGCTGACCAGGATTTTAGCCACAGAGCTCTGCGTGCCTGAATGGCGAATCCTGAATTTTTAGCCGCAAGTTTAGTTAAATGTACTACGGCATCTGAAATAAATGAATTAGCTAACTTAAGGAATTTAAGTTTGTGTGTGATGTCATCTAGTGTGGATGATTGAAGTGTCTCTTCCAGAGACTCAAACCAAAATGCTGCTGCAGCCGTGACAGGCGCAATACATGCAAGAGGTTGCAATATAAACCCTTGTTGAACAAACATTTTCTTAAGGTAACCCTCTAATTTTTTATCCATTGGATCTGAAAAAGCACAGCTATCCTCCACTGGGATAGTGGTACGCTTAGCTAAAGTAGAAACTGCTCCCTCCACCTTAGGGACCATTTGCCATAAGTCCCGTGTGGCGGCGTCTATTGGAAACATTTTTCTGAATATAGGAGGGGGTGAGAAAGGCCCACCGGGTCTATCCCACTCCTTAGTAACAATGTCAGTAAGTCTCTTAGGTATAGGAAAAACGTCAGTACTCGTCGGTACCGCAAAATATTTATCCAACCTACACATTTTTTCTGGGATTGCAACTGTGTTACAATCATTCAGAGCCGCTAATACCTCCCCTAGTAACACACGGAGGTTCTCAAGCTTAAATTTAAAATTTGAAATGTCTGAGTCCAGTTTATTTGGATCAGAACCGTCACCCACAGAATGAAGCTCTCCGTCTTCATGTTCTGCAAACTGTGACGCAGTATCAGACATGGCCCTTGCATTATCAGCGCACTCTGTTCTCATCCCAGAGTGATCACGTTTACCTCTTAGTTCTGGTAGTTTAGCCAAAACTTCAGTCATAACAGTAGCCATATCTTGTAATGTGATTTGTAATGGCCGCCCAGATGCACTCGGCGCTACAATATCACGCACCTCCTGAGCGGGAGATGCAGGTACTGACACGTGAGGCGAGTTAGTCGGCATAACTCTCCCCTCGTTGTTTGGTGAAATATGTTCAATTTGTACAGATTGACTATTTTTTAAAGTAGCATCAATACATTTAGTACATAAATTTCTATTGGGCTCCACTTTGGCATTAACACATATAGCACAGATATCTTCCTCTGAATCAGACATGTTTAACACACTAGCAAATAAACAGCAACTTGGAAATACTTTTCAAAGTAATTTACAAATAATATGAAAACGAACTGTGCCTTTAAGAAGCACAGAAAAATATTATAACAGATAAAATAATTAAGTTATAGCATCAATCTTTGTCAGAATATACAGTTTTAGCAAAGGATTGTTCCCCTCAGCAAATGATAACTAACCCAGGCAGCAGAAAAAAAATACACAAATAAACGTTTTTTATATCACAGTCAATACAATCAGCACAGCTCTGCTGTATGATTACTTCCCTCAAAAAAGACTCTTGAGATCCCTGAACTCTGTAGAGATGAACCGGATCATGCAGGAAGAAAATGAACCTCTGACTGAGTTTTTCTGATGCATAGTGAAAGCACCAAAATGGCCCCTCCCCCACACACATAACAGTGAGAGGGATCAGTGAACTGCTCTAATTTAAATCAAAACTATTGCCAAGTGGAAAAAAAGTGCCCAAAACATTTTTTCACCCAGTACCTCAGAGAAAAAAACGTTTTTACATGCCAGCAAAAAAACATTTTACCTCAATAATTAATTGTCATTTAAAACCTATTGCAAGTCCCTGCAAAATAGGTTAAGTCTATGTATACAGTTTAAAAGCCAGAGAAGTACCATTTCCCAGAAAACTGAAGTGTAAAATATACATACATGACAGCCTGATATCAGCTACATCTACTGCATTCAAGGCTGAGTTTACATTATAACGGTATGGCAGGATTTTCTCATCAATTCCATGTCAGAAAATAATAAACTGCTACATACCTCTTTGCAGATTAATCTGCCTGCTGTCCCCTGATCTGAAGTTTACCTCACTCCTCAGATGGCCGAGAAACAGCAATATGATCTTAACTACTCCGGCTAAAATCATAGAAAAACTCAGGTAGATTCTTCTTCAAATTCTACCAGAGAAGGAATAACACACTCCGGTGCTATTATAAAATAACAAACTTTTGATTGAAGATATAAAAACTAAATATATCACCATAGTCCTCTCACACATCCTATCTAGTCGTTGGGTGCAAGAGAATGACTGGAGGTGACGTAGAGGGGAGGAGCTATATAGCAACTCTGCTGGGTGAATCCTCTTGCACTTCCTGTAGGGGAGCAGTTAATATCCCACAAGTAATGATGACCCGTGGACTGATCACACTTAACAGAAGAAAAGGATTATTAGGGTGCTGAGCCGTCAAAGCTTGACTCATATTAGTAAATAGTGTACATAATTGACTTACTTGCGTACTGAGTTGGCCCACTTTAATGGACAAGCTACTTTTACCCATGGACCGATTTTTTGATATCCCAGGGTATTGATTCCTGGATCCTTGGGATCCCTCAGAATCATAGCTATTGTTCCTATTTTGATGTGGTTGTCTTTGGGGTTCAACTTGTTCAGCATTAATATCTTGGGGAGCATTATTTACTTGGGGTGTCTGGTTACCCTGATAGTATTTTCGCCACTTTGGGTATTTATTTTTATGGGTACCGATAACTTTGTGGGTTTTCATGTCTTTGAGTATAACTATTTGTTTGGGTATGCCCTCCATTTTGAGTATATTCTCTCTGCACCTCGGCCCTTGACGGGGGAGAGGCGGAGTTAAAACTTTGTGGGGAAGGCCTGTTTTCTCGGGCCACTTTCGCATAAGTTTTCTTGTTAGACTCCAAATTGAGGGGGCTAGGTGACACCCTAGTTTCTCCCACAATGTTGGGGCTGGGCCTTGGTTCCTTTTTAACCCCCTGTTAACCGGACTGATGAATAGAATATAACTTTGTACTCTCTTTGATCAGCCAGTCCAATGAGCAGTTCTCATCAAAATCTCTAGTTAAGTTTGATGTGTGCGGGCAATGCTTCGTAAAATAAATTCACAAACTCTGAGCTTTCAAATATGGGGTAATCTTCGGCCAAACTGTTTGCACTTTTTAGTACAGAAAGGAATTCTATAGGGCTTTGATTGACACTACATTTTAAACTGTATACAGCTATTTTCGCAGCGATTTTAGTGCAATATTGCCCAAATTCTTTTTTGCACTGATTTTTTGTTTCACTCCAGGAATGAATATTCTTATACTTTAGTGAAGCAAAGAATTTATGATGTTTACCCTCAAATACCCAGGGCAGAAATTCAATTTTTGACTGCTCACTAGTAACATTCATTATGGATAAAGCATTTTTATAAGTCACTAAGTGGTTAATTATAGAATTGGTTCCCTTGGAAAACTTAGGTACTGCACCACTTAAAAATTTAATTATTTTAGGGTTGTCATATATCTTATTAGATGTATATTTGGCTTTCCTAGGGACCTTATTTTGGGGCTGGAGCATTCCCTATCTGTCCTTCTACTGTGGGGAGATTCCTTACGCAAATTAGCATTATGGGGGCTATTTTGGTAGCTGGCTCCACCCTCTGACTTACTATAATCACTGCCCTCCCCCTAAAATGTGTAGCAGTTCCCAAAATTTATATCATGAGGTGACTGTCTATGTGGGAAGTTTATTTCTAACCCAATAGGGGTCCTTTGTTTAAAGTCTTCCCTGATATTCATTTCTCATCAATTCTTTGAGGGTTTTAAAAAAAATAATGCATTATCATCATTGCTAACAGAAGAGGGCGTATTATTGCTAGACTGCCTTTTTAGTTCACTAAGTTCTTTCTGGCTTTGCGCAAGTTGTTTATTTAACTCTTGTATTTTGGCTAGTAAATTTAGGTTATGCTTATCTAAGTTGGCCATGTCTTGTTTTAAATGTAACAATTTCATTTTCGGCTATATTTAAATTCTCTTTGCATTTGCGTGATGAGCGAATATTATCGTCTAACTCCTGCAATTACAATTCCTTTCCTATAAGGTGGAGGGACATTTTGTCAATAATGCATATTACAAGGGGCCAAGATTTTAGTAATAGTTCATCCTGTTTTTTGAGATTTTTGCCTAGATACATTTTTTAATAATTCTTGGAACAATTCACTTTTTTCATTCCACCTTCCATCATCAATAGCAATATTTTTAGCCTTAATTGCAAGCATATCCATATAATCATTTAAATCACCCGCAATCTTATACCTATTTTTAATGTGGTCTATAATGTCTATCTTAAGGAGATCACCCTGAGTGATGAGTAATTTTGGGGAACATATTTCAACACTGAGTATAGATTCATTTGATTCACTTCTAGTAATAGACATTATTAGTTTGGCTTAGTACTTGGTTAAGTTTAAAAAGCTATTACAATTTTGACCAACAAGAGAGTTTTTTTTTTAAATATGAATATTAATTTTGAAAAATTAATTAAAAAAATGATTTTTTTTATTAATTTTTCAAAAATATTTTTCTTTCCTTTTTTATAATCTCTATTTACTACAAATATATTAATGTGATAAATATAATAATATCTCAACAAAGCCTCCAAATAATATGTCAGTATATAGCAGGGTTGTAATACAATTTATTTGTTCTTATTCTTTAAAACAAACCCCCAATTAAAATTTATATATGAAACAATTGAAATTAATAATTATTCCTAAATTCTTTAGATTAGTTAAAATTTATATACACATTGAAATATATTAAGTAGAGACTAGCTTTGAATCAACTATGCACGCTTATTCAGTTACCAAGATACTTCACACAAATCTTACTGGGTCTCAATAGATTTAAGGTAACTTTCAGACAAGTATAATTAAGTAACTTACCCCACAAATGATTCTATATAATTTCAATTAAAAACACCAGAAATTATATATATTATTAATGCAAACAGCCAATTTATGTGACTAGCTAAGCCTACACAGGACTATGGATATAAGCATAAAATACAGAGTGCCCTTTTAAAATTATTACAATATTACAGTACAACATAGCCAAATGATTATTCAGTTTACAGAATTTCTTGTGGGTCATCTAAAAAGGATTTATCCACTATATCGCAAAGGTACAGGCCTCAAAACTGTTATCTTCCTTTATTCAAGAAAGTGTCCCAAAATGGCAGAGAATCTACTTGGCACAAAGCCTGTGAATTTTCCTCTCCAAAACTTATGCTTCTTTGAGTCTGTGTGTCCTTGTCTACTCTGTGTGTGTGGGTGCTTATCAAAGATATAGCCCCTCCTCCTTTTCTTTACTCATTCCCACAAGATTTTGATAGGCCCTTACCAATGCTTATCCCTGATCCGACCTTAATGGAGCTGAGCATTGATTGGTTATTTGGATTTGCATATGTTCTAATAGTCAATTTGCTTGGCTGTCATACCATTTCTGAGCTATTGGTGGCAGCAGTCTCACCATCAATTATTGCTGCAGTTTAAATATCTCACCTTAAAATGTTTATTTAATATACTATAATTCCTTGCATTAATAAACCTATCTGGTCAGCATATATTCCCCATCCCATATAACCCAGCATGTATCTATAGAGACCAAATGTGAGTTTCATGTGACAACACTGAAGAAATGAAACTTTGCTACAATGTAAAGTAGTGGGTGTACAGCCTGTATAACAGTGTAAATTTGCTGTCCCCTCAAAATAACTCAACACAGAGTCATTAATGTCTAAAACCGTTGGCAACAAAAGTGAGTACACCCCTAAGTGGAAATGTCCAAATTTGGCCCAAAGTGTCAATATTTTGTGTGGCAACCATTATTTTCCAGCACTGCCTTAACCCTCAATTTGATGCAGTGTGTGGCGTATGGTCTGAGCACTGACAGGCTGACCCCCCCCACTCCTTCAACCTCTGCAGCAATGCTGGCAGTACTCATACATCTATTTCCCAAAGACAACCTCTGGATATGACGCTGAGCATGTGCACTCAACTTCTTTAGTCGACTATGGCGAGGCCTGTTCTGAGTGCAACCTGTCCTGTGAAACCACTGTATGGCCTTGCCCTCTGTGCTGCAACTCAGTTTCAGGGTCTTCGCAATCTTCTTGTAGCCTAAGCCATCTTTATGTAGAGAAACAATTCTTTTTGTTTCAGATTCTCAGTGAGTTCTTTGCCATAAGGTGCCATGTTGAACTTCCAGTGACCAGTATGAGAGAGTGTGAGAGCGATAACACCAAATTTAACACACCTGCTCCCCATTCACACCTGAAACCTTGTAACACTAACAAATCAAATGACACCGGGAAGGGAAAATGGCTAATTGGGCCCAATTTGGACATTTCCACTTAGGGGTGTATTCACTTTTGTTGCCAACGGTTTAGACATTAATGGCTGTGTGTTGAGTTATTTTGAGGGGACAGCAAATTTACACTGTTATACAGGCTGTACACTCATTACTTTACATTGTAGCAAAGTGTAATTTCTTTAGTGTTGTCACATGAAAAGATATAATAAAATATTTACAAAAATGTGAGGGGTGTACTCACATTTGTGAGATACTGTACATGTTGTTAATATAATCTTATATGGTTAAGTCACAGCATTCCCATATGTCTGTAGGTAACTTGAGTTTAGATTCTAGACATGTGCGGTTCGTTTCGGATTTATTCGGAAATTCGGAAAATTCGGTAAATTCGGAGATTCGGATCCATTCGGATTTCCGAATTAAAATACTTCCGAATCTACCGAATGAATCCGAAATAGCTGCCGTATCTCCGAATAAATCCGAATTCGCTCGGTAAAATTCGGCATTTCCCCATAGGAAACAATGGGAGTTTCGGCTGAAAAAAACTAACACCGCAGCCCCATTGTTTCCTATGGGGAAACACTAAGGCCTAGATTTGGAGTTCGGCGGTAGCCGTCAAAACCAGCGTTAGAGGCTCCTAACGCTGGTTTTGGCCGCCCGCTGGTATTTGGAGTCAGTGATTAAAGGGTCTAACGCTCACTTTTCAGCCGCGACTTTTCCATACCGCAGATCCCCCTACGCCATTTGCGTATCCTATCTTTTCAATGGGATCTTTCTAACTCCGGTATTTAGAGTCGTTTCTGAAGTGAGCGTTAGAGCTCTAACGACAAAACTCCAGCCGCCTGAAAATAGCAGGAGTTAAGAGCTTTCTGGCTAACGCCGGTTCATAAAGCTCTTAACTACTGTACCCTAAAGTACACTAACACCCATAAACTACCTATGTACCCCTAAACCGAGCTCCCCCCACATCGCCGCCACTCGATTAAAATTTTTAACCCCTAATCTGCCGACCGCCACCTACGTTATACTTATGTACCCCTAATCTGCTGCCCCTAACCCCGCCGACCCCTGTATTACATTTATTAACCCCTAACCTGCCCCCCACAACGTCGCCGCCAGCTACTTAAAATAATTAACCCCTAATCTACCGACCGCAAAGCGCCGCCACCTACGTTATCCCTATGTACCCCTAATCTGCTACCCCTAACACCGCCGACCCCTATATTATATTTATTAACCCCTAATCTGCCCCCCTCAACGTCGCCGACACCTGCCTACACTTATTAACCCCTAATCTGCCGAGCGGACCTGAGCGCTACTATAATAAAGTTATTAACCCCTAACCCGCCTCACTAACCCTATAATAAATAGTATTAACCCCCTAATCTGCCCTCCCTAACATCGCCGACACCTAACTTCAATTATTATCCCCTAATCTGACGACTGGAGCTCACCGCTATTCTAATAAATTGATTAACCCCTAAAGCTAAGTCTAACCCTAACACTAACACCCCCCTAACTTAAATATAATTTACATCTAACGAAATAAATTAACTCTTATTAAATAAATTATTCCTATTTAAAGATAAATACTTACCTGTAAAATAAATCCTAATATAGCTACAATATAAATTATAATTATATTATAGCTATTTTAGGATTAATATTTATTTTACAGGCAACTTGGTATTTATTTTAACTAGGTACAATAGCTATTAAATAGTTAAGAACTATTTAATAGTTACCTAGTTAAAATAATAACAAATTTACCTGTAAAATAAATCCTAACCTAAGATATAATTAAACCTAACACTACCCTATCAATAAAATAATTAAATAAACTACCTACAATTACCTACAATTAACCTAACACTACACTATCAATAAATTAATTAAACACAATTGCTACAAATAAATACAATTAAATAAACTAGCTAAAGTACAAAAAATAAAAAAGAACTAAGTTACAAAAAATAAAAAAATATTTACAAACATAAGAAAAATATTACAACAATTTTAAACTAATTACACCTACTCTAAGCCCCCTAATAAAATAACAAAGCCCCCCAAAATAAAAAATTCCCTACCCTATTCTAAATTAAAAAAGTTACAAGCTCTTTTACCTTACCAGCCCTGAACAGGGCCCTTTGCGGGGCATGCCCCAAGAATTTCAGCTCTTTTGCCTGTAAAAGAATAAATACAATACCCCCCCCCCCCAACATTACAACCCACCACCCACATACCCCTAATCTAACCCAAACCCCCCTTAAATAAACCTAACACTAAGCCCCTGAAGATCTTCCTACCTTGTCTTCACCATCCAGGTATCACCGATCCGTCCTGGCTCCAACATCTTCATCCAACCCAAGCGGGGGTTGGCGATCCATCATCCGGTGCTGAAGAGGTCCAGAAAAGGCTCCAAAGTCTTCCTCCTATCCGGCAAGAAGAGGACATCCGGACCGGCAAACATCTTCTCCAAGCGGCATCTTCGATCTTCTTCCATCCGGTGCGGAGCGGGTCCATCTTGAAGCAGGCGACGCGGATCCATCCTCTTCTTCCGTTGTCTCCCGACTAATGACGGTTCCTTTAAGGGGCGTCATCCAAGATGGCGTCCCTCGAATTCCGATTGGCTGATAGGATTCTATCAGCCAATCGGAATTAAGGTAGCAATTTTCTGATTGGCTGATGGAATCAGCCAATCAGAATCAAGTTCAATCCGATTGGCTGATCCAATCAGCCAATCAGATTGAGCTCGCATTCTATTGGCTCGCATTCTATTGGCTGACGTCATCCAAGATGGCGTCCCTCGAATTCCGATTGGCTGATAGGATTCTATCAGCCAATCGGAATTAAGGTAGGAATTTTCTGATTGGCTGATGGAATCAGCCAATCAGAATCAAGTTCAATCCGATTGGCTGATCCAATCAGCCAATCAGATTGAGCTCGCATTCTATTGGCTGATCGGAACAGCCAATAGAATGCGAGCTCAATCTGATTGGCTGATTGGATCAGCCAATCGGATTGAACTTGATTCTGATTGGCTGATTCCATCAGCCAATCAGAAAATTCCTACCTTAATTCCGATTGGCTGATAGAATCCTATCAGCCAATCGGAATTCGAGGGACGCCATCTTGGATGACGTCCCTTAAAGGAACCGTCATTAGTCGGGAGACAACGGAAGAAGAGGATGGATCCGCGTCGCCTGCTTCAAGATGGACCCGCTCCGCACCGGATGGAAGAAGATCGAAGATGCCGCTTGGAGAAGATGTTTGCCGGTCCGGATGTCCTCTTCTTGCCGGATAGGAGGAAGACTTTGGAGCCTCTTCTGGACCTCTTCAGCACCGGATGATGGATCGCCAACCCCCGCTTGGGTTGGATGAAGATGTTGGAGCCAGGACGGATCGGTGAACCTGGTATGGTGAAGACAAGGTAGGAAGATCTTCAGGGGCTTAGTGTTAGGTTTATTTAAGGGGGGTTTGGGTTAGATTAGGGGTATGTGGGTGGTGGGTTGTAATGTTGGGGGGGGGGGTATTGTATTTATTCTTTTACAGGCAAAAGAGCTGAAATTCTTGGGGCATGCCCCGCAAAGGGCCCTGTTCAGGGCTGGTAAGGTAAAAGAGCTTGTAACTTTTTTAATTTAGAATAGGGTAGGGAATTTTTTATTTTGGGGGTCTTTGTTATTTTATTAGGGGGCTTAGAGTAGGTGTAATTAGTTTAAAATTGTTGTAATATTTTTCTTATGTTTGTAAATATTTTTTTATTTTTTGTAACTTAGTTCTTTTTTATTTTTTGTACTTTAGCTAGTTTATGTAATTGTAGTTATTTGTAGAAATTGTGTTTAATTAATTTATTGATAGTGTAGTGTTAGGTTAATTGTAGGTAATTGTAGGTAGTTTATTTAATTATTTTATTGATAGGGTAGTGTTAGGTTTAATTATATCTTAGGTTAGGATTTATTTTACAGGTAAATTTGTTAATATTTTAACTAGGTAACTATTAAATAGTTCTTAACTATTTAATAGCTATTGTACCTGGTTAAAATAATTACAAAGTTGCCTGTAAAATAAATATTAATCCTAAAATAGCTACAATGTAATTATAATTTATATTGTAGCTATATTAGGATTTATTTTACAGGTAAGTATTTAGCTTTAAATAGGAATCATTTATTTAATAAGAGTTAATTAATTTCGTTAGATGTAAATTATATTTAAGTTATGGGGGTGTTAGTGTTAGGGTTAGACTTAGCGTTAGGGGTTAATACATTTATTAGAATAGCGGTGAGCTCCGCTCGGAAGATTAGGGGTTAATAATTGAAGGTAGGTGTCGGCGATGTTAGGGAGGGCAGATTAGGGGGTTAATACTATTTATGATAGGGTTAATGAGGCGGATTAGGGGTTAATAACTTTATTATAGTAGCGCTCAGGTCCGCTCGGCAGATTAGGGGTTAATAAGTGTAGGCAGGTGTCGGCGACGTTGAGGGGGGCAGATTAGGGGTTAATAAATGTAATATAGGGGTCGGCGATGTTAGGGCAGCAGATTAGGGGTACATAGGGATAATGTAAGTAGCGGTGGTTTACGGAGAGGCAGATTAGGGGTTAAAAATAATATGCAGGGGTCAGCGATAGCGGGGGCGGCAGATTAGGGGTTAATAAGTGTAAGGTTAGGGGTGTTTAGACTCGGGGTACATGTTAGAGTGTTAGGTGCAGACGTAGGAAGTGTTTCCCCATAGGAAACAATGGGGCTGCGTTAGGAGCTGAATGCTGCTTTTTTGCAGGTGTTAGGTTTTTTTTCAGCTCAAACAGCCCCATTGTTTCCTATGGGAGAATCGTGCACGAGCACGTTTTTGAGGCTGGCCGCGTCCGTAAGCAACTCTGGTATCGAGAGTTGCATTTGCGGTAAAAATGCTCTACGCTCCTTTTTTGGAGCCTAACGCAGCATTTGTTTGAACTCTCGATACCAGAGTTAATTTTATGGTGCGGCCAGAAAAAAGCCTGCGGAGCGTTAACAGCCCTTTTACCGCCAAACTCCAAATCTAGGCCTAAGTCTGCACCTAACACCCTAACATGTACCCCGAGTCTCTAAACACCCCTAATCTAACACTTATTAACCCCTAATCTGCCGCCCCCGCTATCGCTGACACCTGCATTATTTTATTAACCCCTAATCTGCCGACCGAATATCGCCGACCACCTACATTATAGCTATTAATCCCTAATCTGCTGTCCCTAACACCGCCGACCCCTACATTATAGTTATTAACCCCTAATCTGCCCCCCCAACGTCCCCGCAATCTAACTACAAGTATTAACCCCTAATCTGCCGACCCGATATCGCCGCCGCCTACATTATAGCTATTAACCCCTAATCTGGTGTCCCTAACACCTCCGACCCCTACATTATAGTTATTAACCCCTAATCTGCCCCCCCCAACGTCGCCGCAATCTAACTACAAGTATTAACCCCTAATCTGCCGACCCGATATTGCCGCCGCCTACATTATAGCTATTAACCCCTAATCTGGTGTCCCTAACACCGCCGACCCCTACATTATAGTTATTAACCCCTAATCTGCCCCCCCCCAACGTCGCCGCAATCTAACTACAAGTATTAACCCCTAATCTGCCGACCGCAAATCGCCGCCACTATAATAAATGTATTAACCCCTAAACCGCCGCACTCCCGCCTCGCAAACACTATAATACATTTTATTAACCCCTAATCTGCCCTCCCTAACATCGCCGCCATCTACCTACAATTATTAACCCCTAATCTCCCGCCCCCAACGTCGCCGCTACTATAATAAGGTTATTAACCCCTAAACCTAAGTCTAACCCTAACACTAACACCCCCTAACTTAAATATAATTTAAATAAAACGAAATAAGTTTACTATAGTTAAATAAATGAATCCTATTTAAAACTAAAGACTTACCTGTAAAATAAACCCTGATAGCTGCAATATAACTAATAGTTACATTGTAGCTATTTTAGGATTTATTTTTATTTTACAGGCAACTTTGTATTTATTTTAACTAGGTACAATAGTTATTAAATAGTTAATAACTATTTAATAACTACCTAGCTAAAATAAATACAAATTTACCTGTAAAATAAATCCTAACCTAAGTTACAATTACACCTAACACTACACTATCATTTAATTAATTAAATAAATGAATCATATTTAAAACTAAATACTTACCTGTAAAATAAACCCTAATATAGCTGCAATATAACTAATAGTTACATTGTAGCTATTTTAGCATTTATATTTATTTTACAGGCAACTTTGTATTTATTTTAACTAGGTACAATAGCTATTAAATAGTTATTGACTAATTAATACCTAGCTACCTAGTTAAAATAATTACAAAATTACCTGTAAAATAAATCCTAACCTAAGTTACAATTAAACCTAACACTACACTATCATTAAATAAATTAACTACAAGTACCTACAATTATCTACAATTAAATAAACTAAAGTACAAAAAAACCCCACTAAATTACAAAAAAAACCCCCACTAAATTACAAAAAATAAAAAAATATTACAAGAATTTTAAACTAATTACTCCTAATCTAAGCCCCCTAATAAAATAACAAAGCCCCCCAAAATAAAAAAAAGCCCTACCCTATACTAAATTACAAAAGTTAACAGCTCTATTACCTTACCAGCCCTGAACAGGGCCCTTTGCGGGGCATGCCCCAAAGAAAACAGCTCTTTTGCCTGTAAAAAAAAAAACACAATCCCCCCCCACATTACAACCCACCACCCACATACCCCTACTCTAACCCAAACCCCCTTAAATAAACCTAACACTACCCCCCTGAAGATCTCCCTACCTTGAGTCGTGTTCACCCAGCCGGGCCGAAGTCTTCATCCGATGGGGCAGAAGAGGACATCCAGACCGGCAGAAGTCTTCATCCAAGCGGGGCAAGAAGAGGTCTTCCATCCATCATACAAGTACCAAAATACAAACAAACACTAAATTACTACCTAGCTAAAATAAATACAAATTTACCTGTAAAATAAATCATAACCTAAGTTACAATTACACCTAACACTACACTATCATTAAATTAACTAAATAAATGAATCCTATATAAAACTAAAGACTTACCTGTAAAATAAACCCTAATATAGCTGCAATATAACTAATAGTTACATTGTAGCTATTTTAGCATTTATATTTATTGTACAGGCAACTTTGTATTTATTTTAACTAGGTTCAATAGCTATTAAATAGATATTGACTATTTAATAGCTACCTAGTTAAAATAATTACAAAATTACCTGTAAAATAAATCCTAACCTAAGTTACAATTAAACCTAACACTACACTATCATTAAATAAATTAACTACAAGTACCTACAATTAAATACATTTAAATAAACTAAACTAAAGTACAAACCCCCCCCCACTAAATTACAAAAAATAAAAAAATATTACAAGAATTTTAAACTAATTACACCTAATCTAAGCCCCCTAATAAAATAACAAAGCCCCCCAAAATAAAAAATGCCCTACCCTATACTAAATTACAAAAGTTAACAGCTCTATTACCTTACCAGCCCTGAACAGGGCCTTTTGCTGGGGCATGCCCCAAAGATAACAGCTCTTTTGCCTGTAAAAAAAAACACAATACCCCGCCCACATTACAACCCAACACCCACATACCCCTACTCTAACCCAAACCCCCCTTAAATAAACCTAACACTACCCCCCTGAAGATCTCCCTACCTTGAGTCGTGTTCACCAAGCCGGGCCGAAGTCTTCATCCGATGGGGCAGAAGAGGACATCCAGACCGGCAGAAGTCTTCATCCAAGCGGGGCAAGAAGAGGTCTTCCATCCATCAGAAAAGTACAAAAAAACAAACAAACACTAAATTACCAAAAATAATAAAATATTACAATAATTTTAAACTAATTACACCTAATCTAAGCCCCCTACTAGCTATTAATATAGCTACAATATAACTAATAGTTACATTGTAGCTATTTTAGGATTTATATTTATTTTACAGGCAACTTTGTATTTATTTTAACTAGGTACAATAGCTATTAAATAGTTAATAACTATTTAATAACTACCTAGCTAAAATAAATACAAATTTACCTGTAAAATAAATCCTAACCTAAGTTACAATTACACCTAACACTACACTGTCATTAAATTAACTAAATAAATGAATCCTATATAAAACTAAAGACTTACCTGTAAAATAAACCCTAATATAGCTACAATATAACTAATAGTTACATTGTAGCTATTTTAGCATTTATATTTATTTTACAGGCAACTTTGTATTTATTTTAACTAGGTACAATAGCTATTAAATAGATATTTACTGTTTAATAGCTACCTAGTTAAAATAATTACAAAATTACCTGTAAAATAAATCCTAACCTAAGTTACAATTAAACCTAACACTACACTATCATTAAATAAATTAACTACAAGTACCTACAATTAAATACAATGAAATAAACTAAACTAAAGTACAAAAAAACAAACACTAAATTACAAAAAATAAAAAAATTACAAGAATTTTAAACTAATTACACCTAATCTAAGCCCCCTAATAAAATAACAAAGCCCCCCAAAATAAAAAAATGCCCTACCCTATACTAAATTACAAAAGTAATCAGCTCTATTACCTTACCAGCCCTTAAAAGGGCCTTTTGCGGGGGCATGCCCCAAAGAAAACAGCTCTTTTGCCTGTAAAAAAAAACACAATACCCCCCCCACATTACAACCTACCACCCACATACCCCTACTCTAACCCAAACCCCCCTTAAATAAACCTAACACTACCCCCCTGAAGATCTCTCTACCGTGTCTTCACCCAGCGGGCCGAAGTCTTCATCCGATCGGGCAGAAGAGGACATCCAGACCGGCAGAAGTCTTCATCCAAGCGGGGCAAGAAGAGGTCTTCCATCCATCAGAAGTCTTGATCCAGGCGGCATCTTCTCTGTTCATCCATCCGGAGCGGCAGCATCCTGAAGACATCCCACGCAGAGCATCCTCTTCTTTCTTGATCCGACGACTAAGTGACTGTACCTTTAAGTGACGTCATCCAAGATGGCGTCCCTTGAATTCCGATTGGCTGATAGGATTCTATCAGCCAATCGGAAATAAGGTAGGAAAAATCTGATTGGTTGATTCAATCAGCCAATCAGATTCAAGTTCAATCCGATTGGCTGATCCAATCAGCCAATCAGATTGACCTCACATTCTATTGGCTGTTCCGATCAGCTATATTAGGGTTTATTTTACAGGTAAGTCTTTAGTTTTATATAGGATTCATTTATTTAGTTAATTTAATGACAGTGTAGTGTTAGGTGTAATTGTAACTTAGGTTAGGATTTATTTTACAGGTAAATTTGTATTTATTTTAGCTAGGTAGTTATTAAATAGTTCTTAACTATTTAATAGCTATTGTACCTAGTTAAAATAAATACAAAGTTGCCTGTAAAATAAATATAAATCCTAAAATAGCTACAATGTAACTATTAGTTATATTGTAGCTATATTAATAGCTAGTAGGGGGCTTAGATTAGGTGTAATTAGTTTAAAATTATTGTAATATTTTATTATTTTTGGTAATTTAGTGTTTGTTTGTTTTTTTGTACTTTTCTGATGGATGGAAGACCTCTTCTTGCCCCGCTTGGATGAAGACTTCTGCCGGTCTGGATGTCCTCTTCTGCCCCATCGGATGAAGACTTCGGCCCGGCTTGGTGAACACGACTCAAGGTAGGGAGATCTTCAGGGGGGTAGTGTTAGGTTTATTTAAGGGGGGTTTGGGTTAGAGTAGGGGTATGTGGGTGGTGGGTTGTAATGTGGGGGGGGGGATTGGTTTTTTTTTTTACAGGCAAAAGAGCTGTTTTCTTTGGGGCATGCCCCGCAAAGGGCCCTGTTCAGGTAATAGAGCTGTTAACTTTTGTAATTTAGTATAGGGTAGGGCATTTTTTTTATTTTGGGGGGCTTTGTTATTTTATTAGGGGGCTTAGATTAGGTGTAATTAGTTTAAAATTCTTGTAATTTTTTTTATTTTTTGTAATTTAGTGTTTGTTTTTTTTTGTAATTTAGTGGGGGGTTTTTGTACTTTAGTTTATTTAATTGTAGATAATTGTAGGTACTTGTAGTTAATTTATTTAATGATAGTGTAGTGTTAGGTTTAATTGTAACTTAGGTTAGGATTTATTTTACAGGTAATTTTGTAATTATTTTAACTAGGTATCTATTAATTAGTCAATAACTATTTAATAGCTATTGTACCTAGTTAAAATAAATACAAAGTTGCCTGTAAAATAAAAATAAATCCTAAAATAGCTACAATGTAACTATTAGTTATATTGCAGCTATCTTAGGGTTTATTTTACAGGTAAGTCTTTAGTTTTAAATAGGATTCATTTATTTAACTATAGTAAACTTATTTCGTTTTATTTAAATTATATTTAAGTTAGGGGGTGTTAGTGTTAGGGTTAGACTTAGGTTTAGGGGTTAATAACCTTATTATAGTAGCGGCGACGTTGGGGGCGGGAGATTAGGGGTTAATAATTGTAGGTAGGTGGCGGCGATGTTAGGGAGGGCAGATTAGGGGTTAATAAAATGTATTATAGTGTTTGCGAGGTGGGAGTGCGGCGGTTTAGGGGTTAATACATTTATTATAGTGGCGGCGATTTGCGGTCGGCAGATTAGGGGTTAATACTTGTAGTTAGATTGTGGCGACGTTGGGGGGCAGATTAGGGGTTAATAACTATAATGTAGGGGTCGGCGGTGTTAGGGACACCAGATTAGGGGTTAATAGCTATAATGTAGGCGGCGGCGATATCGGGTCGGCAGATTAGGGGTTAATACTTGTAGTTAGATTGCGGCGACGTTGGGGGGGGGCAGATTAGGGGTTAATAACTATAATGTAGGGGTCGGCGGTGTTAGGGACACCAGATTAGGGGTTAATAGCTATAATGTAGGCGGCGGCGATATCGGGTCGGCAGATTAGGGGGTTAATACTTGAAGTTAGATTGCGGCGACGTTGGGGGGGGCAGATTAGGGGTTAATAACTATAATGTAGGGGTCGGCGGTGTTAGGGACAGCAGATTAGGGGTTAATAGCTATAATGTAGGCGGCGGCGATATCGGGTCGGCAGATTAGGGGTTAATACTTGTAGTTAGATTGCGGCGACATTGGGGGGGGGGCAGATTAGGGGTTAATAACTATAATGTAGGGGTCGGCGGTGTTAGGAACAGCAGATTAGGGGTTAATAGCTATAATGTAGGTTGCGGCGATATCCGATCGGCAGATTAGGTGTTAAATAATGTTATTATAGGGTTTGCGATGTGGGGGGGCCTCGGTTTAGTGGTTCATAGGTAGTTTATGGGTGTTAGTGACTTAGTGTACTAAAACATACCGAATTTCGGAACCGAATAGAACCGAATTCAGCCGAATCCGAATAAATCCGAAACGAATTTATTCGGATCCGAATAAATCCGAAACAAATTTATTCAAATTTTGCCGAATCCGATTCGATCCGAAACGAAATTCTAAAAATCCGAATCGATCCGAACCAAAAACGAACCAAATTTTTTAGCCGTGCACATGTCTATTAGATTCTTTGTGTATCTGAGGTTCAGGGGCAATTAACAGGCCTGTGCTAATAACTATATTCTCAGAATTTATGTTTGCTTATCTGACTTATGTAGAGAATTCAGTCTCCAACACCACAGGATTCTCCCAGGCTCGGGTAATTATCAAGCCCAATGTTTAGCCTTCATGTGGAGTTTGAGGTTCAAAGGCTAAATGTTTATTTTATATTTTCACCAATTGAACCAAATGTTTTCCTTTTGTACCTAGCTTGTCTTAAGCACCAAGTTGGGGGCAGGGGTCATAGGGAGACCAATTCAATTTATATCAGTTAGATATTAGCCAAAATGAAATACCAGTTTCTATGATACATTTGTAGTTTATTCAATGTTATTTCACAGGTACCCTGACACTAATCACATTATTTATAAATGATCTGCTAAATGTCTGCAAACCCTCAGCTGTACACATGTACGCAGACGACACAGTAATCTATGCAAGCAAATCCGATCTGCCGCAGCTTGAGGCAGTTCTCCAAGACCAGTTCACAGAGGTAGAAATGTGGATCTCAAAACACAAACTCTTCCTAAAGACTGACAAAACTGTCACAATGATCTTTGGAACGGTACCTAAATTACACAAACTACAAAATTCCCATCTACGCATCAAAACAAAATCAAATTGCACACTGACCGCAGTCCACTCTTTCAAATACTTGGGTATGTTGTTAGACCCCAAGCTTTCTTTTGGCCTCCACATAGAAAAACTTGCATCTAAACTTTATCCAAAACTAGGTGCCCTGTACAGAAACATACCCTACCTCAGCCCTACAGTAAAGGAAAAGATTTTACAGCAAATGCTGATGCCAATCATTGCTTATGGGGATGTAGTATATGTACCTGCACTGCAAACTCACCTTAATAAACTTAATACATTGTATAACTTGTTCTGTCGCTTTGTGCTACAATGTAACTACAGGACCCATCATTGTGACATGCTAAAAGAACTAAACTGGCTATCGCTGGAATCCAGACGCACCCTCCATCTTTCCAGCCTTGTGTTTAAGAGCTTTTCTGGGAAGCTCCAACGCTACCTGAGCAGAATGCTCTCCCTGGCTGTTCCCACCTCTTATAACCTTCGATCCAGTACCAGCACATTATTTAGCTTGCCTCAATACAAAAAGAAAGCATCTTGATCCTCCTTTTCCTACAGAGGACCACATTTATGGAACGACCTCCCGCACACTTTCAAACCTTCCTCAAGCCTAAAATTCATTAAGAGATCCCTCTCTACATATCTCAAAACAGAAAGCACCTGTCATGGTTGATTATATATTTCCTACCTGTTCTATGTTAAATTTTGCATATATTATGTAAATATTGTTTTTGTAATTTATTGTACAATGTTTTGTGGACCCAGGGCATACTTGAAAATGATAGAAATCTCAATGTATCCTTCCTGGTAAAATATTTTATAAATAAATAGATAAATATATATATATATATATATATATATATATATTTACAGGTATTCCTCACTTTGCAGCGCTTCGCTAATACAGAGCTTTGTGGAGCTGAATTTCAACCTCCAAGGATTTTGAAATAATGCTGTAATCATCATGAGATTGCGAGAAAAGTGACTGGCACCATTTTGTTATACGCAGTTCACTCTGTTTACATCATTACAGTGCAATCTGTGTCTCAATGCTATAGTCTGTCAAATTTTACTACAGTAATTGTCACTATTTTACAGGTACAGTATTTATTGAATACTAAATGAATACTGTGCTGTGCTAGTGTTAAACTAAACTTAGGACTATTGCACCCCTAATATATGTTAGTTCAAACATGTTTTAAAGTTTTTAAACACACTGGCAAGTGAAAAGAAAGCTAAAACTGCCTTGTTTCACTTTAAGGCGGTCTTCACTTTACAGTGGGGCTCTGGTCCCTAACCCGCTGTATGAGCAGGGTATACCTGTGTGTATATATATATATATATATATATATATATATATATATATATATATATATATATATATACAGTAAACTCTCAATTAACCGGCACCCATGGGGATCGGTAGATTCCAGATAAGTGCATTTCTGGTTGCTTGAGAGTCACTATTAAAAATAGGTTCTATAACCCAGCTTTTACTGCTTTTACTGTACCTGTATAAATGTACCTCCATAAATATAAAATATATATATATAAAATATATAAACAGGTTACTGTACCTCCATAAAAATAAAATTATGAAAAAGACAGTAACCTTCCAGGCCAGGCACTCATCTTCACTAGTGTCAGATGGAAATACTGTTTTTATAAAGCCTAGGTATGCTTTTCAACAAAGGATACCAAGAGAATAAAATAAAGAGATTAAAATCACAAGTTATTTGATCCATGAACTTAAACATTTTGACTTAAATGTCCCTTTAATAGGACACTGTGCTTAGATCAGACTGATAGATATTTTAATGTTTATAGATGCCCTTTCTTGAAATAGGGAGAGAACTAGATTAATATTACAAATATAAGATGGAGTCAATAAGATGGAATATATTTAACCTATAGACTGGTATGGATCTAAGTACTGTAAAAATATGGTTAAAATCCACTCAGATAATGTTGAGAAGGGAACGACCGGGGAAAAAGTGTGGAATGAGCTATGTTAGTAAAGTGTTAAAGGAAGATTTTAATGCAGAAATGAAATACTCCTCACTGATACTTTCCTGCTCTGGAGCCACAGTGCTTGTAACCACTGAGCAGGATTTTAGCTATGATTGAGGGTTAAACAAATTGTAATTTAGGGTCAGTAATGCAAAAAAAATGTCATGCTCCAACAAATTGCAACAAACAATGGCCTAGATTACGAGTTTTGTGTTAGAGGCTATGCAGTGCTAACGAGCAGTTTTCTCTCACCGCTCAGTTACCTGCAGCGCTGGTATTACGAGTTTTCAGAAACCCGGCGTTAAAAGGCAAGAAGTGAGCGTTGAGCAAAATTTTGCTCATTACCGCACTCCAATACCAGCCCTGCTTAAGTCAGCGGTGAGCTGGTGTAACGTGCTCGTGCATGATTTCCCCATACGAATCAACGGGGAGAGCCGGCTGAGAAAAAGTCTAACACCTGCAAAAAAGCAGCGTAAAACTCAGTAACGCAGCCCCATTAATTCCTAAGGGGAAATAAAATTTATGTTTACACCTAACACCCTAAAATGAACCCCCGAGTCTAAACACCCCTAATCTTACACTAATTAACCCTAATCTGCTGCCCCCGACACCGCCAACACCTACATTATATTAACTCCTACTCTGCCACTCCGGACACCACCGCCACCTACATTATATGTATTAACCCTTAATCTGCTGCCCCCAACATCACAGACACCTACATACTATTTATTAACCCCTAATCTGCTGCCCCAATGCCTCCTCAACCTACCTACACTTATTAACCCCTAATCTGCCACTCCCAACGTCGCCGCCACTATAATAAACATATTAACCCCTAAACAGCTGCACTCCCACCTTGCAAACATTAGTTAAATATTATTAACCCCTAATCTGCTGTCCCTAACATCGACGCCACCTACCTACATTTATTAACCTCTAATCTGCCACCCCCAACGTCGCCACCACTATATTAAAGTTATTAACCCCTAAATCTAAGTCTAACCCTAACACCCCCTAATTTAAATATAATTAAAATAAATCTAAATAAAATTACTATCATTAACTACATTATTCCTATTTAAAACTAAATACTTACCTATAAAATAAACCCTAAGCTAGCTACAATATAACTAATAGTTACATTGTAGCTAGCTTAGCGTTTATTTTTAATTTACAGGCAAGTTTGTATTTATTTTAACTAGGTAGAATAGTTACTAAATAGTTATTAACTATTTAATAACTACCTAGCTAAAATAAATACAAAAGTACCTGTAAAATAAAACCTAACCTAAGTTACAATAACACCTAACACTACACTATAATTAAATAAATTAACTAAATTAAATACAATTACCTAAATTAAATTAAATTAGCTAAAGTACAAAAAAAAACAAACACTAAATTACAGAAAATAATAAACAAATTACAGATATTTAAACTAATTACACCTAATCTAATAAATCTATCAAAATATAAAAAGCCCCCTAAAATAAAAAAAACCTAGCCTGAACTAAACTACCAATAGCCCTTAAAAGGGCCTTTTGCGGGGCATTGCCCCAAAGTAATCATCTCTTTTACCTGTAAAAACAAAAAATACAAACAACCCCCCCAACAGTAAAACCCACCACCCACACAACCAACCCCACAAATAAAATACTATCTAAAAAAAACTAATCTCCCCATTGCCCTGAAAAGGGCATTTGGATGGGCATTGCCTTTAAAAGGGCAGTTAGCTATTTTTCAGGCCCAAACCCTAACCTAAAAATAAAACCCACCCAATACACCCTTAAAAAAACCTAACCCCCTGAAGATCGACTTACCGGGAGAAGTCTTCATCCAAGCCGGGCCGAAGTCCTCAACGAAGCCGGGAGAAGTCTTCATCCAAGCCGGGTGAAGTGGTCCTCCAGACGGGCAGAAGTCTTCATCCAGACGGCATCTTCTATCTTCATGCATCCGGCGCGGAGCGGGTCTATCTTCAAGACATCCAACGCGGAGCATCCTCTTCATCCCACGACAAAAGACGAATGAAGTTACCTTTAAGTGACGTCATCCAAGATGGCGTCCCTTAGATTCCGATTGGCTGATAGAATTCTATCAGCCAATCGGAATTAAGGAAGAAAAAATCCTATTGGCTGATGCAATCAGCCAATAGGATTGAAGTTCAATCCTATTGGCTGATCCAATCAGCCAATAGGATTGAGCTCGCATTCTATTGGCTGATTGGAACAGCCAATAGAATGCGAGCTCAATCCTATTGGCTGATTGGATCAGCCAATAGGATTAAACTTCAATCCTATTGGCTGAATGCATCAGCCAATAGGATTTTTTCTACCTTAATTACGATTGGCTGATAGAAATCAGCCAATCGGAATCTAAGGGACGCCATCTTGGATGACGTCACTTAGTCGTCATCTTTAGTCGTCGGATGAAGAGGAAGCTCCGCGTCGGATGTCTTGAAGATGGACCCGCTCCGTGCCGGATGGATGAAGATAGAAGATGCTGTCTGGATGAAGACTTCTGCCCGTCTGGAGGACAACTTCGCCCGGCTTGGATGAAGACTTCTCCCGGCTTCGTTGAGGACTTCGGCCCAGCCTGGATGAAGACTTCTCCCGGCTTCGGTGAGGACTTCGGCCCGGCTTGGATGATGACTTCTCCAGGTAAGTCGATCTTCAGGGGGTTAGTATTAGGATTTTTTAAGGGTATATTGGGTGGGTTTTATTTTTAGGTTAGGGTTTGGGCCTGCAAAATAGCTAACTGCCCTTTTAAGGGCAATGTCCATCCAAATGCCCTTTTCAGGGTAATGGGGAGCTTAGGTTTTTTAGATAGTATTTAATTTGGGAGGTTGGTTGTGTGGGTGGTGGGTTTTACTGTTGTGGGGGTTGTTTGTATTTTTTTTACAGGTAAAAGAGCTGATTACTTTGGGGCAATGCCCCGCAAAAGGCCCTTTTAAGGGCTATTGGTAGTTTAGTTTAGGCTAGGGGCTTTTTTATTTTGGGGGGGGGGCTTTTTTATTTTGATAGGGCTATTAGATTAGGTGTAATTAGTTTAAATATCTGTAATTTGTTTATTATTTTCTGTAATTTAGTGGGGGTTTTTTGTACTTTAGCTAATTTAATTTAATTTAGGTAATTGTATTTAATTTAGCTAATTTATTTAATTATAGTGTAGTGTTAGGTGTTATTGTAACATAGGTTTGGTTTTATTTTACAGGTCAATTTGTTTTTATTTTAGCTAGGTAGTTATTAAATAGTTAATAACTATTTAGTAACTATTCTACCTAGTTAAAATAAATACAAACTTGCCTGTAAAATAAAAATAAACCCTAAGATAGCTACAATGTAACTATTAGTTATATTGTAGCTAGCTTGGGGTTTATTTTATAGGTAAGCATTTAGTTTTAAATAGGAATAATTTAGTTAATTATAGTAATTTTATTTAGATTTATTTTAATTATATTTAAGTTAGGGGGTGTTAGAGTTAGGGTTAGACTTAGTTTTAGGGGTTAATACATTTAGTATAGTGGCGGCGACGTTGGGGGCGGCAGATTAGGGGTTAATAAATGTAGGTAGGTGTCGGCGATGTTGGGGGCAGCAGATTAGGGGTTCATAAATATAATGTAGGTGGCGGCGGTGTCCGGAGCGGCAGATTAGGGGTTAAAATGTTATTATAGTGTTTGCGTTGCGGGAGGGCTTCGATTTTGGGGTTAATAGGTAGTTTATGGGTGTTAGTGTACTTTTTAGCACTTTAGTTATGAGTTTTATGTTACGGCATTGTACCATAAAACTCTTAACTACTGACTTTTAAATGCGTTAGGACTCTTGACAGGGTAGGGTGTACCGCTCACTTTTTGGCCTCCCAAGACAAACTCGTAATATCAGCGCTATGGAAGTCCCATAGAAAAAAGACTTTACGAAGTTTACGTAAGTCGTTTTGCGGTAAGGCCAAAGAAGTGTGCGGTGACCCTAAACCTTCAAGACTCGTAATACCAGCGGGCGTAAAAAAGCAGCGTTAGGACCTCTTAACGCTGCTTTTTTACCCTAATGCACAACTCGTAATCTAGCCAAAAGTTTGCATTTGAATATCGCTTTTAAGGGTTGTTGATTATGTGGTTTAAAGTTTTTTTCCTGGGACCCGATTTTGCTGAAAGGTGATGTTAACCTCAATCTCACCATCATCCACTATAAGCCTAAACACAATCAATCCCCACCCATTATTAACCTCAACTGCATCTTTGTCTCCCATCATAATTAGTCAATCCAGCCCATCTAGCCAGCTCTGGTCTGCTTCATAACCCCCCACTGAAATCCCATTTAACTACTTAGGGTCACCCACTATGCAATATTCCCACCCCCATTGTAGTACACACCAAACAACAAGAAACCCTATACATGACCCACACCCCAAATACCCTCTCAAATGAAGAGATTCCTTGCATGATCCACCTGAAAAGTAGCCCCAACTATTAAGCACACAATCCCCCTCTTAACATAAAATCCTCAAAAAAGTTTAAAGTAAGCAAAATGGACTGGGGGGGTGATTTGAACACAAAATGGAAGTGCGCTTGCGGTCGACATTGTGTTACTACACCAAGAACTGGCACAAGAATTCTAGATATCTGCACTCAAGATAGGAAACTGCCTAGTTGAAGGCAAACATGAACTCGTGAGCGCAATCCCAATTTAAGCTAGAAGGATTATCGCATTCTCAGAGCTCAGGTTTAATTGTTTTGCAAAACAAAATCGTTGAACAATGCACATCAAAAATACATTACAAAGTACAGTTACACTCCTAAAAAAAGTATAAAAAAAATATTGCACAAAAAGTTATAAGGGCTCAAAGATATATTTATATATATATATATATATATATATATATATATATATATATAGATATATAGATAGATATATAGATAGATAGATAGATATATTTACAGTACATTTAGATTTGTTGATTTATCAATGGTATAATGACCATATATACTTATTATCAGTCTCTTTATTAGAATACAAACATAAAATACAGGATATGTGTATGCAGTATTTAAAAAAATGGAAAAAAAATCAGGACTTCTATAGGCTAAAATGGCGAGTATTTAGTGTGACCTCCCCTTACACTTATTATTATTATCATTTATTTGTATAGCGCCGCCAAATTCCATAGCGCTAGAAGGAACCTGGCTCTCGTAAACCTAAATGAAATGAAACCCTAATAAATGTCATTGCTAACACCTGTATTTGTCTTACTATTTCATGTCAAAATGACTGCGGTGAAAAAGCTCTAGTACACCAGGTTTGTACAAGACATGCTTGAGCATTACATACATATGTGGCATGAGTTTAATTAATTGGAAGCTTGCTAATAGGACCAATTTTCAATCACATCATTACATTCTAAATGCCAATAATCACAGCATTTGACAGACATAAAATCATACTTTTGCATCAGCAAGGCCACTCTCAAAGGGAAATCAGAAAACAAACTGGATTCTCAAGATGTGGTATTCAAGCTGTTAAAAAGAAATCTGAAGAATCAGGAGAGGCCAAGGACAAAAAAGGACTGAAAGGCCAAGAAAACGTTCAGAATCTGAACGTTTCTCAGTGTTTCTTCTTTGAGAGACCAGAGGAAGTCCAGCAAGATCCTGGCTCAGCATCTGGCAGCTTCATCAAGATGCCAAGTTGACCCTTCTACAGTACAAAGAAGCTTGATCAGGAATGGTCTTTGTGGAAGGGTAACAGCCAAGAAACCACTTTTTTGCAAGGGGAACAGGATGAAAACGCTAATATATGCTAAATTTTACAAAGATTGGAATGAAGATCAGTGAAAAAGAGTATTATGGAGTGACAAATCCAAGTTTGAAAATTCTGGGTCCAATTGTCGACAATATGTGAGAATAAGAGTTGGAGAGAGATGGAAGAATAAGTGTTTGCTGCCTTCAGTGAAACATGGTGGTGGGTCTATCCTGGTTTGGGGCTGCATTTCTGCCAGTGGGGTTGGTGATTGATTGATCATCCGAATTTATAGGATCATAAATGCTGAAAAGTACAGACAGGTTTTAATTCATCATGCAATTCCTTCTGGAAAGCACCTGATTAGGAATAGTTTTATTATTCAACAGGATAACGATTCAAAGCACACTGCTAATGCAGTGAAATTATATTTGGCAAGAAAAACAGCTGATAAAATAAATATTTTGTGTACATATTTCCTGTATTTTCTGTTTGTATCTTAATAAAGAGACCGAAAAATAAATATGGATGGTCATTAAAACTTTGCTAAAACAACAAAGCTGGTGGTGGCTTAAGACTTTTGCACAGTACTGTAAATATAAATATATATATATATATATATATATATATATATATATATATATATATATATATATATGTGTGTCTACATATGTATTTATATGTGTATATATGTATTTACATAAACACATCAATATAAGTGGATTGGAGCCCTTTGCAGTCAAGTAGTGGAAAACCTGTCATATTAATGCAATATTCATATTTAATAAAGTGTTATTCTATGTATTTACTATAAATATTTCACAATCCACATAGCAAAATATGTTCTAACTATTTATAAATAGATATTCCAATATAAATATATATAAATATATATATTTATATATATATATATATATATATATATATACAGTATATATATATATATATATATATATATATATATATATATATATATATATATATATATATATATATATATACAGTCATGGCACAAAAAAGGGGAGAAAAAAAAGCCAAATCTGACACATTCCACGCAAAACTCCAAAAATGGACTAGACAAAATTATTGTCACCTTCTCAAAATTTTAAGAAATAATTGAATTTCAAGTTTTTGATGCTCCTGTAATTTGTAATTAAACTCATCTGTATTAATAAACAGGGGCTGACAATATAGAAATCACACCGGCAACCAGTTAAAATAGTGTAAAAATTGACTCAACCTTTCTGTTGTGTGTCTCTGTGTGCCACACTGAGCATGGGGAAGAGAAAGAGCAGCAAAGAATTGTCTGAGGATTTGAGAGCAAAAATTGTGGAAAAGCATGGACAATCTCAAGGTTACAAGTCCATCTCCAGAGATCTTAATGTTCCTGTGTCCACTGTGCGCAACATTGTCAAGAAGTTTACAGCCCATGGCACTTCAGCTAACCTCCCTGAACTTGGACAAAAGAGATAAATTGATCAAAGATTGCAACAAAGGATTGTTCGAATGGTGGATAAAGAACCTCAATCAACTTCCAGACAAATTCAAGCTGACCTTCAGACACAGAGTACAAATGTGTCAACTCGCACTATACATCACCATCTCATTGAAAAGGGACGCTATGGTAGGAGACCCATGAGGACCCCACTTCTGACACAGAAACATAAAAAAGCCAGTTTGCCAAAACTCACATGAGGAAGCCAAAACATTTTTGGGAGAATGTGCTGTGGACAGACAAAACAAAATTACAGCTTTTTGGTAAAGCCTATCAATCTACTGCTTTCAGAAAAAGAAATTAGGCTTTTAAAGAAAATAATACAGTCTCTACAGTCAAACATGGTGGAAGTTCACTGATGTTTTGGGGTTGCTTTGCTGCTTCAGGCACTGGATGTCTTGACTGTGTGCATGGCATTATGAAATCTGAAAACTACCAAATGATTCTGTGGTGCAATGTTGGGCCCAGTGTCAAAAAGTTGGGTCTCCGTCAGAGGTCATGGGCCTTACAGCAGGACAATGACCAAAAGCACACATCAAAAAGCACCCAGAAATGGTTTAAGACAAAGCTCCATAGAGCACCTGTGGAGAGATCTCAAAACAGCAGTTGGGAAATGGAACATTTCCAATCTGAGAGACCTGGAGCAGTTGGCGAAAGAAGACTGATCCAAAATTCCAGTAGAGAGGTGTAAGAAACTCATTGATGGTTACAGGAAGCAATTGATTTCAGTTATTTTTTCCAAGGGTTGTGCTACCAAATATTAAATTGAGGGTGCCAATAATTTTGTCAAGTCCATTTTTGAAGTTTTGCGTGGTCAGCTTTGGCTTTTTTTTCTCCACTTTTTTGTGTCATACCAATACAAACAAAAGAAATAAACATGGGAAAGCCTAAATATTTATATTTGCAACAATTTTCTGGGCGAAGTGGTGCACATCTGACAGAATATGTATGTATTTATATATCTATACCTATATATAATCATATATATATAGGTATAGATATATATTGTACCAAAATACCATCAGATATATGTAGAAATATGTATTTATGAATAAATAGAACATTTTATATTTTTTCCCCATTGTTTTTGCTCCATTGACTTCTATGGGGGAATCCGTTTATGCGATCGTGATATTCGATGTTCGACTTTTTGCGCACATTTGGTTAGTGCGCAAGCAAAAACTTTTTACTTTTAACTTGAACTATGAGCGCTACCTGACGCGAGTAAAAAGCCTACTTCTAGAGGAGTTAGCGCTAGAGCAGGATTGTTAAATACTGCTCCACTTGTAATCTGGCCCTATGTTGCAATAAGACCAGAACCTATATAATTACTGCAGCAGGGCTCAGAAACATTATCAGTAAGTAACAAACAGATTTTATTGTCCAAAGTTTACTCTTATTAAAAATGCTTCAGGAATTGTGATACTGTCAGGAATTGGTATGAAAATAATCAGTTACAGGTCTTTTTCTTCCTATACCGGCTTTTATACGTGATAAGGTTAAGACGTAGCCCTTGAGGGGCTTAAAAACAATGTAAAAACAAAAGCCCAAAACAGGAACTAAGGTGATGAGGCCTAAATGCTGACTAGAATATTAATTGATTTGTAAAGAACCTTAGGAGAGAATGACTCATAACAAAACCATTTGAAAAATCCGTCTTATGGTCTGGTAAAACTTGCACAAAGAATATTTTTCACACTCTTTATGATCCAGAGAAACCCTCTGATATTGGATTGATGAATGGGACATTGTTCTCCGTAACACTGATATGAAATATCAGTATTAATACATGGGGTTTTTTTGCCAAAAAAATCAAGTCAAAACTGTTTGAATTTAAAGTGAAGGTAATGTTTGACGAATCATAGCCCGGTTTTTAATAATCCTATTAAAAACAGGGGCACTTTAATTCATCAAACTTTACATTTCACTTGTTTTGTTCAAATACTTACCTTTTAATCCTGACAGCCGCTCCAGTGATTCCCCCGGCCATTGGAAGCCTCTTCATACGTCAGAAATGACGAATCCGGCTTCCTCCAATCACGGCTTTCCCCCCCGGGGAATCATGGCCTGAGGCAACGCCGTGATTGGAGGAAGCTGGATTCGTCATTTTGGACCCGCGAAGAGGGCTTGCTATGGACAGAGGAAGCGCTGCAGCGGCTGTCAGGATTAAAAGGTAAGTATTTGAACAAAACAAGGGAAATGTAAAATTTAATGATTTAAAGTGCCCCTGTTTTTAATAAGATTATTAAAAACCTGGCACTGATTCGTCAAACATTACCTTTACTTTAAACTCCTCTCCCCCCTCCAATCTATTACTAACGTTTCAGCTATTCCCTACAATGACTCCCCTTACACTTTAGAATCCAATTCAAAATATTAACTCTAATCTATAAAGCACTCAACAGCCTCACTCCCGACTATATTTCCTCTCTCATCTCCAAATATTCCCCGACTCGTCCTCTTCAATGAACCTCTGACTTATGTATCTCCACTCCTATTATCTCTACATCCCTCTCTTGTCTCCAAGACTTCTCATGCACTGCTCCTGTCCTCTGGAACTCTCTACCACACTACATCAGACTGTCTCCAACCTTGTATAGCTTCAGATGCTCTTTGAAAACCCACCTATTTAAAGAGGCTTACCATATCTCCTAGAACGGTGCCTCGCGGAACTTACCTGTCCTTGGGCACCCATGGCGTCCTAGAGATTGTCTTGCACTGATCCGTCCCTTCCAGCTGCCGCCTCCTCTGCTCCAGACGCTGGCCGTACACCCGCTGCTGCATCATGGTCTGTCTGAAGGGAAGACCGCCATGCATAACGGCCTGCCAAACGTTGTATGAGGCGGGGGCATGATGATCGGCGGAGCTAGGTCTATGATGCATCCAAGATGGCGCTGATACCCTGGGCATGATTTATGGTCTTTGTGGAAGCCACGACTGCTGGTAATTACCGGTCACCTGACCTACATGCCCTTTATTACCCCAGTACACGCCCCAACAGTTGCTTGGTTATTCTTGATTTGTCTTAATTCCTGGCGTTCATCTTTATTCTGTGTTCTCAGTTCCTGCTCTTACCACGAATCCTCCTAACCAGGACTTCGGCTCTGCCTTGTATTAGTCTCTTCCTGGATTGTTAACTCTGTTCCGCTGCACCTGAGTTACACTCCACTACCAGACCGTGGTGGGTCGTGACATATCCTTACCAAAATAAAAATTAAACTGTCTTGTCTTGCAGCTGCAACTACAATCCACATGACAAGCTACAAACCTTATGTCTCTGCACCCTCAACCTGTAGAGTCAGTGTAGACTATAAGCTCTTTGGAGCAGGATCCTCTTCACCCTGTGCTAGTTATTGTTTAGTCTGTTATGTATTTGTATCTTAAAATAATCATTGTCATTGTATACCCCTACATTTGTACCAAAACCTATGGAATTTTGCAGCGCTATGTAAATAAATGATAATAATTATAAAAAACTGAAACTAAAACAACATCACTAGTTGTGAACTTCATATTACTGATTGGTTGATATTTATTTATGAATAAATAGGACATAATCAGTTATATGAAGATCATTGAAATTGGAATGTGAAATATTCCTATTTTAATGTTGGGTTAGCGCACTTGAGAATATCAGAAATACGAAGATCACCAGCACAGTATGGTAAAAAATGTAATCTTTATTAAAGACCCATGTTAAAATAGCAACATTTCAGGGTTAACCCCTTAATCATGCCATGATTGCATGATTGCATTGCGATGGCATGATTAAGGGGTTAACCCCAAAACTTTGCTATTTTAAAGGGACAGTCTACACCAGAATTGTTTTTGTTTTAAAAGATAGATAATCTCTTGTTTACCCATTCCATAGTTTTGCATAACCAACACAGTTATATTTATATATTTTTTACCTCTGTGATTATCTTGTATCTAAGCCTCTGCAGACTGCCCCTTTATTTGTTCTTTTGACAGACTTGCAGTTTAGCCAATCAGTGAGGGCTCCCAGGTAACTTCACATGCACGAGCACAGTGTTATCTATATGAAAAACATGAACTAACACCCTCTAGTGGTGAAAAACCTGTTAAAATGCATTCTTAAGAGGCGGCCTTCAAGTCTAAGAAATTAGCATATGAACCTCCTAAATTAAGCTTTCAACTAAGAATACCAAGAGAACAAAGAAAAATTGGTGATAAAAGTAAATTGGAAAATTGTTTAAAATTACATGTCCTATCTGAATCATGAAAGTTTTTTTGGGACTAGACTGTTCCTTTAACATGGGTCTTTAATAAAGATTAAATTTTTTACCATACTGTGCTGGTGATCTTCGTATTTCTGGATTACTTTTGGGGAATTGCAGTTAACCCCTTACACCGAGCACAATCAGTAGTGCTGCATTCCCATCTACTTTGGACTCTGCACTTGAGAATATGCAATCGAGTTGGCACTAGAGTGGGACGTTAGTTTTTTTCACACTTTTTTTTCTCCATTCACATCTATGGGGAAAAATGTGAATGAGCACACAATATTCTAACTTCGACTTTTTGCGCTTTTCGAACAAAAACAGTTTACTTTCAACTCGTAATACGAGCGAAAAAGCTTACTTCTAGCAAAATTAACCCTTGAGCAGAAGTGTTAATTAGTGCTCTACGTGTAATCTGGCACTTAGTAGGAACTCTAGGCAATTGTGTATATCTATAAAGCATTTAAACTTGATTACTTCACAGAAAAATGTTCCAAGAAAATGTTATATTTTCATGGTACGTTTTTATTTGTTTATAGTTCACAAGCAGATATTGCTACAACTAATCCTTTATTATTTTATCATGTTTGTTTTTATAAAAAGGAAGGCAGTTCTTGGAAAAAATGTGTTGTAATGTTTAAATTTTTTTTATTTTTTTTTTGCATTTTGTGTTCCCAATTCAGGGGTTATATTTGATTTTTTGTTCTGTAATTTGTCTAAGGGGACAAAAAAGGCGCAATGTGTTTAACCCCTTGTTAAAATCAGCTGAAGAGCAGCAATGCACTACTGGGAACTAGCTAAACACATCTGGTGAGACAATGACAAGAAACATATGTGTTTAGCCACCGGTCACAAGCTAACTCACATTAGTACACTGCTGCTTCTGAGGCTATCTAGGTATGCTTTTAAAAAAGAACACAAATAAAACAAAGTCAATTTCATAACAGACATGCATTGAAACATCTCTTAAATATGGTGATATGTGATGCAAAATATGTTGCAAAAGAATGAATAACAGTAATTATAGCTAATTAATACACCCATTGACTTTAAATGCAAAATGTCAATTCATAGAAATCATAATCAAGGTATATTCTGATAATATGATTTTCCATTTGTATGTAAATGTCTCTTTAATATTGTTACTTCCAGAGAGTTAAAAATACTTTGGGCCAGATTAAAAGTGGAGCGCAAAATATCGCATTGGTGAAAGCAATATTTGCGCTCCACTTAGTAATACCAGCACACAAGTTAAGTGCAATTGCACAGAAGCTTTGCGCTCACGAGAGCGCATTTCCATAGGAGCGCAAAATATCGCTTTGGTGAAAGCAATATTTGCGCTCCACTTAGTAATACCAGCACACAAGTTAAGTGCAATTGCACAGAAGCTTTGCGCTCATGAGAGCGCATTTCCATAGGCTCCAATGGGAATCTCGTTCTCATGCCGTGAGACAAGGCATGAGAACTTATCGCAGCGAAGGGGATAGATAGCGCAGCGATGGGCAGCAGATGTTAAATATATATGTAAATGATTATATACATAAATATTTATGTGTTAATATGTGTATATACACACATTAACTCATAAATATATATGTATAACGATATCAGCATAAACATATATATTTACAGGGAACATACAGTTCCCTATAAATCGCTATGTAAATTTACTTGTAATCTAGTCCGAAATCTTCTAAGGCGGGAAAGGCATTAAACTGAGTCTTGAGATGTTTTAGTAATTTCTGTCTTAAAACAAACAGGTTAATTGAGTATATTTCTATAGTAAGCTGCATGAGCAGATAAAATATTAAAGTAAAAAATATTACAATGAAGTAAAAAAAGGAAATTAAAGTACGAAGAGGACATGTCAAATGCCTGATACAAATGTTCTGTATTCCAGCATTAATACAAAATGATGAAGAATAGCATGTCACAGCAAAGAATTTAGAGTGGTGCTGCTGATGGGAAGAACGTTCTGAACCCTTCTCTGTGAGCTAACTCTTGTGTACTATTAATTCAGCCGTCGATATTAGCTAATACATTTTGCCTGCACCAGAGCGGGAGTTCCATTTATTTTCCATTTTCTCTGCTAATATTTTATTTGAAAGAAATGTGAAAAATTATGTATATTATAATTGTTATTTATTATATTTATAAAATGTTGGTCCTTTTTCATTTGCCTAAAAAATGTAGGAGTTTCGATTACAAGGGACAGTTACATTTGATTAATTTCTGTATTTTTTTTTTTTAAATTTTTTTGTGTGTTTTAAATCATGGACTATTTGTTGCCCTGTGAGTAACAAAACTAACTACTCTTAGTTTTGATTGTCATTTGAAAAGGTCTGGCAGTTTTGCCTTTTTTTCAGTGATCTGTGCACATTTTGGGCCATTTCATTTTGTGAAAGAGATATTTGCGTTCCACTGAGTAATACCAGCACACAGGGGTGAAACTACAGGGGGTGCAGAGGTCGCAATTGGGGACCCAGCTTAAACGTTGACCTGCCACTGCCTGCACTGATATCATGTGAGTGTGACATGATGCTTCACTAGTGTCTCTGACTACAGGGGTTAGTGTTTCTGTTTTACCCATTGGTGTTTATGTGTGTATGTGACTGTGTGTGTATGTATATATGTATGCATGTGTGTGTGTGTGTGTATGTTTGTGGAACCAGCAAATTACAGACCTTGTTACAACAGCATGGGGGGGGCGGGGGGTAAACAGTGTCAGTCTATACAGTACCGCTATATACAGTATGGGGTGGCTGGACCATGTCACAGACTACTGTGGTCACTTTATAAAGTACTGGGGCGGGTAGGGTCAGGCCAGCCATCTCACCGGCAGATTACAGACTGTTTCACTAACTCACAGACTGTGGGCACAGGGTACCTGCTTTTGCAAACATGTAATCTGATTCACATGTTTTTTCTGTGTTAAATGTAAAAAAAAAAAAAAAAAGATATGTATCAAATTCACTTTTTTTGGGGGGGGGGTGGGGGGCCCTTCTTAGATTCTTGCTCCTGGGTCCTGTGGTTGCTAGTTACGCCTCTGCCAGCACACGCTAATGTGCGTGCTTCCACAGCATGAGAACTAGTGCAGCAAAGGGGGTAAGTCGCGCAGTGATTGCAGCAAAGTGTATACACACAAATTAACACATATATATATATATACTGTATGTATATAAGCATATACATATATATTTAAATATATATTTACTGGGAACACACAGCTGCCAAGACCCCAATGTAAAGACACTTTTTTTTAATAAAATACACACCACTGTATTATGGGGGCATTTGAGGCACATTTATAAAATTAACCAGAGATCTGATCTCTGGTTAATTTTATTAGTGCTGGTTAATTATTGTATGCCCGCAACTGGCAAATTTCCCCTTATTTTGGGTGCACGATAAATTAGCGCTTAAGGTTGCCAGGTGTCCGGTATCTGACCGGACTGTCCGTTTTTTCCACCAGCTGTCCGGTAAAAATTGTAGAAAAAAAACAGACACAACCTGAGAACTGCTTTGAAATGGTCCTGACCCTGCATTATTTTATGTCCCTGTAATATTAAGCAAGGCATGTGGGGAATACAATCCCCATGCTTTAGAACACTTCACTCGCGAGGTTAAGCAGCAGACAGTGCCCCCTCCCCTGTTAGAGACCTCTGACCTCTGATGTTCATTGTTTGACAAGTTCCCGGTTGCTGCTGGGGGCGGGGTCTGACTCTGCACAGAGAGGAACAGACTGAGTCAGTGAAGCGTGTGCACTTTCTCCCGGAGTACGAATAGAAAAGATATAACTGCTCTCTTCCCTAACTGTCCTGCTGAGATGTAAGCTGGTGTCACATTTCTTTAGCCTAGTAACACAAACTGTTTAATCCCTTGTCTGCTAGATGGCCAGTAAAGGAGATATGCAGCCCTCTCTGGCAGTTCAGGGGCTTAAACAGTGTGTTAGTTTTAAATGTAGAATACAAATGTTAATTTCCTAATCAGCCTTAAAACATTAAATACATTTTTTATTTATTGCTTTATAATCGTTTTCTTTATCATTCACTTAACTAATTTCTGGCATAAAAATATGTTTTATATATATATATATATATATATATATATATATATATATACATATACAGGGAGTGCAGAATTATTAGGCAAATGAGTATTTTGACCACATCATCCTCTTTATGCATGTTGTCTTACTCCAAGCTGTATAGGCTCGAAAGCCTACTACCAATTAAGCATATTAGGTGATGTGCATCTCTGTAATGAGAAGGGGTGTGGTCTAATGACATCAACACCCTATATCAGGTGTGCATAATTATTAGGCAACTTCCTTTCCTTTGGCAAAATGGGTCAAAAGAAGGACTTGACAGGCTCAGAAAAGTCAAAAATAGTGAGATATCTTGCAGAGGGATGCAGCACTCTTAAAATTGCAAAGCTTCTGAAGCGTGATCATCGAACAATCAAGCGTTTCATTCAAAATAGTCAACAGGGTCGTAAGAAGCGTGTGGAAAAACCAAGGTGCAAAATAACTGCCCATGAACTGAGAAAAGTCAAGCGTGCAGCTGCCAAGATGCCACTTGCCACCAGTTTGGCCATATTTCAGAGCTGCAACATCACTGGAGTGCCCAAAAGCACAAGGTGTGCAATACTCAGAGACATGGCCAAGGTAAGAAAGGCTGAAAGACGACCACCACTGAACAAGACACACAAGCTGAAACGTCAAGACTGGGCCAAGAAATATCTCAAGACTGATTTTTCTAAGGTTTTATGGACTGATGAAATGAGAGTGAGTCTTGATGGGCCAGGTGGATGGGCCCGTGGCTGGATTGGTAAAGGGCAGAGAGCTCCAGTCCGACTCAGACACCAGCAAGGTGGAGGTGGAGTACTGGTTTGGGCTGGTATCATCAAAGATGAGCTTGTGGGGCCTTTTCGGGTTGAGGATGGAGTCAAGCTCAACTCCCAGTCCTACTGCCAGTTTCTGGAAGACACCTTCTTCAAGCAGTGGTACAGGAAGAAGTCTGCATCCTTCAAGAAAAACATGATTTTCATGCAGGACAATGCTCCATCACACGCGTCCAAGTACTCCACAGCGTGGCTGGCAAGAAAGGGTATAAAAGAAGAAAATCTAATGACATGGCCTCCTTGTTCACCTGATCTGAACCCCATTGAGAACCTGTGGTCCATCATCAAATGTGAGATTTGTAAGGAGGGAAAACAGTACACCTCTCTGAACAGTGTCTGGGAGGCTGTGGTTGCTGCTGCACGCAATGTTGATGGTGAACAGATCAAAACACTGACAGAATCCATGGATGGCAGGCTTTTGAGTGTCCTTGCAAAGAAAGGTGGCTATATTGGTCACTGATTTGTTTTTGTTTTGTTTTTGAATGTCAGAAATGTATATTTGTGAATGTTGAGATGTTATATTGGTTTCACTGGTAAAAATAAATAATTGAAATGGGTATATATTTGTTTTTTGTTAAGTTGCCTAATAATTATGCACAGTAATAGTCACCTGCACACACAGATACCCCCCTAAAATAGCTATAACTAAAAACAAACTAAAAACTACTTCCAAAACTATTCAGCTTTGATATTAATGAGTTTTTTGGGTTCATTGAGAACATGGTTGTTGTTCAATAATAAAATTAATCCTCAAAAATACAACTTGCCTAATAATTCTGCACTCCCTGTATATACACAAACAAACACATTAAAATTATGGGGAGGCGAAAAGTGAGTTTAAAATCCTCCACTAAATACAAAATATAGAGAAAATAACTCATTGTGTAAACCATTTACAAATCTAAACAAGTCAGAAAACTTGCGTTAAACTCAGAAACTCTCTGACTACACTGTTTCCAGTGCAGCAAAGGAATCTGGATAAGATATGCAAATGAGGTTCACAATGACTCACCTTTTTACTTTTAGCCTGCTTTTTAAGGCAGACTTCCCTTTATGCCATAGCACTGCTGCATTACACAGCTTTAATGCTTAGCTAGGGTTAGTACAGTGATTTAGACCAATCCCAGGACAGCTGTTTCGTGGTTATTGCCACTCATCAGCTGGGAGTAGGTTAAATCACTGCTTGGAAAAGTTCATTTCTGGGGGAAATTCAACAACAATTAAAATTATGGGGAGGCGAAAAGTGAGTTTAAAATCCTCCACTAAATACAAAATATAGAGAAAATAACTCATTGTGTAAACCATTTACAAATCTAAACAAGTCAGAAGACTTGTGTTACACTCAGAAACTCTCTGACTACACTGTTTCCAATGCAGCAAAGGAATCTGGGTAAGATATGCAAATGAGGTTCACTATGACTCACCTTTTTACTTTTAGCCTGCTTTTTAAGGCAGACTTCCCTTTATGCCATAGCACTGCTGCATTACACAGCTTTAATGCTTAGCTAGGGTTAGTACAGTGATTTAGACCAATCCCAGGACAGCTGTTTCGTGGTTATTGCCACTCATCAGCTGGGAGTAGGTTAAATCACTGCTTGGAAAAGTTCATTTCTGGGGGAAATTCAACAACAATTAAAATTATGGGGAGGCGAAAAGTGAGTTTAAAATCCTCCACTAAATACAAAATATAGAGAAAATAACTCATTGTGTAAACCATTTACAAATATAAACAAGTCAGAAGACTTGCGTTAAACTCAGAAACTCTCTGACTACACTGTTTCCAATGCAGTAAAGGAATCTGGGTAAGATATGCAAATGAGGTTCACAATGACTCACCTTTTTACTTTTAGCCTGCTTTTTAAGACAGACTTCCCTTTATGCCATAGCACTGCTGCATTACACAGCTTTAATGCTTAGCTAGGGTTAGTACAGTGATTTAGACCAATCCCAGGACAGCTGCTTCATGGTTATTGCCACTCATCAGCTAGGAGTAGGTTAAATCACTGCTTGGAAAAGTTCATTTCTGGGGGAAATTCAACAACAATTAAAATTATGGGGAGGCGAAAAGTGAGTTTAAAATCCTCCACTAAATACAAAATATAGAGAAAATAACTCATTGTGTAAACCATTTACAAATCTAAACAAGTCAGAAGACTTGTGTTAAACTCAGAAACTCTCTGACTACACTGTTTCCAATGCAGCAAAGGAATCTGGGTAAGATATGCAAATGAGGTTCACTATGACTCACCTTTTTACTTTTAGCCTGCTTTTTAAGGCAGACTTCCCTTTATGCCATAGCACTGCTGCATTACACAGCTTTAATGCTTAGCTAGGGTTAGTACAGTGATTTAGACCAATCCCAGGACAGCTGTTTCGAGGTTATTGCCACTCATCAGCTGGGAGTAGGTTAAATCACTGCTTGGAAAAGTTCATTTCTGGGGGAAATTCAACAACAATTAAAATTATGGGGAGGCGAAAAGTGAGTTTAAAATCCTCCACTAAATACAAAATATAGAGAAAATAACTCATTGTGTAAACCATTTACAAATCTAAACAAGTCAGAAGACTTGCGTTAAACTCAGAAACTCTCTGACTACACTGTTTCCAATGCAGCAAAGGAATCTGGGTAAGATATGCAAATGAGGTTCACAATGACTCACCTTTTTACTTTTAGCCTGCTTTTTAAGACAGACTTCCCTTTATGCCATAGCACTGCTGCATTACACAGCTTTAATGCTTAGCTAGGGTTAGTACAGTGATTTAGACCAATCCCAGGACAGCTGTTTTGTGGTTATTGCCACTCATCAGCTGGGAGTAGGTTAAATCACTGCTTGGAAAAGTTCATTTCTGGGGGAAATTCAACAACAATTAAAATTATGGGGAGGCAAAAAGTTAGTTTAAAATCCTCCACTAAATACAAAATATAGAGAAAATAACTCATTGTGTAAACCATTTACAAATCTAAACAAGTCAGAAGACTTGCGTTAAACTCAGAAACTCTCTGACTACACTGTTTCCAATGCAGCAAAGGAATCTGGGTAAGATATGCAAATGAGGTTCACAATGACTCACCTTTTTACTTTTAGCCTGCTTTTTAAGACAGACTTCCCTTTATGCCATAGCACTGCTGCATTATACAGCTTTAATGCTTAGCTAGGGTTAGTACAGTGATTTAGACCAATCCCAGGACAGCTGTTTCGTGGTTATTGCCACTCATCAGCTGGGAGTAGGTTAAATCACTGCTTGGAAAAGTTCATTTCTGGGGGAAATTCAACAACAATTAAAATTATGGGGAGGCGAAAAGTGAGTTTAAAATCCTCCACTAAATACAAAATATAGAGAAAATAACTCATTGTGTAAACCATTTACAAATCTAAACAAGTCAGAAGACTTGCATTAAACTCAGAAACTCTCTGACTACACTGTTTCCAATGCAGCAAAGGAATCTGGGTAAGATATGCAAATGAGGTTCACAATGACTCACCTTTTTACTTTTAGCCTGCTTTTTAAGACAGACTTCCCTTTATGTCATAGCACTGCTGCATTACACAGCTTTAATGCTTAGCTAGGGTTAGTACAGTGATTTAGACCAATCCCAGGACAGCTGTTTCGTGGTTATTGCCACTCATCAGCTGGGAGTAGGTTAAATCACTGCTTGGAAAAGTTCATTTCTGGGGGAAATTCAACAACAATTAAAATTATGGGGAGGCAAAAAGTGAGTTTAAAATCCTCCACTAAATACAAAATATAGAGAAAATAACTCATTGTGTAAACCATTTACAAATCTAAACAAGTCAGAAGACTTGCGTTAAACTCAGAAACTCTCTGACTACACTGTTTCCAATGCAGCAAAGGAATCTGGGTAAGATATGTAAATGAGGTTCACAATGACTCACCTTTTTACTTTTAGCCTGCTTTTTAAGACAGACTTCCCTTTATGCCATAGCACTGCTGCATTACACAGCTTTAATGCTTAGCTAGGGTTAGTACAGTGATTTAGACCAATCCCAGGACAGCTGTTTCGTGGTTATTGCCACTCATCAGCTGGGAGTAGGTTAAATCACTGCTTGGAAAAGTTCATTTCTGGGGGAAATTCAACAACAATTAAAATTATGGGGAGGCGAAAAGTGAGTTTAAAATCCTCCACTAAATACAAAATATAGAGAAAATAACTCATTGTGTAAACCATTTACAAATCTAAACAAGTCAGAAGACTTGCGTTAAACTCAGAAACTCTCTGACTACACTGTTTCCAATGCAGCAAAGGAATCTGGGTAAGATATGCAAATGAGGTTCACAATGACTCACCTTTTTACTTTTAGCCTGCTTTTTAAGACAGACTTCCCTTTATGCCATAGCACTGCTGCATTACACAGCTTTAATGCTTAGCTAGGGTTAGTACAGTGATTTAGACCAATCCCAGGACAGCTGTTTCGTGGTTATTGCCACTCATCAGCTGGGAGTAGGTTAAATCACTGCTTGGAAAAGTTAATTTCTGGGGGAAATTCAACAACAATTAAAATTATGGGGAGGCGAAAAGTGAGTTTAAAATCCTCTACTAAATACAAAATATAGAGAAAATAACTCATTGTGTAAACCATTTACAAATCTAAACAAGTCAGAAGACTTGCGTTAAACTCAGAAACTCCCCATAATTTTAATTGTTGTTGAATTTCCCCCAGAAATGAACTTTTCCAAGCAGTGATTTAACCTACTCCCAGCTGATGAGTGGCAATAACCACGAAACAGCTGTCCTGGGATTGGTCTAAATCACTGTACTAACCCTAGCTAAGCATTAAAGCTGTGTAATGCAGCAGTGCTATGGCATAAAGGGAAGTCTGTCTTAAAAAGCAGGCTAAAAGTAAAAAGGTGAGTCATTGTGAACCTCATTTGCATATCTTACCCAGATTCCTTTGCTGCATTGGAAACAGTGTAGTCAGAGAGTTTCTGAGTTTAACGCAAGTCTTCTGACTTGTTTAGATTTGTAAATGGTTTACACAATGAGTTATTTTCTCTATATATTATATATATATATATATGTGTGTGTGTGTGTGTGTATATATGTGCATGTATATATATATATATATATATATATATACACACACACTGTATATGTATATATATATGTGTATATATATACAGGGAGTGCAGAATTATTAGGCAAATGAGTGTTTTGAGCACATCATCCTCTTTATGCATGTTGTCTTACTACAAGCTGTATAGGCTCGAAAGCCTACTACCAATTAAGCATATTAGGTGATGTGCATCTCTGTAATGAGAAGGGGTGTGGTCTAATGACATCAACACCCTATATCAGGTGTGCATAATTATTAGGCAACTTCCTTTCCTTTGGCAAAATGGGTCAAAAGAAGGACTTGACAGGCTCAGAAAAGTCAAAAATAGTGAGATATCTTGCAGAGGGATGCAGCACTCTTAAAATTGCAAAGCTTCTGAAGCGTGATCATCGAACAATCAAGCGTTTCATTCAAAATAATCAACAGGGTCGCAAGCAGCGTGTGGAAAAACCAAGGCGAAAATAACTGCCCATGAACTGAGAAAAGTCAAGCGTGCAGCTGCCAAGATGCCACTTGCCACCAGTTTGGCCATATTTCAGAGCTGCAACATCACTGGAGTGCCCAAAAGCACAAGGTGTGCAATACTCAGAGACATGGCCAAGGTAAGAAAGGCTGAAAGACGACCACCACTGAACAAGACACACAAGCTGAAACGTCAAGACTGGGCCAAGAAATATCTCAAGACTGATTTTTCTAAGGTTTTATGGACTGATGAAATGAGAGTGAGTTTTGATGGGCCAGATGGATGGGCCCGTGGCTGGATTGGTAAAGGGCAGAGAGCTCCAGTCCGACTCAGACGCCAGCAAGGTGGAGGTGGAGTACTGGTTTGGGCTGGTATCATCAAAGATGAGCTTGTGGGGCCTTTTCGGGTTGAGGATGGAGTCAAGCTCAACTCCCAGTCCTACTGCCAGTTTCTGGAAGACACCTTCTTCAAGCAGTGGTACAGGAAGAAGTCTGCATCCTTCAAGAAAAACATGATTTTCATGCAGGACAATTCTCCATCACACGCGTCCAAGTACTCCACAGCGTGGCTGGCAAGAAAGGGTATAAAAGAAGAAAATCTAATGACATGGCCTCCTTGTTCACCTGATCTGAACCCCATTGAGAACCTGTGGTCCATCATCAAATGTGAGATTTACAAGGAGGGAAAACAGTACACCTCTCTGAACAGTGTCTGGGAGGCTGTGGTTGCTGCTGCACGCAATGTTGATGGTGAACAGATTAAAACACTGACAGAATCCATGGATGGCAGGCTTTTGAGTGTCCTTGCAAAGAAAGGTGGCTATATTTTTCACTGATTTGTTTTTGTTTTGTTTTTGAATGTCAGAAACGTATATTTGTGAATGTTGAGATGTTATATTGGTTTCACTGGTAAAAATAAATAATTGAAATGGGTATATATTTGTTTTTTGTTAAGTTGCCTAATAATTATGCACAGTAATAGTCACATGCACTCACAGATATCCCCCTAAAATAGCTATAACTAAAAACAAACTAAAAACTACTTCCAAAACTATTCAGCTTTGATATTAATGAGTTTTTTGGGTTCATTGAGAACATGGTTGTTGTTCAATAATAAAATTAATCCTCAAAAATACAACTTGCCTAATAATTCTGCACTCCCTGTAAATATATATATATATATATATATATATATATATATATATATATATATATATATACAGGGAGTGCAGAATTATTAGGCAAGTTGTATTTTTGAGGATTAATTTTATTATTGAACAACAACCATGTTCTCAATGAACCCAAAAAACTCATTAATATCAAAGCTGAATAGTTTTGGAAGTAGTTTTTAGTTTGTTTTTAGTTATAGCTATTTTAGGGGGATATCTGTGTGTGCATGTGACTATTACTGTGCATAATTATTAGGCAACTTAACAAAAAACAAATATATACCCATTTCAATTATTTATTTTTACCAGTGAAACCAATATAACATCTCAACATTCACAAATATACGTTTCTGACATTCAAAAACAAAACAAAAACAAATCAGTGAAAAATATAGCCACCTTTCTTTGCAAGGACACTCAAAAGCCTGCCATCCATGGATTCTGTCAGTGTTTTAATCTGTTCACCATCAACATTGCGTGCAGCAGCAACCACAGCCTCCCAGACACTGTTCAGAGAGGTGTACTGTTTTCCCTCCTTGTAAATCTCACATTTGATGATGGACCACAGGTTCTCAATGGGGTTCAGATCAGGTGAACAAGGAGGCCATGTCATTAGATTTTCTTCTTTTATACCCTTTCTTGCCAGCCACGCTGTGGAGTACTTGGACGCGTGTGATGGAGAATTGTCCTGCATGAAAATCATGTTTTTCTTGAAGGATGCAGACTTCTTCCTGTACCACTGCTTGAAGAAGGTGTCTTCCAGAAACTGTCAGTAGGACTGGGAGTTGAGCTTGACTCCATCCTCAACCCGAAAAGGCCCCACAAGCTCATCTTTGATGATACCAGCCCAAACCAGTACTCCACCTCCACCTTGCTGGCGTCTGAGTCGGACTGGAGCTCTCTGCCCTTTACCAATCCAGCCACGGGCCCATCCATCTGGCCCATCAAAACTCACTCTCATTTCATCAGTCCATAAAACCTTAGAAAAATCAGTCTTGAGATATTTCTTGGCCCAGTCTTGACGTTTCAGCTTGTGTGTCTTGTTCAGTGGTGGTCGTCTTTCAGCCTTTCTTACCTTGGCCATGTCTCTGAGTATTGCACACCTTGTGCTTTTGGGCACTCCAGTGATGTTGCAGCTCTGAAATATGGCCAAACATGTTGCAAGTGGCATCTTGGCAGCTGCACGCTTGACTTTTCTCAGTTCATGGGCAGTTATTTTCGCCTTGGTTTTTCCACACGCTGCTTGCGACCCTGTTGATTATTTTGAATGAAACGCTTGATTGTTCGATGATCACGCTTCAGAAGCTTTGCAATTTTAAGAGTGCTGCATCCCTCTGCAAGATATCTCACTATTTTTGACTTTTCTGAGCCTGTCAAGTCCTTCTTTTGACCCATTTTGCCAAAGGAAAGGAAGTTGCCTAATAATTATGCACACCTGATATAGGGTGTTGATGTCATTAGACCACACCCCTTCTCATTAGAGATGCACATCACCTAATATGCTTAATTGGTAGTAGGCTTTCGAGCCTATACAGCTTGGAGTAAGACAACATGCATAAAGAGGATGATGTGGTCAAAATACTAATTTGCCTAATAATTCTGCACTCCCTGTAGTATATATATATATATATATATATATATATACACATACATGCACACATACACAGAGCATATATATATATCCCACCATCATCGACACCCCCGACCCCCCCCCCCCCCCCGTTTATACTGTGTGTCTCCAGTATTTTTAGGGAGGACACCTGGCAACCCTATTAGCGCTCCACCTGTAATCTAGCCCTTTATGTGCCATTAACTATAGATTTGTTATCCTTGAAGTGGTTTATGGTCTAATGGTTGCATATGGCAGTGTTTTCTATTGATTCTTTACAGACAGTAGAAATGTGGACACAAATATATTTTATATGTAGACTTTGTATCTGTGTCTAATGCTGGCAGTGTAATTTTTTCCATATTTCCTATTTATCATTGTTTGTATTTTCTTATCAAACTCTTTTAATGTGGGTTAAACATATTAAAAACACAAAGATTTTCTATGACTAATTATTTATTCATGTATACAAAATGCATATACTACTAATGAAATGGGATTTAGAAACGAGCCTAGAAGATTTTAATTGGCATAAATATCAGAAAATTCAATGAAACCATAAGGGACTCAATATGGAGAGCTCTCTAATGCTTCAGTAAATTAGCATTAACTATGTGAGAGCCAGGAGACTAAGACATTTCTATATCTGAAAAGATCAGACACATTTTCCAATGAATGTCTTTATTTACAATTTTGTTGCACATGTTTATATGAAAAACTATATATTGTCGATATCAATAGAATTTCGGCATTTAAATAGTGATGTTCTATCTATATGTCATTTATAACAATACTAGTCCTAAAGCCCATGTACACAGGCCATTTTTTGCAGTACAGCGGTTCCACCCCTTGCTCTCTTTCTCCCCCCTCTCTTTTGCTCTCTCTCTTCTCCCTCTCTTTTGCTCTCTCTCCCCCCTCTTTTTCTCTCTCTCCCCCCTCTTTTGCTCTTTCTCTCCCCCCTCTTTTGCTCTTTCTCTCCCCCCTCTTTTGCTCTCTCTCCCCCTCTTTTGCTCTCTCTCCCCCCTCTTTTGCTCTCTACCCCCCTCTTTTGCTCTCTCTCCCCCCTCTTTTGCTCTCTCTCCCCCTCTTTAGCTCTCTCCCCCCTCTTTTGCTCTCTCTCCCCCTTCTTTTGCTCTCTCTCCCCCTCTTTTGCTCTCTCTCCCCCTTTTGCTCTATCTCCCCCCTCTTTTGCTCTCTCTCCCCCCTTTTGCTCTATCTCCCCCCTCTTTTGCTCTATCTCCCCCCTCTTTTGCTCTCTCCCCTCTCTTTTGCTCTTTCTCTCCCCCTCTTTTGCTCTCTCCCCTCTCTTTTGCTCTCTCTCCCCTCTTCTGCTCTCTCTCCCCCCTCTTTTGCTCTCTCCTCTCTCTTCTGCTCTCTCTCCCCCCTCTTTTGCTCTCTCCCCCTATCTTTTACTCTCTCCTGCCTCTCTTTTGCTCTCTCTCCCCTCTCTTTTGCTCTCTATCCCTGCTCTTTTGCTCGCTCTCTCTCCCCCCTCTTTTGCTCTCTCTCTCCCACTTTTGCCCTCTCTCCCCCTCTTTTGCTCTCTCTCCCTCTTTTGCCCTCTTTCCCTCTCTTTTGCTCTCTCCCCCCCCCCTTTTGCTCTCTCTCTCTCTCTCCCTCTTTTGCCCTCTCTCTCCCTCTTTTGCTCTCTCTCCTCACCCTCCTTTTTTGCTCTCCCCCTTCTCTTTTGCTCTCTATCCTCCCTCTCTTTTCCTCTTTCTCCTTCCTCTTTGTCGATATCATTCGCCCACGCCCACCTGGCCACGCCCCCATCACGGGTGCTCCCGCCGGCCACGTCCCTTCACGCGCACACCCGGACACGCCCCTCATCATGCCCACCCGGCCACGACCCCATCACAGCTCTCCCATCCAGTCACGCCCCCCACTACGGCGCTCATCCTCTCTGCTGCTCAAGGCCAGGTATGTTTGTCCTCACGCAGTCTCTACTGCACATGACTGCATCTGACAAACATACCTGGCCTTTTATTATATAGGATTCTATGCAAGCATTTTACTAAAATGGTTTTAAAACCAAATAAAGACTAAAATTACTTTTTTACATTCACAAGTTGCTCCTGGTGAAAGGGTGGAGCTATTCACAGTAGGCGAGAAGGTAGCGAGCTGTGTGTACCGTACCAAACATGCACATTTGTTACAGTGTAGCTGCAATATTAGCGGTAAAACACATTTAGTACAGTGTGAATTTATACAATAATAAAAAATACGCTTTACATAGTACAAAGCTAAAAAAAATACTCCTTTGTAAAACGAAAAAGCTGTGGCTAGCGTCTTTTATGGGATATTAATATCCTGTACAAGTACAAATCTTCTTCCTAAAAAGAAAAGAACGCCAAAAGATAAAAAAAACACATTTATTTAAATTGTGAAAATACTTTTAATAGTATTTAATCGTATCATTAATATACATAACACACTGTATACACATGTATAATAAATATACCCACAATCCTACAGCTCTTATAGGTTTCTTTTTTTTGCTCTTTATTAGAAATGTTGATCTCATACATAGCAAATATAGATGCGTTCAATGGGATTTTCACGGGTGTTCCACGGGAGTAACCTGTATGTTAATGGAGAAACATCGCCAGAGGATTCTAATGTTAAAAAAGAATATCCTATATTTTAGGTGAACCTTTTAACCCATATCAGCCTCCCCAGAGTTTTAGTAGCAAGAATTTTAATTGTAAGAAATCTGCTGATTGTACAGCGAAATTAGTTTGCATATATATTATATTAACTTTAACTAAACAGAAACCATTTTACTTTTAGTGAACACACAGTGGGCTAGATTAGGAGTGGAGCGCCAATTACCGCTCAAGCTCACAAGCTATCTGCACCCGACTTCTGCTTTTTTGTGTGCGTCAAATACCGTGCGTATTACGTTGAAATTAAAAAGTTTTCGCTCATACGCTAACCAGATGCGCAAAAAATACCAAAGTTACAAGACTACTTGCACGCAAACCCAATTGCATTTTCTTGTGTGCGCTAACCCGACATGAAATATTAATATTTCATGTTCTTCTTCACATAGCCGAATATGTTCCATTTATTCATAAATACATATTTCTACATATATCTGATGCTTTTTTGGTAAAATATATATCTATATATCTATATCTATATATATATATATATATATATATATATATATATATATATATATATATATATATCACAAAATAACAAGAGTATTGCATTGAGCAATGATACTTTTTTATTGGACTAACTATACATTTATAAGATGACAAGCTTTCGGAAGAATGTCTTCCTTTTTGCAAGTCTGAAGCAATACTGACCAATTTGATGGAATTTACAGATTATGGGGCATATTTATCAAGCTCCGAATGGAGCTTGATGCCCCGTGTTTCTGGCGAGTCTTCAGACTTGCCAGAAACAGCAGTTATGAAGCAGCGGTCACAAAGACCGCTGCTCCATAACCTGTCCGCCTGCTCTGAGCAGGCGGACAGACATCGCCGGAATTTAACCCGATCGAGTACGATCGGGATGATTGACACACCCCTGCTGGCGGCCTATTGGCCGCGAGTCTGCAGGGGGTGGAGTTGCACCAGCAGCTCTTGTGAGCTGCTCGTGCAATGCTGAATACGGCGAACGTATTGCTCGCCGTATTCAGCAAGGTCTGTCGGACCTGATCCGCACTGTCGGATCAGGTCCGACAAACCTTGATAAATAGAGGCCTATATCTTAAAACACAGGCTAAAAAGATAAAGTGTTACAGAGGTCTGAATGCAGGGGGCGAAGGGGGTGTCGTAAAAATCATGATGGGGTTTAGGAAACAGGCAGATAGTGTCAGTAAAAGATTACAGGCAGGGGAAATCCACAAAGCATATACTGACATAAAGTTATATATCAACATAGAATCCATATGTATAAAGATGGGAAATTAGGTATACAGGGGAATATAAAAGTCAAAAAAGGAGAAAGGAAAGAAAGAAAAAAAAGAGGAATAATAATAATGACAAAAGTGTGGGCATAGGCTTACCTGCGTACCACTACCTATGCATAGAGAGTGTGGAATATACATTGTAATTGACTACAGTTTATGAAAGTACATTACATTTTTGATAATGGGTCTTTCCATTGTGTTTTTGAAGTTGCCTCTGAGAATCTTGATTTTGAGGTTTTGGATGGGGTGGTCAGGTTTGGTGAAATGGTGACCAACAGGGGTACAGTATTTTGTTTCACAGTGGTTTTTGATTGAGTGTCTGTCTAAGTTCATCCAAAGGTGCAGTTTTTGGCTTGTTTCTCCAATATAACTTCCCACGTCTCATGCAGTGCAATGTATCATGTACCACATTTGGAGATATACATTAATATGCCCCTTTAATGTTATAGGATTTGCTCTTGTGATTAACTGTGCTACTTTCACAAATGTGTTGACATAGTTTGCAGAGAGCTTTGTTGCAGCGCTTGGTTCCATTCTGAGTGTTCTTTTTATCAAGGGGTAGCTTTCTGTGGACCAGTTTCTGTTTTAGGTTGGGTGATTGTCTGAGTGCCAGGATAGGGGGTTTTGGAAAGATATTTTTGAGTGTGGGATCCTATAAGCGTAGTAGCTGTAAGTCTTTTATGATTTTTCGTATTCCTTCTACAGCTGGGTTATATTTGACTACTAGTGGGACACGCAATATGTTTTTCTTCTCCCTGTATTGTAGCAAGTGTTCACGTGTGGTATTAAGGGCAGAGTTAATTTGTTTATAACCCTTGGTTGGGAGGAGGATGCAGAGAGCGGCAGAGGGGTCGACTGGGAGTGAAGTTGGGATATTGCAGGCTTGTTTTGGGATGTTTCTTCGGTAAGTGTTTTATTTAAAAAGTAGTCAGCCAGGTCTTGAGCACTGAACGCAGATGAGGGGGGTGGTGCAGGTGGGTAGAGAAGAGAGTTGAAAATGGAGAAGAGTCTTTTAGGGTTTGAGGAGTGAGTGGATATAAGAGAAGAGAAGTAGGTTTGCTTAGCTAAGTGAAGGGCAGAGGTGTAAGCGTAAAGAATTAACTTATAGTGCATGAAATCAGGTTCAGAGCAGGATTTTCTCCAGGCACGTTCAGCAGTGCGGGAGCATTTTTGTAGGTGGCGTGTTTGCTGGGAGTGCCAGGGCTGGAGTTGACGACGTGGGGCTTTGTGAAGTTGGGGCGGAGCGAGGTTGTCAAGTGCAGAGGAGAGAGTATTGTTGTAGTGGGTTATGGCAAGGTCAGGGCACGATATCGTGGAAGTGTGGGGGAGGCTTATTTGAATAAAGTTGGAGAGTTGAAGGACTACCTACAAAAGCGGATATTCAAATCCTGCTGGAAGAAACCAGTCAGGTGAAATTATGCATTAAAACTGAATTTACTGCAATAAAAAAAGATATAGGGGAAATAGGGAATAGAGTAGCCCAATTGGAAGAAGACAAAGAAGTATGGGCTAACCACATAGACACTATGTCTCAACAGATTCAGCAACAAGGAGAAGTTATCACGTCCCTACAAAATCAGATAGAGGACATGGAGAATAGGCAGAGGAGGTCTAATCTAAGGATCAGGGGGGTATCAGAAGACATACCCCCAGTAGACCTAGAAAAATTTCTTCTAAAATTCTTCACTTCCCTAACAGGGGATGAAACATACTCAGATAGGACAATGGAAAGGTGTCACAGAGCTTTAAAACCGAGGCAAAATAAAGGTGAGCCCCCCAGGGACGTAATAATTAAATTCGCACACTTTAAAGATAAAGAGGCCATATCACAAGCGGCTAGACAACATCAAAATATCATGTTTGAAGGTCATCACATTCACATTTTTACTGACATCTCCCCAAAGACTCTACAAAAAAGAAAAGAGCTTAGATTTCTCACTCTGCACCTTAATAATCTAAAAATTCCCTATAGATGGGGATTCCCCTTTGGATTAAGAGCCATAGTGGATGGTAAATCCGCGACCCTAAATTCCCTGCAAGATCTTAGAACTTTCTGTGACACCTTAGGAATCAGTACCCCTGTATCGGACAGATTAAACCAGGAGAGAGGGGAGAATACCCATCTATCTAATTTAAGGGTAACACAGAGTCTAAGGGGTCAACAATGGATAAAAGTCCCAGTCAGGAGAAAGCAGCCGGAAAAGACTCATGAAGAATTAATTCCCAATAACTGTGTTGTGAGATCTCCAAACTCTAATATGTGATGACACAAATATTTAAGTTTGCTGCTAAGTGTTTTGTATAACTATAACATGTGCCCCCTCTTCAAATATAAGTTTTTTTTTTTTTTTTTTTTATTTTTTTCTCATTTAGTTTCACGTTAAGTGTATGTATAAATGAATTACATGGTGCACATAATTTTGTATTTAGGGGTGCCCCTCCCCCCCTTTGGGGGGCGGGCGGGGAGGGACACTTTTGATATTTGCACAAAAATTTTTTTTTTGTCATTTTGGATATGAATATACACGGGTAGTACAATGTTGTTTGTATTAAAATATGTTTCACGCCCTTAGAAGGGCATTTTCACAGGTAGGAATTTAGATTACATTGTTAATATTTGGGGCCATGTCAGGTTTAGTTACAAATATGTAGTACAATGTATTGTAGTGTGGTTTTTAGAATATCCTCCCCCCCCCCCTCTCGCCTCATGGAGGAGAGGACGAGGAGGGGTATCATGGTATTTGCAAAAAAACTTTGTTTCATTGAAGTTGCTCACTCTGGATATGGAATTTGTATTTTAACACCTAATGGGCTTAGAAGTAATTATAATAAGATGTATGTTTAAATTGGGTTTACACAGGCAGCACAATAATGTTAGGGGTTTTTTTTTTTTTTTTTCTTCACTTAGGTTTCACGTTAAGTGCTTGTATAAATGAATTACATAGTGCACATAATTTTGTGTTTAAGTGTGCCCCTCCCCCCCCTTCCCCCTTTTGGGGGGCGGGCGGGGAGGGACACTATGATATTTGCACAAAAAACTTTGTCATGTTGGATATGAATATACACGGGTAGTAAAATGTTGTTTGTATTAAAATATGTCTCACGGCCTTGGAAGGGCATTTTCTCAGGTAGGAATTTGGATTACATTGTTAATATTTGGGGCCATGTCAGGTTTAGTTATAAATATGTAGTACAATGTATTGTAGTGAGGTTTTTAGAATATCCTCCCCCCCCTCTCGCCTCATGGAGGAGAGGACGGGGAGGGGTATCAGGGTATTTGCACTAAAACTTTGTTTCATTGAAATTACTCACTCTGGATATGGAATCTGTATTTTAACACCTAATGGGCTTAGAAGTAATTATAATAAGAGGTATGTTTAAATTGGGTTTACACGGGCAACACAATATTGTTAGGGTTTTTTTTTTTTTTTTTTCTTCTCTCTTCTTTCTTCTTTCTCATTTGAATTAGAAGGTGATTTATGTCCTTAGTAGGACATTCTCATAGAAAGGAATTTAGATCACAAATTTAATATTGGGTTGTTATGGTTGGGGTAGTTATAAAAATGCTGAACAAGGTATTTTTAGTTAGGCCTTTAGCATATCCCTCGCCCCCCCTCGCATCTTAGAGGCGAGGGTGGAGAGGGGTTCTAAGGCCCTAGGGTATCTGCATAAAAGCCTTGTCTTATAGAAACTACCTATATAGGATAGGGAATTTGCATATAAACCCCTAACGGTAGTTATATTAGAGGTATGCCTTGTATAACTTGCTAGTTAAGAGTATTATAATTAAAAGTATCAGTTATAGTAAGAAATCTGGTAGGGAGGCCCCAAGCTTGCCATCCCGTCGGGATGAGACGGGACCAGAAGGCTCTAATCAATAGGGGGTAGCCTAGAGACATAGAATTTTTTTTAATAATGATAATTATTTTGCATATTTGCCACAAGGGGAAATCCATCTGTCGGTTTAATTTTCCCTAAAATTAGGTTTTGGGTAAGGTGTGAATGGAATGTGTGTGTGAGTGTCTTTTTTTTTTTTTTTTCTCTTCTTTCCTCTCTCTTCTTCTCTTCTCTCTTTCTTCCTGCCCTTGTCTCCCTGGCACCCCTTTTTTCTGTACCTTTCTTCATATGCGTTTGCCGGAACTTTGCATTTACTTAAAGAATGAAGTTAGATAAAAGAAATTATTATCCCAAAACGTGAAAGGTCTTAATAGCCCGCATAAACGTAATAAAGCCCTTCATAGCTTTCTTAAAGAAAAGGGAGATATCGTCTTTGTGCAAGAATCTCATTTCAATAAAAACAAAACACCCAATTTCACAAATAACTATTACCCAACCATTTACCAGAGTTCTAATAATTTAAAGAAAAATGGAGTCTGTATATTATTTCACAGAGACTCTCCATTCCAACTTATCCAGATGGATAAGGATGAAGAAGGGAGATTTTTCTGTTTGGTGGGATTATTGTACAACAGACCAGTCACACTAGTAAATATTTATGCCCCAAACAGAGGGCAGAAACTATTTTTTAAGAAGATACATAATCGGATACTGGATATACAGAAAGGTACCTTAATTATTGGGGGTGATTTTAATATACCAATGGAACCGGGGGAGGATTGCTCTAAATCCAAAAGTAATATTTCCAAACATATCATTAACTCAGTTAAATCGAATCTTCTCTCTCTGTCATTAATAGATGTATGGAGGACACTTCATCCAACTATTAGAGATTATACTTATTATTCCCCACCCCAAAAATCTTATACACGTATTGACTATTTTTGGATTGACCAAAATAATTATACCTTAGTTCAAGAGGCCAAAATCCATAATATTACTTGGTTAGACCATTCTCTTATATCTATGCAGCTACGATGGCCCCAGAAACCAACAGTTCCTTACCAATGGCGCCTAGATGATAATCTTTTAAAAGACTTTCAAATAAGACAGTCCATACTAAAATCTATAGAATCCTACTTTGACATTAATGCCATAGAAGATACCTCTCCAAGTACCTGGTGGGCCGCTCACAAAGCGGTAATAAGGGGTGAACTCATAAAACATAAATCTAGAATAAATAGACAAACCAGAGAACACTATGCACAGCTATTGGATTCACTTTCTAGGGCAGAATACAAACATAAGAGGGACCCATATAATAAACAATTGTCTGATTCTCTTAAAAAAGATCGAGAAAAGTTGAATAGTTTCCTGGATAAAGGAGTGCAACGCAGAGCTTTACAGCTTAAAAAGGTATTCTTTAATGTAGGCAATAAAGCCGGCAGACTATTAGCTCGAGCATTAAAAAAAAGAATGCTACAAACATATGTATCTACAATAAAAGACGGGAAGGGAACCCTCAAATCAGGGAGCCAGGACATCGCCAATGTATTTCAGAGATATTATCAACAACTATACAACCTGGATACACAAAATGAAGACAAAAAGTTCTTAATAGATAAAGCCAAATACATTAATAAAACAAAGATCCCTACTATAACGGATCCTCAAAAAAAAAATGTTAGACGAACCTTTTACTTTAGAAGAAATTACACAGACCATTAAAAAATTTGCTTTGGGGAAAAGTCCAGGAATAGATGGATTTACCTCTATTTATTATAAAACATTCACGGAGACTCTTGCCCCAAAGCTTTAACTATACTTTAATTCAGCAAGCTCAGAACCACTTTTATCTAAAGAAATGCTTGAAGCTAAGATTATAGTCTTACATAAACCAGGTAAAGATCCTAAAATTCCAACAAGCTATAGACCTATTTCATTATTGAATAATGATGTTAAAATTTATGCTAAACTCATAGCGAACAGAATTAATAAAATACTCCCGGAAATTATTAATATAGATCAAGTAGGCTTCGTGCCGTGTAGAGAAGCAAGAGAAAATACCATCAAGGCACTATATTTAATAAAGTATGCTAAAATACATAAGATCCCTGCGGTTATGCTCTCACTAGACGCAGAAAAGGCCTTTGACCGGCTGGACTGGTCTTTTTTCCGATTAACACTCAGTAAATTTGGTTTTGGGGAGAAAATTATACAATGTATTTTCCATCTTTATGCATTACCGTCGGCCATAGTAAAAATTAATGGAGTACTCTCAGAGTCCTTTAAGATTACAAATGGAACGAAACAGGGTTGCCCCCTGTCTCCGATATTATTTGTCCTCTCCATGGAGATTCTAGCTGCGAGAATTCGCTCTGATGTAAATATTACAGGTATAAAAATAGGGGATCGTGATTTTAAGATATCTTTATACGCGGATGACGTATTACTTACAATATCGGACCCAGACAGATCCATTAAAAAATTAGATCTGACATTGCAAGAATTCGGAAGCTATTCAAATTTTCTTATTAATAAGGAAAAATCGGAAGCACTTAAGCTTGGAATTTCATTAAAAGTTTATCGTGAATGTAAGGCGAATAGTACATTTGTATGGAGGGATGTCTCTCTAAAATACTTAGGGGTTCAACTGGCTGCTGATGACGCACGCCTCTTCTCGGAAAATTACTCTAAATTAGCCGTTAAAATTCAAGATCTTAGTTTATGGAGATCTAAAACGATATCTTGGCTAGGTCGAATTCACACAGTAAAATGAATATCCTTCCACGTATTTTATATTTGTTTCAGACTATCCCTATTAATATCCCCTATACTTATTGTCTCAACCTTCAGAAAATTATAAATTCTTTTATTTGGAATCAAACTAAACCAAGAATTAAAGCTTCTATACTCTATAAGCCAAGAACAGAAGGAGGGCTAGGTGTACCAAATATCAGAAATTACCATAGAGCAATTACTTTACAAAGGATATTAGATTGGCATACAAATTACAAGAATAAAGCTTGGGTTCAATTAGAAAATAATATAACACCATTCCAACCAATGAATAAATTAATATGGTCCCCAAGCAAAAGTAGATCCCTAAAAATTTTGCAATTCCCAATGATTAAGCATATTTTTTCAACTTGGGGGAAAATTATAATAGAGTACCCCCATATCTCAACTACCCCTTCACCTCTTCTCCCAATAACTAATAACGTGGAGTTCCAAGGGGGGGCATATAGCTAGTTATCCTAGTTCACAAAATTTAAATCAATCCACACCGATATGCCAATTTTTAGAAAATGGGAAGCTCAAACCCCAACAGGAGCTGTTGAACTTAGCCAATGGCACTTTCGGTAAATGGTTAAAATATTTACAATTACAAAACTTTGTGGCACTTCACCCAGAGAAAGCAAAACTGGTCAGAAGACTAACTAACTTTGAAAAAATCTGCTATAATGAGATCCCAATAAAGAGTACTGTCTCATTTAGCTATAAACTTCTAAACACCTCAACAGATTTTATAAAACTTAGTTATATGCAAAAATGGGAATTAGAGACAGGGCGACAAATAGATGACTCAGATTGGCAGTTAATATGCACTAATGTTGCAAGATCCTCCTCTTCTTCCAATATTCAGGAATTAAATTATAAGATACTCACTAGATGGTACCTAACGCCAGTCAGATTGCATAGTATATATCCTAATGCCTCCAACCATTGTTGGAGAGGATGCGGCGGGTTGGGCAGCATGCAACATATATGGTGGGAGTGCCCCGGGGTAAAAAGTATGTGGGAACTAATTACAGGATATATTCAGTAGTTGAGTGGGAAGGAAGATTTAGAATTGGATTTATACACAGCTTTATTAAATAAACCCATTAAAGGCTTATGTAAAATAAGAGCCAAACTAATAATGTATGTATTAAATGGTTTCAAATCTTTACTGGCTAGAAATTGGAAAAAACCACATGTCCCGGATAGGGAAATGTTAATTTCAAGAATTAATGAGTTATTAGTACTGGAAGGATATACTTATTTAAGAACTAACAGAGAAGAGGTCTTTCAGTCGATACAATTCTATTGGGAAGAATTCAAAAATACAAACCAAATTTAGGGCAGTGGGATAGTAGGGTGTAAGGGGGGTTTGGGGAGGAGGGGACAGGAGTCTACTTATAACAATAATTTTTTTTTTAATTTTTTTTTTTCCTTCTCTTTTCTCGCTCGTTCTTTATCTTTTATATTGTTAATGTGGGGTGACTGAGTCTGGGATGTCTGAAGTAAATGTTGTTTTGTCAGGTATTTTTGGGTAAAAGATCCAGATAGAGATGATATGTTTATAAAGATGATTCATAGATTCGTAAAATTGATGTAATCTCAGTTTCTTTAAGTCTCTCTATAGAATCTATGTATTAACATTAAGCAAGTGTTGTTTTTCTTTTTGTTGTCTCTGTATGTTTTTTTTTGTATTAAGTCTGAATTTATAATAAAAACTTTTCAAAAATAAAAATAAAAAAAAAGTTGGAGAGTTGGGGAGGGTCAACAGTGTGCAGATTTCTACAGGTGCGGAGGCGAGGGGGGGAAGTAGGTTTAGCCTGTATATTAAGATTAAAGGTGAGCAGATGGTGGTCTGAGATGGGAAATGGTCGACAGTCAACATCTGGGAAAGAGCAGAGATAGGAGAATACCAGATCAATAGAGTGTCCGTCACGGTGGGTAGGGAATAGGGTGGATTATAATAGGCCGAAGGAGTTCGTGAGTGAGAGAAGTTTAAAGGCAGCAGGGGCAAATGGGTTGTCAATGGGGATGTTGAAGTCCCCCAGAATTAGAGTAGGTGTATTTGTAGAGATAAAGTAAGGAAGCCAGGCAGCAAAGTTGTCAAGGAATTGGGAGGTTGGTCCAGGGGGGCGATAGATAACTGCCACTCTGAGAGAGAGAGGGAAGAACAGGCGAATGCAGTGGACTTCAAAGGAAGGTAAAGGAGAGAGATGGAAATGGAGATAGGTACTGATAGGAGCAGGAGGGGGAGAGTAAGATGCCAACACAGCCACAGTGTCTCTCACCTGGCCTAGGTGTGTGGCTAAAGTGAAGACCATCATGTGTGAGAGCAGCAATGGAAACAGTGTCAGAGGAAGATAGCCAGGTTTCAGAAGGTTGAAAGAGTTGGAAACAAACAGGTCGTGAGTTTGTTACAGACAGAGCGAGCATTCCAGAGAGCACAAGAAAAGGGAGAGGATAAGCGCTGTGGGTTAATAGAGATGAGATTGTTGGTATTGTTTGACCTAGGGTTTTTGCAGTGGGAGACAGAGCGAGAGTGTAAAAGTGTGGTGATTGCTGCGGGGCCAGGGTTAGGAGAGACATCACCAGCAGCAAGCAGTAGTAGGAGTGTGAGTGACAGAAGGTGAGAGTGAGATTTGTAGGAGCGGGTATTATTAGACACAGGAGAGTTAGAGGGGGAAGTGTTTCTAAGGAAACAGAGTAGTTCATGAGAGGACAGCATAGGGGATGAGAGAAAGGAGGGTGAGATATGGATAGTGTAGGGATTGTTGTTATAGGGACCTGCCGTGAGTTTTAGGAGAAGGGCAGACAGAAAGAGGAGAAAATACATAGAGAGCATTGCATAAGTGTATAGTTAGTAATTTATACCTGTTAGTGAGACTTAACTTTATGTCAGTATATGCTTTGTGTATTACCATATATTTCCCCTGCCTGTTATCTTTTACTGACACTATCTGCCTGTCTCCTAAACCCCCATCATGATTTTTACGACACCCCTCCTCCCCCTGCATTCAGACCTCTGTAACACTTTGTCTTTTTAGCCTGTGTTTTAAGATTTAATCTGTAAATTCCATCAAATTCGTCAGTATTGCTTCAGACTTGAAAAAGGAAGACATTCTTCCAAAAGCTTGTCATCTTATAAATGTATAGTTAGTCCAATAAAAAAAGTATCATTGCTCAATGCAATACTCTTGTTATTTTGATATCTAAAACACTTTATTAAATAATACATATGAATATTGCATAAAGATATTTTAAATGTTTTCAGCTACTTAACTGCAAAAGGCTCCATTGCACTTATATATATGTCTATATATGTATACATATGCATTTATATGTGTTTTACTGTATGTTTACTGTACATATTTAACATTCCACCCAATGTTCTTCACTTTCAGAATAATGTCCTTTTTATTTAATACATAGTTCTATATATATATGTATATACCGATACCTGCATATCTTCCATTCACAAACAGTACTCAGAACATTCATATTTCTCCTTCTCTTCTACCTTCTCCCCTCTACAACACACATGAACTTTATTCTTATCTCACATCCCTTAGCCAGCCATGCTTTACTGATCCTAAACTTAAACACTCACATAAGACACATTCTCATCTCCTTTCACTCACCATCTTTCTTCTTCTTGCAGCTGGGGATGTCTCACCTAACCCAGGTCCACCATCTACTTCCCTCAGATCACTACCCCAAATGACACCTCATGCACCTTGCACACGTAACCCTCTAAACCTCATTAACTGCACCTCTATTAGTACACCCCAATTCTTGTGTGCCCTTTGGAATGCACGCTTGGTATGCAATAAGCTTACATCTATTAACGACCTATTTATTTCACGTTCACTTAACCTGTTAGCCCTCACTGAAACTAGGTTTTCCTCCTCAAACACAACTGCTGTAGCCTCTCTGTCCTATGGTGGCCTGCACTTCAGTCACACTCCCAGGCCTGGAGACAAACAAGGAGGAGGAGTAGGAATTCTCCTGTCTCCACACAGTACCTTTCACTGCATTCCTTCACCCCCCTCTCTTTCCTTCTCATCTTTTGAAGTTCACGCTATCCGCCTCTTCTCCCCTATAGCTCTTCGTGTTGCAGTTATCTATCAGCCCCCTGGCCCAGCATCACAATTTCTGGACCACTTTGAAGTCTGCCTTCCACATTTTCTCTCTTCTAATGTCCCTTCTCTCATCTAAGGCGACTTCAACATACCCCTTGATAAGCCTAACACGCCTGCTGCCTCTAAACTTCTATCCCTTACCACCTCTTTAGGCCTGTCCCAGTGGACAACATCTCCAACACACTGTGAAGACAACTCCATAGACCTGGTCTTCACAAATCTCTGTGCTGTTTCCAACTTCCTTAACTTCCCCTTTCCTCTCTCTGACCACAATCTATTAACTTTCTCTCTCACTCTACCTGCTACATCTTTGCAAGCCCCCAAAAAACTGCTACCTCACAGGAATTTAAATGACTTGGATCTCACAGACTTTTCCACTCAATTGAGTCCTCTGCTCTCTGACATTTCATCCCTCTCTTGTCCAAACCTCTTGACGCTACAGTATAATTCGGCACTAAAATCAACACTTGACAAAACTGCACCCTCCACTCTTCGACGTACATCAATCACTCGACGGCAACCGTGGCACACTAATCAGACCAGATATCTTCAGTGATGCTCACGGGCCGCTGAACGGCAGTGGAGGAAATCACGCACCTTTGCTGATTTCCAACATTATAAATTCACCCCTAAGTCCTACAACTCTGCGCTCAGCCTGGCCAAACAAGTCTATAACAGCAAGGAGACCGGTGAAAATAAAGACCGGGTCTGGGTTATACACTCACAAAGAAAGAAGCAAGTTGTGACCGGAGCTCATAAGAATACCATCAAGGCCCATTACTGGGTAAACAACGAATCTAAGGAAAACAACTACCAACACAGCTGGTAAACGGAGGCTAAGGGACTTAGTACTCCACCGGCTTTTTCTGCACAGCAGAGGGAAGACGTCAACAGTGCACTGTTTTTAAGGAAGGAATCGCTACACCAAGCTCAAAACCGTATGTAAACCTACCTCTGATCAAAAAACAGAGACGCTGAAATCTAAGAAATAACACTGCTGCTACATATTACTGGCTACATTTTGCCACATTTTGTTTCAATATACATTGGCTCAAATATATTTTTGACGGAAGGATAACCACCCCATGTTTTGCCAGAACATTAAGCAATAAGGAACTGTATAATATTTGCTTAACCCTTATACATCTGTGAAGTATATATATACGCTAGTTTAACGGATACCAGACATATGGTTCATATACTCATATATGCATTTATATATGTTTTTTGATAGTCATACGCTTAGAGGTACATGAGTCTCCTCTGTTTATTTTCTGGTTTTATCTTCTGAGTACACCTGCTTGCTTATATTATCTCAATTTGAGTTTTTATAGTTTTTTGTTTATGAAGAACACCGGTGTTTTTAATATTGTACTATCATATTTTATATTTTACCAAATGTTTTAAATTGTCAACTGATTATCACTTGTGAATAGATCATCACTATTTTGATCTCATATATAAGAATCGTTCATTTAAGAAACAAGAATCTTTTATTCAATAAATATATATATATTTAAACTATAGAATTTGAATCTAGAAGCTTTATTGTCCTGGAGAGATACCATTTACACTTGAAATTTCAATACAGCCTATGTAAGGTGAGAACATTATCAGACACATAAGGAATCTGAAATACATTTTAAACCATTATTAGTCAGAACAGCATTCACTTGCGCCACCTATTGTTTTGACCTAAGTCTATTTCTCCTACCTTGTGTCATCTCACGCATCCAACCCCAGAAAACTGTTCTCAACCTTTAACTCCCTTCTATGTCCGCCTGCCCCCCCGCCCACTACCAACCTCACTGCTCAAATTATTGCTGATCATTTCAAAAATAAAATTGACACCATTAGAAAAGAGATCTGCACCTCGCACCCCGCAAACCCAGCGATCCTACCCACCCCTTCTATCAGCAAAAATCTATGCTATTTCCCTCCTGTAACAGAGGAAGAAGTCTCTGCACTCGGCTCATCTCACAACCTGCCCACTTGACCCTATTCCTTCACGACTTATTCCCTCTCTCTCTGCTTCCCTAACCCCTAACCTAACTCATCTCTTTAACCAATCTCTCACTGCTGGCACATTTCCTGACACATTTAAGCATGCGTCAATCATCCCAATCCTAAAAAAGCCCTCGCTTGACCCCTCCACGCCTTCTAACTATCGTCCGGTCTCCTTACTTCCCTTTGCTTTAAAATTATTGGAACGACTAGTCTATAATCGGCTAACTCAATTTCTCACAACTAACTCCTTACTTGATCCACTACAATCTGGTTTCCGCCCTAAACACTCAACAGAAACCTCTCTTGCTAAAGTAACAAATGACCTGTTATCAGCTAAAGCAAAAGGCCATTACTCCTTACTAATTCTTCTTGACCTGTCCGCAGCTTTTGACACAGTTGATCATCCTCTCCTCCTAAAAATACTACATTCATTTGGCATCCGAGACACAGCCCTCTCCTGGTTTGCATCATATCTTTTAAACCGCTCGTTTTCAGTTTCCTTTAACAACATATCTTGTGATCCTATGCCTCTCTCAGTTGGAGTATCGCAAGGCTCTGTCTTGGGTCCCTTGCTTTTCTCTCTTTATACATCCTGCCTTGGAAAACTTATAGCCTCCTTTGGATTCCAGTACCACCTATATGCTGATGATACCCAAATCTATCTTTCCTATCCTGATATCTCTCCCTCTTTACTCAACCAGATTTCTGACTGCCTCTCTGCAATTTTCTCTTGGATGTCTTCACACTACCTCCAACTCAATCTGTCCAAAACTGAGCTGCTTCTTATCCCCCCCTCTTCGAGACATCCAACACTTGACATTTCTCTGATGGTTGGAGACTCTATTCTCAACACCTCACCCCAGGTCCGCTGCCTTGGGGTCACACTAGACTCAGAACTCACATTCAACCCACATATACAAACGCTTACCAAATCCTGCCGTTCACACCTACGCAACATTTCCAGAATTCGTCCCTTCCTTACTCAAAAAACTACAAAAATACTTATTCATTCCCTCATCCTGTCACGCATTGATTATTGCAATCTACTCTTAAATGGCCTTCCAAAACACCACCTCTCCTCCCTCCAATCTATTATGAATGCTTCTGCTAGACTCATCCACCTGTCGACGATCTACATCAGCTGCTCCGCTCTGCCAGTCTCTACACTGGCTCCCCATACACTCCAGAATACAATTTAAAGTATTATCCCTAACCTACAAAGCACTCAACAGTCTAACTCCCAACTATATTTCCTCTCTCATCGTGAAATACTCCCCATCCCGTCCTCTTCGATCAACCTCTGACCTAAGTCTCTACACTCCTGTTATCTCTACGTCCCACTCCCGCCTCCAAGACTTCGCACGTGCTGCTCCTGTCCTCTGGAACTCTCTACCCCCTACATCAGACTGTCTCCAACCTTGTATAGCTTCAGACGATCCTTGAAAACCCACCTATTCAGAGAGGCTTACCATCTCTCCTCCATCCTGCATCCGAACCAAGCTAATACATGAACTGCCTGATTCACTGCTGCAACTACAACCGATGTAACAAGCTACCCCAACCTTATGTCTCTGCACCCTAAACCTATAGACAGTGAGCTCTCCGGAGCAGGGCCCTCTTCCTCCTGTGCTAGATTTGTTTAGTCTTGTTATGTTTTGTATTTTATCACAAATCTTTGTCATTGTATACCCCTATCATTGTACCCAGCGCTACGGAATAAATAAATGATAATAATAATAATAATAATGAACAGCTTCATATATATAAAAGGGACAATAACGTCAAAATTAAACTTCCATAATTCAAATAGAGCATGTCATTTTAAACATCTGTCTAATTTACTTATATTATCTAATGGGCTTCTTTCTCTTGGTATCCTTTTGTTGAAAAGCATACCTAGGTAGGCTCAGGAGCAGCAACGTACTACTGGGAGCTAGTTGCTTAATGATGGCTGCACATATATGCCTCTTGTCATAGGCTCACCCTCTGTGTTCAGCTAGCTCCCATAGGGCATTGCTACTCTTTAAAAAAAAAAAAAACAAGAGAATGAAGAAAATTGTATGTTCTATTTGAATGATGAAAGATTTTTTGGGTGTTTCATGTCCCTTTAAGAAAAATACATAACTGCTTCATATGATCTATCTAACACCAAGGATTATCAGGAAATGTAAACCAGACCTACCTAATATTTGTAAGAAATGTCAATTAGGACATTCTGGAACAGAAATGAATACTGAAAGGGAATCTTATGTTGAAAGATTTTTTGCACCTAAAGGTTCCCATCATCACTTAAAATCTCTTTGTACAATCCATTTACTGGCAAGGAAATTAATAGGCTTACAATGGATTTCTAATAAACCAAAATTCAATACATTTCAAAAAATAATTTTTGAACAAGTGATTGTGAAACAATTTGATGTAAATAAAACAAGATAGGAAAAAGGGATGAAATAATTTTAAGAAAAAAATTATTTTCTCTATTTCAAAAGCAAGTCAAACAGGAATCTTATTACCTTTTGTTAATGATAAGTATGTATACATTTGATGAATATAAGTAGGGGATACGTGTGATTTTTTTTTTTTCTTTTTCATGCATGATTTTTGTTGCACTTTTTTATATATACCTGTATGTATTTATTTGAAGGCGGAATACCAGATATAGCCTTCTCTGTGGCTGTAGCAATAAAATATTTAATTGCTCCAGAAATGCCCTCTGCATTAGACTAGGAATTATTAACAGTTATAGCATTTATACTCATAGAAATATTGTCAGAATGTAACAAAATAGTATAGCCACATAATTGAGCTGAAGAAATCAGATCAGCCTTTAACAACAAACACACTTATGTTTTTGTAGAAATATGTTCATGCAGCTTAGTTTCTATGGAAGGCAGGTTCAGTTTGAGACATAGTTGCAAAAAAACAAAAAAATTATTAAAGGGACACTGAACCCAAATTTATTATTTTTTGATTCAGATAGAGCATGCCATTTTAAGCAACTATTATCAATTTTCTTCATTCTCTTGTTATCTTTATTTGAAAAAGAAGGCATCTAAGCTTTTTTTTATGGTTCAGTACTCTGGAGAGCACTTTTATTGGTGGATGAATTTATCCACCAATCAGCAAGAACAACCCAGGTTATTCACCAAAAATGGGCTGGCATCTAAACTTACATTCTTGCATTTCAAATAAAGATACCAAGAGAATTAAGAAAATTTGATAATAGGAGTAAATTAGAAAGTTGCTTAAAATGTCATAAATCACGAAAGAAAACATTTGGGTTCAGTGTCCCTATAAATAGTTTGCAAATTTATATCTATGTTCTTATATATAGCAGGCTTGAGAGAGTGGGAAACTAATGCTAATATATATAAAAGGAAGCACTGAAATAAGCAGTGATATAGCTTTATATAGCTTTCTAATACAGAGCGATTTTGGGGTGGAGTTTTATCCCCTAACATTTAAAGACATGCCCAGACATGCCAAGACATACTAAGATATGTTTCAAACTCAAACAAAACTGTTGTGCAGCTATAATATATAAGGAGCACTAAACAACTGACTCAAGGCATATATATAATATAATATATATATATATATATATATATATATATATATATATATAAACAATATATAACAATTTTACTTAAAAAGTGCTTAATCCATAGCTGAGAGTGTCTTATATAATAAAAGTATATAATTACCGCGTAAGACACCCATCCACATATAGCAGACAGACAAACCATTACTAAAACATATCAGCAGAGGTAATGGTAGAGGAGTATATTGTCGATCTATAAAGGGAGGCGGCAGATGAATCCCTGCGACCGATTTACAGAGAGCCTTAGAATAGATTTCCCGTAGGCAAAAACATGGTATCATCAGGCAATACTCCCTTCACATCCCTCAGACAAACACTGCACTTACAGAGGAACTGGGCTTCAATATGCTTAGAAGCACCGTTCACTGAAGAAATCAAGCACAACTTGCTTCACCACCTCCTAAGGAGGCAAAGTTTGTACAACTGAGGTATGAGTGAGGTGTATTTATAGGCATTTAAGGTTTGGGAAACTTTGCACCCTCCTGGTAGGAATGTATATCCCATCAGTAACTAGCTTGTGGGCTCTCGCCACCTATATGAAAGAAAATGGATAATTGGGAGGGGAGGAGATATTAGAGTACACTGTTCATTTAAGGGGGAGACAAAACTAACCTTTATTATGTCGTCTGTAATGCTAAATGACCAGATGTCGGACTAAAAAGGACTGTTTCCCTGTAGATTTACAAGTTGGATTCATGAGTAATGGAGCAGCCTCTGCTGTGTATATGCAACCGTAAGCACTAGAGATCGGCTTTTTTATCTAACATCTTATATTTTATATTCTTTATATTATTATTATTTCATTCTTAAGACCAGTAAAATCATTAGATTTGCATGATAACTAGGCAATGCAATAGCACTTAGTCTGAACTTTAAATGAGTAGTAGATTTTTTTCTGACAAATTTCAGTTATGTCTATTTCTACTGCTTCTTTATCATGTGACAGCCATCAGCCAATCACAAACACATATATTTTGTGAATCCTTGCACATGCTCAGTAGGATCTGGTGACTCAAAAAATGTAAATATAAAAAGACTGAGCACATTTTGTAAATTTTAGCAAATTGTAAAATTGTTTAGCATTGCTTCCCTAATCTTTTGCGAACTCTTAGGTGGCGAATTTCAATCTCCCCGGTCTCGTCTGACCAGGGAGATGGACATCTCCTGCCCATGCGTGATTGGCTGTGCACGGGCACGGGGCGGGATTGCACTCAAGCGCAAAATAGCGCAGCGGAATTCAGCTCACCAGAGCTGCGGCGGACAGGGGCGTGTATAAGCTTGATAAACCGACCCCCTAGATACTAAAAAAGGTACAACAAAGAGACAGTTTAACAACTGAATAGATCCCTAATACATACAGATTAAGCACTAGTGTTTATCTAACATATTATGTTTCAAAGTAATAATAAAGAATTAAATTCAACTACAGAATTCCAACCATTTTTAAGGTTAGTCAATTTACTAACCAAACAGTTGTAATCTGTTTTCTTATCTGCCTCCTATGACGATAAATGTCAATGATACTGAAAATCTAAAGTCATTAAAGTAAATTGAAGACATAAAAGTAAATTTTTATTCATGCAGAGCATATTTCATCAAAGAATCACTGCGTTGCAAAACATCTGCATACAAAATAAATGTTTAAAAATGATATAAAGATCTCATTTTGTTAGCAACAATTAAAAGGTTTTTCTTGTTGAGCAATTAAGGGGTAGACCCCTAGAAAAGCCTGCGATTCATGCTTTTTTGATGTGGGAAGTTAGTGATAGATGTGCTCTTTTGTAAGCAAGGGCTCTGAAAAATGTTGCAGGGTCAATAAATGTTTTGATGCTTAATTATGAAGGAGGCTCTCTAGCCTCTCTAGGGGGAGTAAAGCTAATATCATTTTAGAAATATTTCAAATCAAGTCAAAATTATATATATATATATATATATATATGTATATATATATATGTGTGTGTGTGTATGTATGTATGTATGTATATATATCAAACAAGTGAACTGGACATATAATTAGCTGGCAAAATTGCCTGGTAATGGGGTGATTGGTTGACTTGAATATACACCTAAAGTAAAGTAAAAATTAACCTATATAGATTGGATGGATAGACCGTTACATTTTAAACTATGTTACAATGATTATATTATCCATTTTCCTTGGTTACTTGGTTGTTTTTGCCACAATGTTTATAGCAATGTTATAGATAGTTGCAAACACTGCTGCTATTGACTGCTATAGACATGTGCACACTCTTAAGCTCCCATGAAGTTACTTTACATAGCTTTAATCTTCAACAAAATATACCAAGAAAGAAAAAAAAAAGTTGATTATAGAAGTAAATTAGAAAGTATGTTTTAAACTGCATCATGAAAGTTTAATATTTAAAACCTCACAGTCCCATTAATTTATCAACCCAGGCACAAATACAGGATCTTCTCAAATGATCTGTCTCTTACGCCAAAACAATATATCCCCTAATTCATATTCATGCAATATTTAAAGGACCACTTAAAGGGACAATAAACACTTTGAGATGGTAATATAAAATGATACATTGTATATAATAAAACAGCTCTGCAATATACTTTCATTATTTATTTTGTCCTCTTTGCCTGTAATTCCATTCTGAAATTGTGAGCTTTTCAATTCCTGTTAGAAATGGGAGTGCAGAACACTGTTAAATCCAGCACAACCATTGGCTGCACACTCTAATGACCTATGTATAACTGTCCCTAATTGGCCACAGCAGAGAAGGTAACACAAGTTACAACATGGCAGCTCCCAGTGTTTTATAGACACTAAAACATTACACTTATTTTGTCACTTTTTAAACAACTAATGAAACTTTAAAAAATACATCTACATGTTAGTCATGGACTAATCTTTTCTTTGAATGCATCATTCTATCTAGCATTTATTTAGTGTTTAATGTCCCTTTAATGCAGTAGAATTACATCATTAACAAGGGCATAATAATAAGAAAATGATTTAACACTTAGGGGTCGATTTATTAAAGTGCGAGTGGACATGATACAATGGGGCATATGTATCAAGCTCCGTATGGAGCTTGATGCCCCGTGTTTCTGGCGAGCCTGCAGGCTCTCCAGAAACAGCAGTTATGAAGCAGCGGTCACAAAGACCGCTGCTCCATAACCTGTCCGCCTGCTCTAAGCAGGCGGACAGACATCGCCGGAAATCAACCTGATCGAGTACGATCGGGTTGATTGACACCCCCCCTGCTGGCGTCCCATTGGCCGCGAGTCTGCAGGGGGCGGCGTTGCACCAGCAACTCTTGTGAGCTGCTGGTGCAATGCTGAATACGGAGAGCATATTGCCCGCCAGACCTTCATAACTAGAGGCCAATGTCAGCATTTATCATTGCACAAGCAGTTCTTGTGAACTGCTTGTGCAATGCCGCCCCCTGCAGATTTGCGGCAAATTGGCCACTAGCAGGGGGTGTCAATCAGCTTGATCGTATAGGATCAGGCGGATTGATGTCTGCAGCCTCAGAGCAGGCGGACCAGTTATGAAGCTTGCGCGGAAACAGGAGCATCAAGCTTCATTCGGAACTTGATAATTTGGCCCCTTTGAATTTCAAATAAGCAGTAGAATTTCTTTCTGACAAGTTTATTTTTTCTCTCATTTTCTGGCCCCCTGTATCATGTGACATCAGCCAATCACAGACTAGTATACGTATACCTTGTGAGCTTGTGCACATGCGCAGTAGGATCTTGTTCCTTAAAAAGTGTGACTATATATATATCATCAATTTTTCTTTGTTCTCTTGGTATTCTTAGTTCTTAGTTGAAAGCTAAACCTAGGTAGGCTCATATGCTAATTTCTAAGCCTTTGAAGGCCACCTCTTATCTCAGGGCATTTTGACAGTTTTTCACAGCGAGAGGACATTAGTTCATATACAAGGGCCACACTATTCATATACAAGGGCCACACTACGGTTGGACAAGCCTGCTTCACATTAATAACATTATAATGTCCCTTTAAGGATTTGAAAATCTGCAGTACAATATTTAGAATTCTGTTTCTCTTCACTTTCACCTAGATTACAAGTTTTGCGCTATAGAGTGTGCGAAACGAACGCAACAAAAGTTACGTTATTTCACCCTCCATAGCGCTGCCATTACAAGTTTTTAAAAAGCCGCCTTGTGCATGCGATATAATGGCGATGAGCTCCATACAGCACAAAATCCAGGATCTGAGAATACGTGCTTGTGCACGCTTTCCCCATAGACATCAATGGGGAGAGCGTGTTAGAAAAAAAACTAACACCTGAAGCGTGGAATGGCGATCGTCGTAACACAACCCCATTGATGTCTATGGGGAAAAAAGTTATGTTTAAGCCTAACACCCTGACATAAACCCCTAGGGGAATATTTATCAAGCTCCGTATGGATGAACACTTCTCACCGCCTGGATGTCCGGACTTAAGAAACAGTAAGTGGATCGTCGGGGGTTAGTGTTAGGTTTTTTTAAACTTTTTTTGGGTGTTTTTTTTTTAGATTAAGGTTTGGGCTATCTTAAAAGAGCTAAATGCCCTTTTCAGGGCAATAAAAAAGAGCTGAATGCCCTTTTAAGGGCAATGCCCATACAAATGCCCTTTTCAGGGCAATGGGTAGCTTAGGTTTTTGTTAGAGTTAGGTTTTTTATTTTTGGGGGTTGGTTGGGTGGTGGGTTTTACTGTTGGGGGGTCTTTGTATTTTTTTACAGGGAAAAGAACTGATTTCTCTAGGGCAATGCCCTACAAAAGGCCCCTTTAAGGGCTATTGGTAGTTTATTGTAGGCTAGGGTTTTTTCTTATTTTGAGGGAGCTTTTTATTATAGGGCTATTAGATTAGGTGTAATTGTCTTTATTTTGGATAATTTAGTTTGTTATTTTCCGTAATTTAGTGTTTGTTATTTTTTGTAATTTAGTATTTTTATTTTTGGTAATTGTAGATTTTATTTTTTTTAGTAGTGTTAGGTTTTTTTAATGTGTAATTTAGTTTATTTAATTTGTAGTTATTTTAATTTTAGTATAATAGTAATGTTAGTGTAATATATAGTTTAAACTTAGGTTTTTTTAATTTCACAGGTAAGTTTTTATTTATTTTAAGATAGGGATATTGTAATTTTAATTTAAAGTTAGGGGGTTGTTAGGTTTAGGGGTTAATAGTTTAATTTAGTTTTTTGCAATGTGGGGGGGGGCTGGAAGTTTAGGGGTTAATAGGTTTTTTTAGTGGCGGTGATGTGGGAGGCTAGAGGCGATGTTGGGGAGTGGCGGAATAGGGGTTAATATCTTTATTATAGTGTGGGCGATGTTGGGATACGGGGGAATAGGGGTTAATAACTTTATTATAGTGGCGGCGATGTCGGGGAGCGGCAGAATAGGAGTTAATACATTTCATTATTGTTTGCAATGCGGGAGGGCGGCGGAATAGGGGTTAATAGGTAGTTTATGGGTGTTAGTGTACTTTGTGTACTACAGGGAGTGCAGAATTATTAGGCAAATGAGTATTTTGACCACATCATCCTCTTTATGCATGTTGTCTTACTCCAAGCTGTATAGGCTCGAAAGCCTACTACCAATTAAGCATATTAGGTGATGTGCATCTCTGTAATGAGAAGGGGTGTGGTCTAATGACATCAACACCCTATATCAGGTGTGCATAATTATTAGGCAACTTCCTTTCCTTTGGCAAAATGGGTCAAAAGAAGGACTTGACAGGCTCAGAAAAGTAAAAAATAGTGAGATATCTTGCAGAGGGATGCAGCACTCTTAAAATTGCAAAGCTTCTGAAGCGTGATCATCGAACAATCAAGCGTTTCATTCAAAATAGTCAACAGGGTCGTAAGAAGCGTGTGAAAAAACCAAGGCGCAAAATAACTGCCCATGAACTGAGAAAAGTCAAGCGTGCAGCTGCCAAGATGCCACTTGCCACCAGTTTGGCCATATTTCAGAGCTGCAACATCACTGGAGTGCCCAAAAGCACAAGGTGTGCAATACTCAGAGACATGGCCAAGGTAAGAAAGGCTGAAAGACGACCACCACTGAACAAGACACACAAGCTGAAACGTCAAGACTGGGCCAAGAAATATCTCAAGACTGATTTTTCTAAGGTTTTATGGACTGATGAAATGAGAGTGAGTCTTGATGGGCTAGATGGATGGGCCCGTGGCTGGATTGGTAAAGGGCAGAGAGCTCCAGTCCGACTCAGACGCCAGCAAGGTGGAGGTGGATTACTGGTTTGGGCTGGTATCATCAAAGATGAGCTTGTGGGGCCTTTTCGGGTTGAGGATGGAGTCAAGCTCAACTACCAGTCCTACTGCCAGTTTCTGGAAGACACCTTCTTCAAGCAGTGGTACAGGAAGAAGTCTGCATCCTTCAAGAAAAACATGATTTTCATGCAGGACAATGCTCCATCACACGCGTCCAAGTACTCCACAGCGTGGCTGGCAAGAAAGGGTATAAAAGAAAAAAATCTAATGACATGGCCTCCTTGTTCACCTGATCTGAACCCCATTGAGAACCTGTGGTCCATCATCAAATGTGAGATTTACAAGGAGGGAAAACAGTACACCTCTCTGAACAGTGTCTGGGAGGCTGTGGTTGCACGCAATGTTGATGGTGAACAGATCAAAACACTGACAGAATCCATGGATGGCAGGCTTTTGAGTGTCCTTGCAAAGAAAGGTGGCTATATTGGTCACTGATTTGTTTTTGTTTTTGAATGTCAGAAATGTATATTTGTGAATGTTGAGATGTTATATTGGTTTCACTGGTAAAAATAAATAATTGAAATGGGTATATATTTGTTTTTTGTTAAGTTGCCTAATAATTATGCACAGTAATAGTCACCTGCACACACAGATATCCCCCTAAAATAGCTATAACTAAAAACAAACTAAAAACTACTTCCAAAACTATTCAGCTTTGATATTAATGAGTTTTTTGGGTTCATTGAGAACATGGTTGTTGTTCAATAATAAAATTAATCCTCAAAAATACAACTTGCCTAATAATTCTGCACTCCCTGTAGTGTAACAGTTTAGTTATGAGTTTTGTGTAGCAGTTTTGCGCAAAACTCATAACTACTGGTCTCAGATTGCAGAATGAATCGTATCGGTATAGGCTGGAATGCAAGCAATTTAGCCTCACCGCACAACCTGTAATACCAGCGCTATGGAAATCCAACTCAAAAACTTCATTTTTGTGAATGCGGGACTGATGTTGCGTTACAGGCTAAAATGCTTGTGGTATAGCTATACCCACAAGACTTGTAATGGCTGCGTTCCGGTTTTTACGCTGAAATGGCCATTTTTTCAGCGTTAAAACCAGAATGCAAAACTCGTAATCTAGGTGTTTATTCTTAATTTTGCTTTTTTCTTGCTCTGTTGTTTCTTCTTTTGAGCATCACTGTTATTTGTGTATTAAATAGGAAGCAGCCTATTAGTAATTATTTTACTCCGGCTCTGTTTATGCCCTACTAAGAGACTTGTATTGCAGGAACGTTCAGCTGTTGTGCCCGTGAAATACAACAAACATCTAACGTGGTGCGACCTGTAGTTCTTACATAACAGACTGCTCCGTGTGCCGCGCCAGTAAAAGGTTGAACCAAGGTGAATCTTCTGTTATGTTCTAATCAAATTTATTTTGCTAGATGGTGACTATTTGATCATATGAAGCACTGAGAGTCCTTTTAAATCTCTCTCTCAGAATGTTTGTATGGATGTTACTGCAGGAAAAAAGCTTCACAGTTTCACTACTTAAATTATCTTTTAGACAGAAAATTCGAAACTATGGTTTCCATGGTGAATAAATTTAGTCTGACAAACTAAGCCAGTATTTTACAGTAGCATATGAACTCTTGTTAGTGGTTTTCTAACAGAAAATATTAAAGATAAAATCGGCCCCAATGCATCTGTTTCCGCGTGAGCCTTCTTTAGACCGCTGCTTCTTAACTCATACGCCACCTCTGAGGCTGCGGACATCAATCCGCCCGATCGTGTACGATCAGGTTGATTGACACCCCTGCTAGCGTCCGGAAATCTGTAGGGGGCAGCATTGCAGAAGCAGTTCACTAGAACTGCTTGTGCAATGATATATGCTGACAGTGTCCGCCAGACATTGATAAATCGTCCCCAAAGTATCTACAACATCAAAAAGTATATTCATCTTAAAGGGACAGTCTACTTGAAATTTTTTATTGTTTAATAAGATAGATAATTCTTTTATTACCCATTCCACAGCTTTTCATAATCAACACTGTTATATTAATATTATTTTTACCTCTGTAAATTACCTAATATCTAAGCCTCTGCAGACTGCACCCTTATCTCAGTGCTGTCTACAAACTTGCATTTTAGCAAATCAGTTCTGGCTTATTTGTAACTCCACGGAAGTGAGCACAATGTTATCTATGTGGCACACATTAACTTGCACTGTGTTGCTGTGAAAAGCTGAGAAAATGCACTGAGATAAAAACGTCCTGCAGGGACTTACAAACAGGCAGATATTTAGAGTTTTAGACATTATAAAGTATATTCATATAACAATGAGGGTTGTACAAAGCTGAAGAAAGAGTAGTAAAGGCGTTATGTATCTTTTTAAAGAATAAAAAGAGTGAAATAGACTGTCCCTTTAATGATACATTTAAAAGGATAGTAAAGTCAAAATTAATCTTTCATGGCAGAGAATGCAAATTTTAACAACTTTCCAATTTACTTATATAACAAAATGTGCTTTCTTCTTTCTGTATTCTTTGTTAAAGTCAGCTCCAGTGCAGCAATGCACTTACTGGGCGCAGGTGCGGCTGTAGAGTTGTTGAGGCCTTAGGTACAATTCAAATATGAGACCTCTCTTGTGTTTAATTTTTTTATTACCTATCAAGTATTGTACTGCACTGCTTGTGTACAATATTTTCCCTCTTTTTTTCTTTTCTTTTTAGATAATAATTTATGTTTTGGCCTTCCATTGTACATAATTTCTCAATAGTAATGCAAGGAAAAAAGAAAGGAAAAAAAAAGAGAAAGAAAGAATGGTGAGAGAGAGAGCGGAGGGAGAAACAGACAGAGAAAGAAGGAAACATTTAAAAGAGAGGTGGAAGGTACAGAGGAAAAAGAAAAGAGTGAGAGAGTGTGAAGAAGAGATAAGAAATAGTGGCAAAAGAATACAAATAATGGTTATCACAGGGAGAGAGAAGACAGAGTGAATAGAGAAGAGAAAGAGAGGGAGAGACAAAGAGGAGAGATAGCAGGGAAAAGAAAAGTTAGAGAGAGGACAACAAGGAAAGACAGACTAAAGTATTGAGGAGAGAATGCAGAGAATGGAAAGAAAAATAAAAGGAAGAACAAGCGGGGGGGAGATGAAATAGAGTTAGAAAAGAAAATGGAGTGAGAGATGAGAAAAGATAAAGGAGGGGAGAGAGGAGGGAGAGTGGGAAAAGGGGGAGAGGGAGATTGAAGTGAGAGGGGGAGAGAGATAGAGAAGAGAAAGGAGGAGAGAGAGGCGGGAGAGTGGGAGAAAGGGGAGAGGGAGATTGAAGTGATAGGGGGAGAGAGATAGAGAAGAGAAAGGAGGAGAGAGAGGCGGGAGAGTGGGAGAAAGGGGAGAGGGAGATTGAAGTGAGAGGGGGAGAGAGATAGAGAAGAGAAAGGAGGGGAGAGAGGAGGGAGAGTGGGAGAAAGGGGAGAGGGAGATTGAAGTGAGACGGGGGAGAGAGATAGAGAAGAGAATGGAGGAGAGAGAGGCGGGAGAGTGGGAAAAAGGGGAGAGGGAGATTGAAGTGAGAGGGGGAGAGAGATAGAGAAGAGAAAGGAGGGGAGAGAGGAGGGAGAGTGGGAGAAAGGGGAGAGGGAGATTGAAGTGAGACGGGGGAGAGAGATAGAGAAGAGAATGGAGGAGAGAGAGGCGGGAGAGTGGGAAAAAGGGGAGAGGGAGATTGAAGTGAGAGGGGGAGAGAGATAGAGAAGAGAAAGGAGGGGAGAGAGGAGGGAGAGTGGGAGAAAGGGGAGAGGGAGATTGAAGAGAGAGGAGGGGAGAGAGATTCAAAAGAGAGAAGAAAGGGAAAGTAGTAAGAGAAAGGGAAGGGAAGAAAGTGAAGTTAGTGAGAGAGATAAGAGAAAGATTGGAGGGAGAGAGATAAAGGAGGGGGCAGTAGAGGAGGGAAAGAAAGAAGAGAAGAAAGAAAGAAAGAAAGAAAGAAAGAAAGAAAGAAAGAAAGAAAAGAGGGGAGTGAGAGAGAAAAGAGTAAAGAAAAAAGAGGATGAGAGGAGAAAGTGTGAGAGAAGAGACAGAGGTGAGAGAGAGAATAAAAGAACTGTTAATAGCAGCTCATCACTTCTGGTTGCAGGGGATAAAATACTTAAAATGTAGTAGCCCTGTCCCCTTTACATGATTATTGTTGCCTGTGTCCCCTCCTGACTGTGCTGAAGTTGACAGCACTGCAAAGGGGCAGAAGGGAGGGAAGTGAGAAGCCTGTACTTGACAGCCAGAAAACTTGCAGTTGTGTAAGAGGCTGTGAGGGTTAGAATATCCAGCTGTGCCAGGAGAAAACTGATGGAAGGGCCACTATAGTACCAAAAACTAACATCCCAGGGGCAGAAAAAGAAAACAAACAAAGCACATTTTTCTATGCTCCTCTGAGAGGCCCCATCATGAGTGAGGCCTTAGGCGGTTGCCTATTTGGCCTAACACTAGGGCCGCCTATGACTGGGAGCTAGCTGAGTGCATCTGGTGAGCCAATGACAAGTGTGTGTAGCTACCAGGCTCACTGGAAACAAAGGGCATCATACGGAGCTTGATAAATATGCCCCCTACTATTTTTTTTCCAGTTTTATATTGAAATTTCTACAGTTTATTTTTCAATTTACTTTAAAATGAACGCGTCAAACAAATGAACAGGAGAGATATAAAATAAATAATGTAATTATTGTTTTTAAAAAATTAGCCGCCTAGTAGGAGACTCTATTCTCAGCACCTCACCCCAGGTCAGCTGTATTGGGAACAAAAATCACATTCACTCCACAAATTCTCTCTTACCAAATCCTGCCATGTACACCTATGTAACATTTCTAGAACTGGACCCTTGCTAACTCAAGAAACTAAAAAATCAACTATGAACCACTAGATTATATTGGAATTGATACTAAGGGGGGTAGTTATCAAGCCGTCTACTTTACCTGCCTTCGCCGTTCCAATACGCCCGCCTAAGCTCGCCTACCATGGCTGCCGCAGACCTTCAAAATTTCGCCTAAGTTATCAAAAAAGCTGTCAAAAAGCCGCGCACCAAGTACGGGGCGATGAGCAGTGGACTGTGAGAGTTATCACTCATCCAATCTCACTGCTCTTCGGCTTTTTGACAGCTTTATTGATACCCCTGTCACTAAGCACCCACACTAACTACACTGTTCTACCCCCTATACCGGCGCCCCCGGAGCCCCCTGCAATTCAATAAAGTTATTAACCCCTAAACCGCTGCTCCTAGACCCCGCTGCAACTCTTATAAATGTATTAACCCCTAAACCGCCGCTCCCGGACACCGCCGCCACCTATATTATACCTAGTAACCCCTATCCTGCCCCCCCTACACCGCCGCCACCTATAATAAAGTTATTAACGCCTATCCTGCGGATCCCGGACCTCGCCACAACTAAATAAATAGTTTAACCCCTAAACCGCCGCTCCCGGACCCCGCCGCAACCTATATTAAACTTATTAACCCCTAATCTGCCCCCCTACACCGTCGCCACCTATAATAAATTTATTAACCCCTATCCTGCCCCCCCTACACCACCGCCACTGTAATAAAATTATTAACCCCTAAACCTAAGTTTAACACTAACCCTAACACCCCCCTAACGTAAATATTAATTAAATAAATCTAAATAATATTTCTCTTATTAACTAAATTATTCCTATTTAAAACTAAATACTTACCTTTAAAATAAACCCTAATATAGCTACAATATAAATAATAATTATATTGTAGCTATTTTAGGATTTATTTTTATTTTACAGGCATCTTTCAATTTATTTTAACTAGGTACAATAGCTATTAAATAGTTATTAACTATTTAATAGCTACCTAGCTAAAATAAAGAGAAATTTACCTGTAAAATTAAAACTAACCTAAATTACAATTACACCTAACACTACACTTGTGGTATTCTGAGCTTTGTATTTCAGTAAACAAGCTTTTGCACATTTGTTATAAAGGTTAGCCCTAAAATTAGAGCTTGTTGCTCTTTTTTGTAGTAATCAGAAAACAACTTCTATGTAGCCTGATTAAACAATATGAGACATTTAATATATGATGAATTTATATATTAACTACTGACTTCGGTGTTAATAAACATAAGGATTTATTAATATAATACATATCTTATGTTCGATATATATATATATGTAAACGGAGGCCACAGATGAAAAAGAAATACTGACACGCTCAGAATCAGAAATGGTAGAAACAAATTGATCCTTTTTACTTCACGCAATCACACACAGCCTAAAATATTTACAAGTTCAGACATTCCACAGACACACAATGTTTGTTTATATTGGATATTGCAGGTAATAGGATATGCCCAATAATTCAGAATGGTGACAAAAAACAAGCAGGTATGAAGTTTAAAGGCTTTAGCTTTGTTCGTGTACGTTACCACCTTGAGGACCGTGGTTATTCTGTTACCGCATTGGAAGATCCGTGTCTGGGACAGGCAGCGTGTGTGAATGCGGCTTACTTCCGGGTAGCGGTAAAAAGTAGATCCGGCCGTTGAATGATCCAGACTCGGTAATGACAAAGTAGCGATAAAATCATAAGAGATTCAAGATGAAGCAAAAGTAAATATAGTAAATTACTTTGCACAGGATACAAGCAATAGGAGACCTGAAATAAGGAATGCTACAACAGAGTAGGTATGACTTCAATAATCAGGCAGTAAATGAGTGTTACAGGTAGTCCTTAAATAGGGTGGAGACCAAATAGGAGGGGTTAGAGTTAAAGGTATACCACATCTCCCCCCCTTCAAGGAAGCACCCCAGGGGTTTCCAAACTAGGTTTCTCAGGATAGCGGCGATGAAAATTTCGTAGAAGACGGGGAGTGCGAAGATCAGAATGAAGCTGCCAAGAGTTATCCTCCGAACCATAACCTTTCCATTTCACAAGGTACTCCAACCTCCGCCTATGGATCCTAGAATCCAACACAGCTTCAACTTCATACTCCTCTCGATCATCAATGAGTATTGGAGGTGGTCGAGTCAAGGAGAGGGACTGAGGTGAAGGAAGATATGGCTTTAGCAAAGAGACATGAAAAGAGGGGTGAATCTTAAAATCCTGGGGAAGCTCTAATCTCACAGCATTGAGGTTGATTATTTTAGAAATCTTAAAAGGACCCAAGTATTGATTTGCTAGCTTTTTGCTAGGAACTGAAAGTTTGAGATTCTTCGTCGAGAGTAGTACTAAATCTCCAATCTGATAAAAGAGGTGATATGATAGCAACTTTCAAGTACATTAAAGGGTTTAGTAAAACTGAGGCTGTGGGTATTTTACATAAAATGGAAAATTCAAGAACAAGGGGTCATGAGCTCAAGCTAAAGGGTAGTAGATTCAAGAGTAATTTGAGGAAGCACTTCTTTACAGAAAGAGTGATTGATTTATGGAATAAACTTCCTCAAGAGGTAGTAGCAACAAACACTGTGGGGGACTTTAAAAATGCATGGGACAAGCATAGGGCTATCCTACGAACTAGATAAGTTTATACTGTTAGGTAAGGTGGGGCAGACTTGCTGGGCCTATGGCTCTTATCTGCCGTCAATATCTATGTTTCTATGTTTCTATAAGCCGGGCTAGCAGTGTGATGGGTATCATACAACCTTTTTTGATAATCTTTAGCTTCCGAAAGATGTTTTTTCAGGATGTTAAGTCTTTCTTGTAGAGTAGTTGCGAAATCCAATGCTGAGGGAGAGTTCACTTGTTGAGTGGACAAGGAAATGGTAGTAGGATGATATCCATAAGTAACGAAGAATGGGGATAGTTTAGTTGATGAGGAAGTAGTATTGTTGTAACAGAATTCTGCCAAAGGTAAATAAGATGACCAGTCATCCTGCAGATGAGATATATTGCAACGAAGATATTGTTCAAGGGTTTGGTTGAGTCGTTCTGTAAGGCCATTTGTCTGAGGGTGAAAAGCAGTTGAGTATCTTGAATCAATCTTGATTAGCTTACATAAGGATCTCCAAAAATTAGAGGTAAACTGTGTGCCACGATCAGTTATAATAACTTTAGGCAGTCCATGTAAGCGAACTATGTTGTCTAGGAAAACGTGAGCTGTTGTGAAAGCTGTAGGGAGACCTTTTAGGGGAATGTAATGAGCCAGTCTTGTTAAATGGTCAATGACAACTAAAATAGTATTGTAATGGTGGGATTCAGGTAACTCGACAATAAAGTCCATTGATATGGTACTCCAGGGTTTGTCAGGAATAGGCAGAGGAGATAAAAGACCTGATGGTCTTTTGTGAGCTAACTTGTTTCTGGCACAGGTATCACAATGTTTTACGTAATTTGTAATATAGGTATCCATGAGTGGCCACCAATAATTTCTCCTGGTTAGGTCTATAGTTTTAGAAATACCTGGATGACCCGCTAGTGTCCCGTCATGGGTTTGTTTAAGAATAGAAGATCTAATTTGTTTGGGGATATATAGTTTAGAATTATGATAAAAAAGACCAGTATTGGAATCTTTTTGACAGTCTATTCCATGTGGTGATTCATGTTTTAATTCTTTTAATATCTCCTCTTCTAAAGGTGTTAGTAAACCTATAATTTTTTCTTTTGGAATGATTTGGTTAATTTGATTATGAGTGTCTTGTTCATGTAGTCTAGAGAGAGCATCGGCTTTGGTATTCAAGTGTCCCGGTCTGTATGTTAAAAGAAAATTGAAACGATCAAAGAATATCGACCATCTTGCTTGCCTTGCAGACAAGGTCTTACTTGTTTTTAGAAATTCAAGATTTTTATGGTCGGTATAAATCTTAAAAGGTAGTTTAGAACCTTCTAATAAATGTCTCCAGTGATCTAGGGCACGTTTTATAGCTAGAAGTTCTTTATCTCCTATGCTATAGTTTTTCTCAGCGCTAGTCAACATTTTTGAATAGAAAGCAATAGGATGAATCTCAGTCTTGTTCTTATCTTGTTGTGATAAAACTGCACCGATACCTGAGTCGGATGCATCTACTTCAAGGATAAATTCTAAATCAAAATCTGGCATAGCTAGAATGGGTGCTGTAGTAAAATATTCTTTCAATTTATTAAAGGCAAGACTAGCGGATTCTGTCCACTTAAATCTTTGTTTTTCACTAGTAAGTGTTGTTAGTGGTTTAACGATTGAAGAGAAATCTTTTATAAACTTCCTATAAAAATTCGCAAAACCAATGAATCGTTGTACAGATTTTGTGGAAGTAGGAGTAGGCCAATTCAGAATTGCTGATACCTTCTCCGGATCCATTTGTATTTTGTTGGGACTGATGATATAACCCAAGAATTTTATTTCTGTGACATGAAAGGAACATTTTTCTAGTTTAGCATATAGTTTGTGTTCTTTTAAACGAGTTAATACCCAGCGTACATGTTTTTCATGTTCTTGTGGTGTTCTAGAATAAATTAAGATGTCGTCAAGGTATATTATGACACAAACGTCTATCAGGTCACGAAAGATCTCATTTATAAAAAACTGAAAAGTTGCCGGAGCATTACTCAGACCGAAAGGCATTACATTATATTGGAAAAGGCCATATCTGGTCCTGAATTCCGTTTTCCATTCGTGACCTTCTTTGATTCTAATCAAATTATAAGCTCCCTTTAAATCTAATTTGGTGTAAATAGTTGCACCAGTTAGACGTTCCAAAAGTTCAGGTATTAAAGGTAAAGGGTATCTGTTTTTTATTGTGATGTTATTTAATGATCTATAATCAATAATAGGTCTTATGGTACCATCCTTGTTTCTTACTAGAAACATTCCTGCTGCTGCAGGGGATGTGGAGTGTGAAATAAATCCCTTACGTAAATTTTCGTCAAGGTAATTTCTTATATACTGGAGTTCCTCTTGAGAGAGAGGATAGATCTTACCATGAGGGATTTTAGAACCAGGTATTATATCGATAGGACAGTCAAATTCCCTATGGGGTGGAAGGTTTTCTGCCTCTTTTAAATTAAATACTTCTGCCAAATCCTGATAACACGAGGGTAAACCAATATCAAGTGACGCTATGGTTTGATGTGGGTAACAAGTGTTTAAGCAAAAAGCAGAATCTAATGTTACCTTATTTGAAACCCAATTTATGTGTGGGTTGTGTTTCTTCAACCAAGGATAGCCTAGGATGAGAGTATGCTGATGTATGGATATGAGATCAAAAGATAAGTATTCAGTGTGTCCCTGCAATGATGTTACAAGCAGGGGAACAGTATGATGTGTAATAGGTCCTTGTTCTATTAATGAACCATCTATCAACTTAATAGACACAGGATTTTGTTTACAAATAACAGGTATTCGATTTTTATTTACATAAGTGGAATCAATGTAATTTCCGGATGCTCCTGAATCAATTAATGCCTTGGTTTGGATATTTTTCTGGTCCCACTGTAAAGAAATGGACAAAGTCATGTGTGTATCATTAGCTATGCTGTAAATAAAGTCTCTGGTTATTGTCTTACCATTCTTTTGTTTTTTCAACAAAGGACAAGTAGATACTACATGTTCTTTTTGAGCACAGTATAAACAGAGATTTTCCAACCTCCTTCTAATTTTTTCCTCTGGTGGCAGAGGTCCTCTAAGAACACCAATCTCCATAGGGGTAGCACTGCCATGAGCTCTGTCATGACTTGTTGTGACTTGGTAAGGTTTTCTGGATGGGGTATCATAAGAGGCCCTCTCTGCCCTCCTTTCTCTCAAATGACGATCTAGAGATGTACTTAATTTAATAAGACCCTCAAGGGTATCTGGGATCTCAAGACGGGAAAGTTCATCTTTGAGTGTTTCAGATAAACCTAAACGATATTGATTCTTCAAACTGATTTCATTCCACTGAGAGTCCTCTGCCCACATCTGAAACTCAGTGGTATAATCTTCCACATTTCTCTTACCCTGTTTTAAAGACCTCAATCTCGTTTCAGCATTTATTTGAGAATTTGAGTCTTGATATAGACTAGTTAAAGCAGAAAAAAAATCCTGTAATGAATCCAGGATAGGGTTATTGTTTTCAAAAAACCTATTAGCCCAAGTCCTGGGTTCACCTTGTAGGAAAGATATTGTGGTACATACTTTAATCCGCTCAGTATGATAAGTCCTAGGTCTAAGAGAAAATAATAAGTTACAGGCATTCTTAAATTCCCTGAACTCAGAACGTTTCCCTGAAAAAGGTTGTGGATAATTAATATGAGGTTCAGGTGGATCATGAGGCTTTTGTGTAACAAAATCTTTAACTATAGTTTTAAGTGCAGCATTTTCAGTCTGCACTTCAGTCACAGCTCTTGCTAAATAATCAAGTTTAAGATAGACATTATTAAACTCCTTTTTTATTTCATTAGGATCCATAATGATAATTATTTCAAAATACGGTTTTTGGCCTGATTATTATGTGGTATTCTGAGCTTTGTATTTCAGTAAACAAGCTTTTGCACATTTGTTATAAAGGTTAGCCCTAAAATTAGAGCTTGTTGCTCTTTTTTGTAGTAATCAGAAAACAACTTCTATGTAGCCTGATTAAACAATATGAGACATTTAATATATGATGAATTTATATATTAACTACTGACTTCGGTGTTAATAAACATAAGGATTTATTAATATAATACATATCTTATGTTCGATATATATATATATGTAAACGGAGGCCACAGATGAAAAAGAAATACTGACACGCTCAGAATCAGAAATGGTAGAAACAAATTGATCCTTTTTACTTCACGCAATCACACACAGCCTAAAATATTTACAAGTTCAGACATTCCACAGACACACAATGTTTGTTTATATTGGATATTGCAGGTAATAGGATATGCCCAATAATTCAGAATGGTGACAAAAAACAAGCAGGTATGAAGTTTAAAGGCTTTAACTTTGTTCGTGTACGTTACCACCTTGAGGACCGTGGTTATTCTGTTACCGCATTGGAAGATCCGTGTCTGGGACAGGCAGCGTGTGTGAATGCGGCTTACTTCCGGGTAGCGGTAAAAAGTAGATCCGGCCGTTGAATGATCCAGACTCGGTAATGACAAAGTAGCGATAAAATCATAAGAGATTCAAGATGAAGCAAAAGTAAATATAGTAAATTACTTTGCACAGGATACAAGCAATAGGAGACCTGAAATAAGGAATGCTACAACAGAGTAGGTATGACTTCAATAATCAGGCAGTAAATGAGTGTTACAGGTAGTCCTTAAATAGGGTGGAGACCAAATAGGAGGGGTTAGAGTTAAAGGTATACCACAACACTATACTTTAATAAATTATTCCTATTTAAAACTAAATACTTACCTGTAAAATAAAACCCTAAGATAGCTACAATATAATTAATAATTATATTGTAGCTATTTTAGGATTTATATTTATTTTACAGGTAACTTTGTATTTATTTTAGCTAGTTAGAATAGTTATTAAATAGTTATTAACTATTTAATAACTACCTAGTTAAAAGAAATACAAAATTACCTGTAAAATAAATCCTAACCTAAGTTACAACTAAACCTAACACTACACTATCATTAAATTAATTAAATAAATTAGCTACAAATAACTACAATTAAATTAAATTAAATAAACTAACTAAAGTACAAAAAATAAAAAAGCTAAGTTACAAACAATAAAAAAAATAAGTTACAAACATTTAAAAAATATTACAACAATTTTAAGCTACTTACACCTAATCTAAGCCCCCTAATAAAATAACAAAGCCCCCCAAAATAAAAAAATGCCGTACCCTATTCTAAATTAAAAAGTTACCAGCTCTTTTACCTTACCAGCCCTTAAAAGGGCCTTTTGCGGGGCATGCCCCAAAGAATTCTGCTCTTTTGCCTGTAAAATAAAAATACAACCCCCCCAACATTAAAACCCACCACCCACATACCCCTAATCTAACCCAAACCCCCCTTAAATAAACCTAACACTACCCCCTGAAGATCATCCCACCTTGAGTCGTGTTCAGCCAGCCGACCACCGATGGAACCGAAGAGGAGATCCGGAGCGGCAGAAGTCATCATCCAAGGGGCGCTGAAGAAGTCTTCCATCCGATGAAGTCATCATCCAGGCGGTGCTGAAGAGGTCTTCCAACCGGGCGATGTCTTCTTCCAAGCGGCATCTTCAATCTTCTTTCTTCCGGATCCATCTTCATCCCGCCAACGCGGAATATCCTTCTTCCCCGACGGACTAACGACGAATGAAGGTTCCTTTAAGGGACGTCATCCAAGATGGCGTCCCTTCAATTCCGATTGGATGAAGATAGAAGATGCCGTCTGGATGATGACTTCTGCCGGCTTGGATGAAGACTTCGGCCCGCATGGATGAAGACTTCTGCCGGCTTCACTGAGGACTTCTGCCGCTTCGTTGAGGATGGATGTCGGGTCTTCAAAAACTGTAAGTGGATCTTCGGGGGTTAGTGTTAGTGTTTTTTAAGGGTTTATTGGGTGGGTTTTAATTTTAAGTTAGGGACTTTGTGCGGAAAAAGAGCTAAATGTCCTTGTAAGGGCAATGCCCATACAAATGCACTTTTCAGGACAATGGGGAGCTTCGGTTTTTTAGACAGAATTTTATTTGGGGGGGTTGGTTGCGTGGGTGGTGGGTTTTACTGAAGGGGGGGTATTTGTATTTTTTTTTACAGGTAAAAGAGCTGATTTCTTTGGGGCAATGCTCCGCAAAAGGCCCTTTTAAGGGTCATTGGTAGTTTATTGTAGGCTAGGGTTTTTTTTTATTTTGGGGGGCTTTTCTATTTTCATAGGGCTCTTAGATTAGATGTAATTAGTTTAAATATTTGATAATTTATTTTTTTATTTTGTGTAACTTAGTGTTTATTTTTTTGTAACTTAGTGTTTTTTATTTTGTGTAGCTTAGTTTTTAGTTTTTTGTAACTTGTAATTTTTAATAGTAGATTTAAATAACTTGAGTAGGGTTAGGTTTTTAAATATATAATATAGTTAATTTAATTTGTAGTTTAATGTAATTTTAGTATAACAGTTAGGGTAGGTTAATTATTAGTTTAATATAGTTTATTGTAATTTTAGTATAATAGGGTAGATTAATTAATAGTTTAATATAGTTTAATTTAATTCTAAAGGTAAGTTTAAATTTATTATTAGATAAGGATGAGTTAATATTTAATGTACAGTTACCGGGTTGTTAGGTTTAGGGGTTAATAGGTTAATTTAGTTCATGGTGATGTGGGGGGCTGGCGGTTTAGGGGTTAATAGGTTTAGTAAGTGGTAGGGAATAACCCAACCACCCACACACCCAACGCTACTCTAAAACCCACCCAATCCCTCCTTAATAAAACCTAACACTACCCCTTGAAGATTACCCTACCTTGAGACGTCTTCACCCAACCGGGCAGAAGTGGTCCTCCAGACGGTCCGAAGTCTTCATCCTATCCAGGCAGAAGAGGTCCTCCAGACGGGCAGAAGTCTTCATCCAGACGGCATCTTCTATCTTCATCCATCCGTAGCGGAGCGGGTCCATCTTCAAGCCATCCGACGCGGAGCATCCTCTTCCATCCGACATCTAACACTAAATGACGGTACCTTTAAGTGACGTTATCCAAGATGGTGTCCCTTCAATTCCGATTGGCTGATAGAATTCTATCAGCCAATCGGAATTAAGGTAGAAAAAATCCTATTGGCTGATCCAATCAACCAATAGGATTGAGCTTGCATTCTATTGGCTGTTCCAATCAGCCAATAGAATGCAAGCTCAATCCTATTGGCAGATTCGATCAGCCAATAGGATTGAACTTCAATCCTATTGGCTGATTGCATCAGCCAATAGGATTTTTTCTACCTTAATTCCGATTGGCTGATTTTGAATTGAATTCTATCAGTCAATTGGAATTGAAGGGACGCCATCTTGGATGACATCACTTAAAGGTACAGTCATTTAGTGTTAGTCGTCGGATGGAAGAGGATGCTCCGCATCGGATGGGTTGAAGATGGACCCGCTCCACTCCGGATGGATGAAGATAGAAGATGCCGTCTGGATGAAGACTTCTGCCCGTCTGGAGGTCCTCTTCTGCCCGGATCAGATGAAGACTTCTGGCCGTCTGGAGGACCACTTCTGCCCGGTTGGGTGAAGACGTCTCAAGGTAGGGTGATCTTCAAGGGGGTAGTGTTAGGTTTTATTAAGGGGGGATTGGGTGGGTTTTAGAGTAGGGTTGAGTGTGTGGGTGGTGGGTTGTAATGTTGGGGGGTATTGTCTTTTTTTTTACAGGTAATAGAGCTGATTACTTTGGGGCAATGCCCCGCAAAAGGCCCTTTTAAGGGCTATTTGTAATTTAGTATAGGGTAGGGATTTTTATTATTTTGGGGGGCTTTTTTCTTTTATTAGGGGGATTAGATTAGGTGTAATTAGTTTAAAAAAAAATTAATTATTTTATTATTTTCTGTAATTTAGTTTTTTTTCTCGTACTTTAGTTTATTTAATTTAGTTGTAATTAATTGTAGTTAATTTAGGTAATTTATTTTATTATAGTGTAGTGTTAGGTGTAATTGTAACTTAGGTTAGGGTTTATTTTACAGGTAAATTTGTAATTATTTTAACTAGAAAGTTATTAAATAGTTAATAACTATTGTACCTAGTTAAAATAAATACAAACTTGCCTGTAAAATAAAAATAAATCCTAAAATGGCTACAATGTAACTATTAGTTATATTGTAGCTATTTTAGGGTTTATTTTATAGGTAAGTATTTAGTTTTAAATAGGAATAATTTATTTAATTTTAGTAATTTTATTTCTATTTATTTAAATTATATTTAAGTTAGGGGGGTGTAAGGGTTAGGGTTAGACTTAGATTTAGGGGTTAATAAATTTAATATAGTTACAGCAACATTGGGGGCGGCAGATTAGGGGTTAATAAAATTTAACTAATGTTTGCGAGGCGGGAGTGCGGAGGTTTAGGGGTTAATATATTTATTGAAGTGGCGGCGACGTCCGGTCGGCAGATTAGGGGTTAAAAAAATTATTTAAGTGTTTGCGATGTGGGGGGGGGGGGGCTCGGTTTAGGGGTTAATAGGTAGTTTATGGGTGTTAGTGTACTTTTTATCACTTTAGTTAAGAGTTTTATGTTACAGCGTTAGCCCATAAAACTCTTAAAGGGACAGTATACACTCATTTTCATATAACTGCATGTAATAGACACTACTATAAAGAATAAGATGCACAGATACTGATATAAAATGTACTTAGAAGCTTTCAGTTTAACTCTGTTGAAAAGGCAGTTGGAAAGCCCACTGCAAGTGGGAAATAAGACACTCCCCCCTCCCCCTTCTTTTGCATATGAAAAGACCCTTTACACAAACAGGAGCAAGCTGGAGAAGGTAGCTGACGGTATTCAAATAAAACTTTGGGGCTTGGTTAGGAGTCTGAAAATCAGAGCAATGTTATTTAAAAATAAGCAAAACTATACATTTTTTTTAAAAAAAACTTCATGGGCTATATAAATAGATCATCTACAAAACATTTATGCAAAGAAAAAATGAGTGTATAATGGCCCTTTAACTACTGACAGGAGAGTCTTTTTCCAAGACTCATAATACCGGCGTTAGGCAAATCCCATTAAAAAGATAGGATACACAATTGACGTAAGTGGATTTGCGGTATGCTCGAGTCACGGAAAAAAAGTGAGTGGTACACCTGTACCTGCCAGACTCGTAATACCAGCGGGCGTTAAAAAGCAGCGTTGGGACCTCTAAACGCTGCTTTTTAAGGCTAACGCAAGACTCGTAATCTAGGCGATAGTTAGTTGCGGCGGTGTTGGGGAGCGGTGGAATAGGGGTTAATAACTTTATTAGAGTTTATTAGAGTGGCGGTGTTTAGTGACAGGATATAAATAAAGCTGGGAAAAAGCCGAATAGCAGCGAGATCGATGACTGTTAGTTAACAACAGTCCGCTGCTCATCGCCCCGTACTTGGTGCGCGGCTTTTTGACAGCTTTTTAAATAAATATGGAGAGCGTATTCAGGTCCGCGGCCGCGATGTTAGGTGATGTCAGGCGAGCGTATTGGTGCCGGCGAATGCAAGAAAGTTGACGGCTTGATAAGTAGGCCTCTTAGTCTCATGATCTACTTAGAGATTATTCCCATATTGAACGCATTTCCTACTCAGTACCATATTTCAGACAAAACCAGGTCTCTGCAAAAACTATATTATATGACTTTACTCCACGATCAACTATCTTAGTTTATGTTGTCTGCTTTTTATATCCCCTATAGTGGCAAATCTTTAGAAGGCTGGTATACTCAATACCTGTAATTTTTTTTATTCATATATATTTGAGCTATAATAAGTCCACTAGTAACCCTTTTGCTAACAGGCCCTAAAAAAGTGTTCTTGTCCTATTAACTGGCTGGACCCCCCCCCCCCCCCTCCTCTCATATAGTACTATGGCATTTCTTGATTCTGACCAGAGACTCATTTCACGGTTTATCTCGTAAAATACAGCTATTATTATTATATTTGCTCATGTATGTTTCCAGTTATAGTCATGGTCTCTGTATAACATGATTAAAATGTTACTATTTCTCTTCCCACATTATAATTGGATAATGTGAGACATCCCTTTATCATTGTGGGAAATTATTCCTTTCTACATTTCAACTTATTTTATTACCAAAACCGTTGACAACTTTACCCTCCTCCTTTGTATAGTAACTTTCCAAATTGCTAAGACTCAACGGTAGTTTTTCCAGTTCGAGGAGTATAAAATTATTTCACTCTTAAAAATAATCATAATTTCTTTATATCTCTCCAAAAAAAATGTGAAGTTCACCTTTTACATGTTTGAACTTATCTGTGACGTAACAGATATGATTGTTTTTTTTACCAATGTGATTGATACCATCTTACCTTTTAGTATTCATATGCCAATTAAGATATTGATCATCTGTTATATTGTATCTTAAACCTCAATAAAAAAAAAAACAAAAAAAACATTATACAGTAGAATGTCAGGGCAGCAGTCCATGGTGTCAAGCTTAAGAGAGGTTGGGTTATGCACACAAGTAATTCAATTAAAGATTGGATGAAAAAGATTTGTGTTTTGGAATTGCCAGGTCCATACTTTAACCGAATTGAGATTTTTCATGTCCTGAAGAGGGCTTTGCAATCAAGATAACGCAGAAATTTTGATGAACTGAAGACAATTTTTAGGGAGGAACATTCCATCCTTCATCCTCGATGTGCAACTCTTATAAGCAACTACGTGGAGGTTGTTGCTGTTGTTATTAAATTCAAGGGTTCACTTGCACTGTGAATTATTAATCAATGTCGTCAATAAAAATTTGATAAGTACAACTGTTTGTGTGTTATTAGCTTAGCAAGATTGTGTTTGTCTATAATTGTGACTTAGATGAAGATTAGATGCAACTGTGTATATTTATAAATAAATTTAAGGCTACAGCTTGGGGAAGGTCCTTTTCTGTTCCAGCATGACCGTGCCCCTATGCACAAAGTAAGGTCTATAAAGAGATTGTTTGGCAAGTTTGGTGTGGAGGAACTTGAGTTAACTGCATAGAGTCCTGAAACCCATTGAACACCTTTGGGAGAAATTGGAATGTTAATTGGGAGCCACACATCATCTCGTCCAACATCAGTGCTTGACTTCACATATGCTCTCTTGGCTGAATGGGCACCAATTTGCACAGTCACAATCCAAATTTTTCAAGATGAGTGGTGGCTGTTATAGTCGTAAAGGGGTGAGGTGGGGGTGACAACTCCATATTAAGGCCCATGGTATATGACAAGCTCATATAGATGTGATAGTCATGTATGCACATACTTATGGCCATATAGTGTGTGTATATATATATATATATTTATATATATCTAGATTGTAAGTTCCCACTGGAACAGGGCTCCCCCCCCCCCCTGTATTTGTTTGTTAACTTTTGTCTGGTGTCTCGTATTGTACTGTCCTTTTATCTTTGTTACCCATGGACAGCGCTGCGGAATCTGTTAGCGCTTTATAAATAAAGAATAATATATATATATATATATATTAATATTTATAAAAATACCTTCTCTGAACTGTAGCCACAAAATTGTAAGCACCCAATTGTTTAAAATATCTTTGTGTTCTGTAGCATTAGGTTGCCCCTTCAATGAAACTAGCCCAAACACTTTACAGTAGGTACCATGCATTCTGGTAGTTAGAGTCCATAGTCCAGTGACATTGTGCTTTACACCACTCCAGTCAACACTTAGCATTGTGCATGTTGCTTTAAGGATCCATTCTGGTTGGTAGAATCCAGAGTCTAGTGACCGTGGGCTTTACAGAACTCCAGTCAACACATTGTGCATATTGCTTTAAGGAAAGTGTATAGCTGCTCCTCCATTGTAACGCATTTCCTGAAGCTTCCGACACACAGTTCTTGTGCTGACGTGGCCTCCAGAGGCAGTTTAGAACTTTGCAGTGAGTGATGAAACAGATGATTGGCGGTTTTTATGCACTACACAATTCAGCACTCACCACTTTGTGAGTTTGTGTGGTCTACCATTTCTTGGCTGGGCTGTTGTAGCTTCTAGACACTTCCACTTCACATTTGGCAGAGGCAGGTCTAGTAGGGCAGAAATATCACTATCTGATTTGTGGCAAATGTGTAATATGACAGCACCATACAATACACCATACAAAGTCACTGAGCTCTTCAGTATGAGAGCTCAGTGACTTTAGGTTTTGTGCTGCCCTGGGCACTCAAAATTCAGCTGCGCCCCCCCCCAATGGTTTAGGCCTTTTTTCCCCTTAATATTTTTTTGGGTCAGTGTAAAATTATTTTTGTTGTTGTTTTTTTCCCATAACAATTCAAAAGAAAATGGGCTAGCAAAACACGTGCATACAGGTGGGTTAAATTGCATGCATCTCATACCATTTTCTCCCTGAGTGAAGGGAGAGAAAAGAAGGGGATTGGAGAAAAGGAAGGGAAAGGGAGAGAGAGAGAGATAGAGAGGTGAAAAGTGGGGAGGGAGAGGAGAAAAGGGGGAGGGAAAGAAAGGAGTGAAAGAAGGAAGCAAGAGAGGGAAATGAGGGAAAGAAGGGAGGGTTGAAAAGAAGAGGGGAGGGAGGGTAACAAGGGGGAGGGAGGGAAAGAAGGGGGAGAGGGAAAGAAGGGGGGAGGGAAAGAAAGAAGGGAGGGAGTTGAGAGGAAAGAGTTGAGGGTTCTCCTCCAGCCTCACCTTGTAAGCATATCCCCAGGCAAGTTTCTCACCAAGAACGCTTCCACTGCAAAAATGCCGGCGGCTCTATATGAAGCAATGGTTTAAAGGAGCACTGCCAGTGAAGAGTGACCTTAATCAGCGCACAGGCCTTGTCTTCTCTGTAAAAGCCTGCACTTTATCGCTCACTGTACTGTGTCCTGGCTTTTATAGAGAGGATAAGGCAGTCGTGCTGCCCCTCCCAAATCTGCTGCCCTAGGCACCGGCCTTGTTGGCATAGGCCATAATACGCCCCTGACTTCCAGTGTTTATCTATATTTTATACTGGATTGTATGCACCTTTTATGTAATAAAACCTATACTCAATAATTAGTAGAGGTGTACATACTTTTGGCCAGATAGCCGTATTTACATAGGATTGAGGTTTTAATAACCACATGACTTGTTAGAGGTTTGCATGGTGGTCACTGATGGATATTGATACAACAAAAGAGGTGCATGAACTTTGAGTAACCTACAAGCTAAAATGCATGAGATGCATTTCTTTATTTACTGAAGATTGTAGATGATATTTTAATGAATTTAAATTTTTGGCTCAAAATAAAAAAATTTTTTTTTTTATTTGAGCACCTCATGTTTTCATTTGTATTTGATGTCCTTCAAATACAAATGAAAAAATGAGGTGCTCAAATAAAAATGTTTTTTTTTTATTTTGAACCAAAAATTAAAATATCATATATGTTCAAATATCAAATATGTTCACCAATTGTTCTGTATTTTGCTGGATTGCTGTGCTCTGTCCTGACCAAATGGCTGTAATATTGAGTTATATGTAATTAAACATGTATTACTATTTGATCTGTTCCACTCGTTTAGGTGTCCACTGTTTTTTTGTTTTTACTGACCACTTATTTTTTTTTTTTTTTAATCATAACAGTTTTTTCCACTCTCTGGCAAATTTATTTCAAGCTCGTTTGTAAATTTTTTATTTGATTCCTCTTGGAGGCATATAATTGTTATTCATAAATGGGTAAAAATAAATATGCAAGGGGATTTGTTGGGTTTGCCTAATAAATTAAAATGAGTCTCTGGATCATATCTACTGCATGTTATGAAAAAAAAAAGTTTTACTAAAATAGCATCACACAATTTGTTCTTTCAAAAAAATGCATATTGCAGACCAATAAATATTAATTCTTCAATTAATTTTTCAAATGTATAGTGATAAAACAAACTTAAAGAGTCATTCTATTAAAAAATATCTATATCATTAGTTTATTAGATTTATTTTTTTTAACAAAATCTCTTAACTGGGGTTAAGACCTGCAGTGGATGCTGCATTTATCTTCAGGATGGGATATATTTATTTTAATCCTTACAAAAAAAAAACCTTTGAAATAATTTATTTGTTAAAAAAAAAAGCACTTCATTTTATTGATTTATTTTGTAAAAAAAAAGTCTTAATAAGCTTTTCTAAAGGATTACAATATAATTGACTCTCATATCTCCACCTTAGGGCAGCCTCTTATTGGCCAAAGCAAAATAAGACCAGGGACATATATTCCGCTAGTGTTTTTAAGAGGTGTGTACCTGGACTGCTCTGTAGATTCTGTTAAAAAATGTTTTTTTTTTGTTTTTTTTTTTAATATGGCGAAGATGTACACCCCCCACTAGCTAAACAGTGGTTGTTGATTTGTAATACAGTAAATAAATAAAATATTAAAGTACATAGGAGTGGGAAGGCATCATGCTATAGAACTACCCCTAAAAATTTGGGGCGCGATCCGATATAGATCGCAGTTTGCGGCGCAAGCGAGGGAACCCGCGTCGCCCGCAGTTTCAGCTCGCAACTCGAGCTATCCCATATATGGCGCCGTCAGATGCTAACGTGCCGTAAGTCTGACAAACCAGCGATGTCCAGAAATCTGCGCAAGTACAAATTTCTGGCGTCGCCAGTGACTTGCGGCACGTTAGAAACTGCCGGCGCCTACAAAACCTGACTAAAGTCTAAATCACCCGCACTGTCTAACATGCCTCCCTAACATAGCCCGACAAGTCTAACACGCCTCCCTAACATAGCCCGACACGTCTAACCCTCTATCCGCTATCCCCCCTCACTAGCCTAACAATAAAATATGTATTAACCCCTAAACCGCCGCTCCCGGAGCCCGCCGCTACCTAATAAAGTTATTAACCCCTAAACCGGCGCCAGCTATATTAAATCTATAACCCCCTAAAGTGAGCCCCTAACACCGCTGCCATCTACCTTACCTACCCCCTAAAGTGAGCCCCTACCCCGCCGCTATCTATTTTAAAATTATTAACCCCTAATCTAATCCCCCTACCCCGCCGCCATCTATATTAAATTATTCAACCCCTAAAATACTAAACTATACCTACCACTAAACCTAAGTCTAACCCTACAAATAGCCCTGAAAAGGGCGTTTTTATGCGTGGCATTGCCCCAAAGTAACAGCTCTTTTGCCAGCCCTTAAAAGGGCTTTTTGCGGGGCATGCCCCAAAGTAACAGCTCTTTTGCCAGCCCTTAAAAGGGCTTTTGGCGGGGCTTTGTCACAAAGTAAACTGCTCTTTTGCCTACAATCTACATCCCCCTACACCGCGGCCACCTATAATAAATGTATTAACCCCTAATCTAATCCCCCTACACCGCCGCCAGCTATATTAACTATATTAACCCTAATTATATTAGGGTTAATATAGTTAATATAGTTATTATATTATATATATTAACTATATTAACCCTAATTATATTAGGGTTCATATAGTTAATATCGTTATTATATTATATATATATTAAGTATAATAACCCTATCTAACTCTAACATCCTAACTAAACTCTTATTAAAATAAATCTAATATTAATATTATTAATTAAAATATTCCTATTTAAATCTAAATACTTACCTATAAAATAAACCCTAAGATAGCTACAATATAATTAATAATTACATTATAGCTATGTTAGGGTTTATATTTATTTTACAGGTAAATTGTTAATTATTTTAACTAGGTATAATAGCTATTAAATAGTTATGAACTATTTAATAGCTACCTAGTTAAAATAATTACCCAATTACCTGTAAAATAAATCCTAACCTAAGTTACAAATACACCTACACTATCAATAAATTAAATAAACTACAAATATCTATCTAAAAATACAATTAAATAAACTAAACTAAATTACAAAAAAAACAAACACTAAATTACAAAAAATAAAAAAAAGATTACAAGATTTTTAAGCTAATTACACCTATTCTAAGCCCCCTAATAAAATAATAAAGCCCCCCAAAATAAAAAAATTCCCTACCCTATTCTAAATTAAAAAAAGTTCAAAGCTCTTTTACCTTACCAGCCCTTAAAAGGGCATTTTGTGGGGGCATGCCCCAAAGAAAACTGCTCTTTTGTCTGCAAAAAAAAACACAATACCACCCCCCAACATTACAACCCACCACCCACATACCCCTAATCTAACCCAAACCCCCCTTAAATAAACCTAACACTACCCCCCTGAAGATCTCCCTACCTTGTATTCACCCAGCCGGGCCGAACCGATCCAGGCGATGTGTTCCAGCAAGCGGCAGTGAAGTCTTCATCCATCCGGGCGATGTCTTGAAGCAAGCGGCAGAGAGTCTTCTTCCATCGGCGACGTCTTCAACCAAATCGGCATCTTCAATCTTCTTACTTCGCTCCTCCGCCGCGGAGCATCCTTCCGGCACGACGACTTCCCGACGAATGAGGTTCCTTTAAATGACGTCATCCAAGATGGCGTCCGCCGAATTCAGATTGGCTGATAGGAATTAAGGTAGAAAAATCTGATTGGCTGATTGAATCAGCCAATCAGATTCAAGTTCAATCCAATTGGCTGATTGGTTCAGCCAATCGGATTGAACTTGAATCTGATTGGCTGATTCAATCAGCCAATCAGATTTTTCTACCTTAATTCCGATTGGCTGATAGAATCCTATCAGCCAATCGGAATTCGGCGGACGCCATCTTGGATGACGTCATTTAAAGGAACCTCATTCGTCGGGAAGTCGTTGTGCCGGAAGGATGCTCCGCGGCGGAGGAGCGAATTAAGAAGATTGAAGATGCCGATTTGCTTGAAGACGTCGCCGATGGAAGAAGACTCTCTGCTGCTTGCTTCAAGACATCGCCCGGATGGATGAAGACTTCACTGCCGCTTGCTGGAACACATCGCCTGGATCGGTTCGGCTTGGCTGGGTGAATACAAGGTAGGGAGATCTTCAGGGGGGTAGTGTTAGGTTTATTTAAGGGGGGTTTGGGTTAGATTAGGGGTATGTGGGTGGTGGGTTGTAATGTTGGGGGGTGGTATTGTGTTTTTTTTTGCAGGCAAAAGAGCAGTTTTCTTTGGGGCATGCCCCCACAAAAGGCCCTTTTAAGGGCTGGTAAGGTAAAAGAGCTTTGAACTTTTTTTAATTTAGAATAGGGTAGGGAATTTTTTTATTTTGGGGGGCTTTATTATTTTATTAGGGGGCTTAGGTGTAATTAGCTTAAAAATCTTGTAATCTTTTTTTTATTTTTTGTAATTTAGTGGGGTTTTTTTTGTAATTTAGTTTAGTTTATTTAATTGTATATTTAGATAGATATTTGTAGTTTATTTAATTTATTGATAGTGTAGGTGTATTTGTAACTTAGGTTAGGATTTATTTTACAGGTAATTGGGTAATTATTTTAACTAGGTAGCTATTAAATAGTTCATAACTATTTAATAGCTATTATACCTAGTTAAAATAATTAACAATTTACCTGTAAAATAAATATAAACCCTAACATAGCTATAATGTAATTATTAATTATATTGTAGCTATCTTAGGGTTTATTTTATAGGTAAGTATTTAGATTTAAATAGGAATATTTTAGTTTATAATATGAATTAGATTTATTTAATAAGAATTTAGTTAGGGGTGTTAGGGTTAGATAGAGTTAATATAGTTTATATAAATACTATAGTAACTATATTAACTATATTAACCCTAATATAATTAGGGTTAATATAGTTAATATATATAATGTAATAACTATATTAACTATAATATACTTACGGCTAGATTTAGAGTTTGGCGGTAGCCGTGAAAACCAGCGTTAGAGGCTCCTAACGCTGGTTTTAGGCTACCGCCGGTATTTGGAGTCAGTGATTAAAGGGTCTAACGCTCACTTTTCAGCCGCAGATCCCCTTACGTCAATTGCGTATCCTATCTTTTCAATGGGATCTTCCTAACGCCGGTATTTAGAGTCGTTTCTGAAGTGAGCGTTAGAGCTCTAACGACAAAACTCCAGCCGCCGGAAAAAAGCAGGAGTTAAGAGCTTTCTGGGCTAACGCCGGTTCATAAAGCTCTTAACTACTGTACACTAACACCCATAACCTACCTATGTACCCCTAAACCGAGGTCCCCCCACATCGCCGCCACTCGATTAAAATTTTTTAACCCCTAATCTGCCAACCGCCACCTACGTTATCCTTATGTACCCCTAATCTGCTGCCCCTAACACCGCCGACCCCTATATTATATTTATTAACCCCTAATCTGCCCCCCTCAACGTCGCCGACACCTGCCTACACTTATTAACCCCTAATCTGCCGAGCGGACCTGAGCGCTACTATAATAAATGTATTAACCCCTAATCCGCCTCACTAACCCTATCATAAATAGTATTAACCCCTTATTTGCCCTCCCTAACATCGCCGACACCTAACTTCAATTATTAACCCCTAATCTGACTACCGGAGCTCACCGCTACTATAATAAATGGATTAACCCCTAAAGCTAAGTCTAACCCTAACCCTAACACCCCCCTAACTTAAATATAATTTAAATCTAACGAAATTAATTAACTCTTATTAAATAAATTATTCCTATTTAAAGCTAAATACTTACCTGTAAAATAAATCCTAATATAGCTACAATATAAATTATAATTATATTGTAGCTATTTTAGGATTAATATTTATTTTACAGGCAACTTGGTAATTATTTTAACCAGGTACAATAGCTATTAAATAGTTAAGAACTATTTAATAGTTACCTAGTTAAAATAATAACAAAATTACCTGTAAAATAAATCCTAACCTAAGTTATAATTAAACCTAACACTACCCTATCAATAAATTAATTAAATAAACTACCTACAATTACCTACAATTAACCTAACACTACACTATCAATAAATAAATTAAATACAATTGCTACAAATAACTACAATTACATAAACTAACTAAAGTACAAAAAATAAAAAAGAACTAAGTTACAAAAAATAAAAAAATATTTACCAACATTAGAAAAATATTACAACAATTTTAAACTAATTACACCTACTCTAAGCCCCCTAATAAAATAACAAAGACCCCCAAAATAAAAAATTCCCTACCCTATTCTAAATTAATAAATGTAAAAGCTCTTTTACCTTACCAGCCCTGAACAGGGCCCTTTGCGGGGCATGCCCCAAGAAAATCAGCTCTTTTGCCTGTAAAAAAAAACATACAATACCCCCCCCAACATTACAACCCACCACCCACATACCCCTAATCTAACCCAAACCCCCCTTAAATAAACCTAACACTAAGCCCCTGAAGATCTTCCTACCTTGTCTTCACCATCCAGGTATCACCGATCCGTCCTGGCATCCGGTGCTGAAGAGGTCCAGAAGAGGGTCCAAAGTCTTCCTCCTATCCGGCAAGAAGAGGACATCCGGACCGGCAAACATCTTCTCCAAGCGGCATCTTCGATCTTCTTCCATCCGGTGCGGAGCGGGTCCATCTTGAAGCAGCCGACGCGGATCCATCCTCTTCTTCCATTGTCTCCCGACGAATGACGGTTCCTTTAAGGGACGTCATCCAAGATGGCGTCCCTCGAATTCCGATTGGCTGATAGGATTCTATCAGCCAATCGGAATTAAGGTAGGAATATTCTGATTGGCTGATGGAATCAGCCAATCAGAATCAAGTTCAATCCTATTGGCTGATCCAATCAGCCAATCAGATTGAGCTCGCATTCTAGTGGCTGTTCCGATCAGCCAATAGAATGCGAGCTCAATCTGATTGGCAGATTGGATCAGCCAATAGGATTGAACTTGATTCTGATTGGCTGATTCCATCAGCCAATCAGAATATTCCTACCTTAATTCCGATTGGCTAATAGAATCCTATCAGCCAATCGGAATTCGAGGGACGCCATCTTGGATGACGTCCCTTAAAGGAACCGTCATTCGTCGGGAGACAACGGAAGAAGAGGATGGATCCGCGTCGGCTGCTTCAAGATGGACCCGCTCCGCACCGGATGGAAGAAGATCGAAGATGCCGCTTGGAGAAGATGTTTGCCGGTCCGGATGTCCTCTTCTTGCCGGATAGGAGGAAGACTTTGGACCCTCTTCTGGACCTCTTCAGCACCGGATGCCAGGACGGATCGGTGATACCTGGATGGTGAAGACAAGGTAGGAAGATCTTCAGGGGCTTAGTGTTAGGTTTATTTAAGGGGGGTTTGGGTTAGATTAGGGGTATGTGGGTGGTGGGTTGTAATGTTGGGGGGGGGTATTGTATGTTTTTTTTTACAGGCAAAAGAGCTGATTTTCTTGGGGCATGCCCCGCAAAGGGCCCTGTTCAGGGCTGGTAAGGTAAAAGAGCTTTTACATTTATTAATTTAGAATAGGGTAGGGATTTTTTTATTTTGGGGGTCTTTGTTATTTTATTAGGGGGCTTAGAGTAGGTGTAATTAGTTTAAAATTGCTGTAATATTTTTGTAATGTTGGTAAATATTTTTTTATTTTTTGTAACAGTTCTTTTTTATTTTTTGTACTTTAGTTAGTTTATGTAATTGTAGTTATTTGTAGCAATTGTATTTAATTTATTTATTGATAGTGTAGTGTTAGGTTAATTGTAGGTAATTGTAGGTAGTTTATTTAATTAATTTATTGATAGGGTAGTGTTAGGTTTAATTATAACTTAGGTTAGGATTTATTTTACAGGTAATTTTGTTATTATTTTAACTAGGTAACTATTAAATAGTTCTTAACTATTTAATAGCTATTGTACCTGGTTAAAATAATTACCAAGTTGCCTGTAAAATAAATATTAATCCTAAAATAGCTACAATATAATTATAATTTATATTGTAGCTATATTAGGATGTATTTTACAGGTAAGTATTTAGCTTTAAATAGGAATAATTTATTTAATAAGAGTTAATTAATTTCGTTAGATGTAAATTATATTTAACTTAGGGGGGTGTTAGTGTTAGGGTTAGACTTAGCTTTAGGGGTTAATACATTTATTAGAATAGCGATGAGCTCCGGTCGTCAGATTAGGGGTTAATAATTGAAGTTAGGTGTCGGCGATGTTAGGGAGGGCAGATTAGGGGTTAATACTATTTATGATAGGGTTAGTGAGGCGGATTAGGGGTTAATAACTTTATTATAGTAGCGCTCAGGTCCGCTCGGCAGATTAGGGGTTAATTATTGTAAGTAGCTGGCGGCGACGTTGTGGGGGGCAGGTTAGGGGTTAGTAAATATAATATAGGGGTCGGCGGTGTTAGGGGCAGCAGATTAGGGGTACATAGGGATAATGTAAGTTGCGGCGGTTTACGGAGCGGAAGATTAGGGGTTAATAATATAATGCAGGGGTCAGCGATAGCGGGGGCGGCAGATTAGGGGTTAATACGTGTAAGGGTAGGGGTGTTTAGACTCGGGTACATGTTAGAGTGTTAGGTGCAGACGTAGGAAGTGTTTCCCCATAGGAAACAATGGGGCTGCGTTAGGAGCTGAACGCTGCTTTTTTGCAGGTGTTAGGTTTTTTTTCAGCTCAAACAGCCCCATTGTTTCCTATGGGGGAATCGTGCACGAGCACGTTTTTGAGGCTGGCCGCGTCCGTAAGCAACTCTGGTATCGAGAGTTGCATTTGCGGTAAAAATGCTCTACGCTCCTTTTTTGGAGCCTAACGCAGCATTTGTTTGAACTCTCGATACCAGAGTTAATTTTATGGTGCGGCCAGAAAAAAGCCCGCGGAGCGTTAACAGCCCATCTACCGCCAAACTCCAAATCTAGGCCTTAGGGTTAATATAGATAATATAGCTGGCGGCGGGGTAGGTAGATTAAATTAGGGGTTAATAATTTTAATATAGATGGCGGCGGTGTAAGGGGTTCACATTAGGGGATAGATCAGTTAGATGGTGGCGGTTTTAGGGGCTCACAGTAGGGGGTTAGTTTATGTAGATGGCGACGGTTTAGGGGTTAAATACTTTATTATGGATTGCGGCGGGGGATCGCGGTTGACAGGGAGATAGACATTGCGCATGCGTTAGGTGTTAGGTTTATTTTAGCAGATCGCGGTTGACAGGGAGATAGACATTGCGCATGCGTTAGGTGTTAGGTTTATTTTAGCAGCCAGTTTAGGGAGTTACGGGGCTCCAATAGTCAGCGTAAGGATTCTTACGGCTGCTTTTTGTGGCGAGGTGAAAATGGATTAAGATTTCTCCATTTTCGCCACGTAAGTCCTTACGCTGTATATTGGATACCAAACTGCGCCGGTTTGGTATACCTGCCTATGGCCCAAAAAACTATGGGCGACGGCAGAAATATACGCGCGTAACTTCTAGGTTACGCCGTATATAGGATACCAAACCCGCGCAAATATTGGCGTCGCCGACTTTTGCGGGCGACGATCTTTATCGGATCGACCCCTTGCTGCTGACCTACCTTATATCATGTTGCCCTAGACACAAGCTTAGTTGGCCTAGTTAAAATATACCCCTACATACAGTGCTCAAGACTGGAACACTTCTGAACCTAACTAAGGCCTAGATTTGGATTTTGGCGGTAGCCGTGAAAACCAGCGTTAGAGGCTCCTATCGCTGGTTTTAGGCTACCTCCGGTATTTGGAGTCACTCAAAAAAGGGTCTAACGCTCACTTTTCAGCCGCGACTTTTCCATACCGCAGATCCCCTTACGTAAATTGTGTATCCTATCTTTTCAATGGGATTTTTCTAACTCCGGTATTTAGATTCGTGTCTGAAGTGAGCGTTAGAATTCTAACGACAAAACTCCAGCCGCAGAAAAAAGTCATTAGTTAAGAGCTTTCTGGGCTAACGCCGGTTCATAAAGCTCTTAACTACTGTACTCTAAAGTACACTAACACCCATAAACTACCTATGTACCCCTAAACCGTGGTCCCCCCACATCGCCGCCACTCTATTAAAATTTTTTAACCCCTAATCTGCCGACCGCCACCTACGTTATACTTATGTACCCCTAATCTGCTGCCCCTAACACCGCCGACCCCTATATTATATTTATTAACCCCTAATCTGCCCCCCACAACGTCGCCGCCAGCTACCTACACTTATTAACCCCTAATCTGCCGCCCGCCCGCCGCCGCCAGCTACATTATCCCTATGTACCCCTAATCTGCTGCCCTAACATCGCCGACCCCTATATTATATTTATTAACCCCTAACCTGCCCTCCCTAACATCGCCGACACCTAACTTCAATTATTAACCCCTAATCTGCCGACCGAATCTCGCCGCTATTCTAATAAATGTATTAACCCCTAAAGCTAAGTCTAACCCTAACACTATCACCCCCCTAAATTAAATATAATTTTAATCTAACAAAATTAATTAACTCTTATTAAATAAATTATTCCTATTTAAAGCTAAATACTTACCTGTAAAATAAATCCTAATATAGCTACAACATAAATTATAATTATATTATAGCTATTTTAGGATTAATATTTATTTTACAGGTAACTTTGTATTTATTTTAACCAGGTACAATAGCTATTAAATAGTTAAGAACTATTTAATAGCTAAAATAGTTAAAATAATTACAAATTTACCTGTAAAATAAATCCTAACCTAAGTTACAATTAAACCTAACACTACACTATCAATAAATTAATTACATAAAATACCTACAATTACCTACAATTAAACCTAACACTACACTATCAATAAATTAATTAAATACAATACCTACAAATAACTACAATGAAATAAACTAACTAAAGTACAAAAAATAAAAAAGAACTAAGTTACAAAAAATAAAAAAATATTTACAAACATAAGAAAAATATTACAACAATTTTAAACTAATTACACCTACTCTAAGCCCCCTAATAAAATAACAAAACCCCCCAAAATAAAAAAATGCCCTACCCTATTCTAAATTACTAAAGTTCAAAGCTCTTTTACCTTACCAGCCCTGAACAGGGCCCTTTGCAGGGCATGCCCCAAGAAGTTCAGCTCTTTTGCCTGTAAAAAAAAACATACAATACCCCCCCCAACATTACAACCCACCACCCACATACCCCTAATCTAACCCAAACCCCCCTTAAATAAACCTAACACTAAGCCCCTGAAGATCATCCTACCTTGTCTTCACCTCACCGGGTATCACACCGATCCGTCCTGGCTGCGATATCTTCATCCAACCTAAGCGGGGGCTAGACATCCACTGAAGAAGTCCAGAAGAGGGTCCAAAGTCTTCATCCTATCCGGGAAGAAGAGTAGATCCGGACCGGCAACCATCATCTTCCAAGCGGCATCTTCTATCTTCATCCGATGATTACCGGCTCCATCCTGAAGACCTCCACCGCGGACCCATCTTCATCCGGCGACGTCCAACTGAAGAATGACGGTTCCTTTAAGGGACGTCATCCAAGATGGCGTCCCTCGAATTCAGATTGGCTGATAGGATTCTATCAGCCAATCGGAATTAAGGTAGGAATATTCTGATTGGCTGATGGAATCAGCCAATCAGAATCAAGATCAATCCGATTGGCTGATCCAATCAGCCAATCAGATTGAGCTCGCATTCTATTGGCTGATCGGAACAGCCAATAGAATGCAAGCTCAATCTGATTGGCTGATTGGATCAGCCAATCGGATTGAACTTGATTCTGATTGGCTGATTCCATCAGCCAATCAGAATATTCCTACCTTAATTCCGATTGGCTGATAGAATCCTATCAGCCAATCGGAATTCGAGGGACGCCATCTTGGATGACGTCCCTTAAAGGAACCATCATTCTTCAGTTGGACGTCGCCGGATGAAGATGGGTCCGCGGTGGAGGTCTTCAGGATGGAGGCGGTCCTCATCGGATGAAGATAGAAGATGCCGCTTGGAAGATGATGGTTGCCGGTCCGGATCTACTCTTCTTCCTGGATAGGATGAAGACTTTGGACCCTCTTCTGGACTTCTTCAGTGGATGTCTAGCCCCCGCTTGGGTTGGATAAAGATATCGGAGCCAGGACGGATCGGTGTGATACCCGGTGAGGTGAAGACAAGGTAGGATGATCTTCAGGGGCTTAGTGTTAGGTTTATTTAAGGGGGGTTTGGGTTAGATTAGGGGTATGTGGGTGGTGGGTTGTAATGTTGGGGGGGTATTGTATGTTTTTTTTTACAGGCAAAAGAGCTGAACTTCTTGGGGCATGCCCTGCAAAGGGCCCTGTTCAGGGCTGGTAAGGTAAAAGAGCTTTGAACTTTAGTAATTTAGAATAGGGTAGGGCATTTTTTTATTTTGGGGGGCTTTGTTATTTTATTAGGGGGCTTAGAGTAGGTGTAATTAGTTTAAAATTGTTGTAATATTTTTCTTATGTTTGTAAATATTTTTTTATTTTTTGTAACTTAGTTCTTTTTTATTTTTTGTACTTTAGTTAGTTTATTTCATTGTAGTTATTTGTAGGTATTGTATTTAATTTATTTATTGATAGTGTAGTGTTAGGTTTAATTGTAGGTAATTGTAGGTATTTTATTTAATTAATTTATTGATAGTGTAGTGTTAGGTTTAATTGTAACTTAGGTTAGGATTTATTTTACAGGTAATTTTGTTATTATTTTAACTAGGTAACTATTAAATAGTTCTTAACTATTTAATAGCTATTGTACCTAGTTAAAATAATTACAAAGTTACCTGTAAAATAAATATTAATCCTAAAATAGCTATAATATAATTATAATTTATAGTGTAGCTATATTAGGATTTATTTTACAGGTAAGTATTTAGCTTTAAATAGGAATAATTTATTTAATAAGAGATGATTAATTTCGTTAGATTAAAATTATATTTAATTTAGGGGGGTGTTAGTGTTAGGGTTAGACTTAGCTTTAGGGGTTAATACATTTATTAGAATAGCGGTGAGCTCCAGTCGGCAGATTAGGAGTTAATAATTGAAGTTAGGTGTCGGCGATGTTAGGGAGGGCAGATTAGGGGTTAATACTATTTATTATAGGGTTAGTGAGGCTGATTAGGGGTTAATAACCTTATAATAATAGCTGTGCGGTCCGGTCTGCAGATTAGGGACTAATAAGTGTAGGCAGGTGGAGGCGACGTTGTGGGGGGCAGATTAGGGGTTAATTAATATAATATAGGGGTCGGCGGTGTTAGGGGCAGCCTATTAGGGGTACATAGGGATAATGTAAGTAGCGGCGGTTTACGGAGCGGCAGATTAGGGGTTAATAATAATATGCAGGGGTCAGCGATAGCAGGGGCGGCAGATTAGGGGTTAATAAGTGTAAGGTTAGGGGTGTTTAGACTCGGGGTACATGTTAGGGTGTTAGGTGCAGACGTAGGAAGTGTTTCCGCATAGCAAACAATGGGGCTGCGTTAGGAGCTGAACGCGGCTTTTTTGCAGGTGTTAGGTTTTTTTTCAGCTCAAACAGCCCCATTGTTTCCTATGGGGGAATCGTGCACAAGCACGTTTTTGAGGCTGGCCACGTCCGTAAGCAACTCTGGTATCGAGAGTTGAAGCTGCGTTAAATATGCTCTACGCTACTTTTTTGGAGCCTAACGCAGCCTTTATGTGGACTCTCAATACCAGAGTTATTTTTATGGTGCGGCCAGAAAAAAGCCGGCGTTAGCTTTTCGGGTCGTTACCGACAAAACTCTAAATCTAGCCGTAAGTATGCTCCTAGCCTCATGGAAAGGAGCTAAAGTTCAATAAAGGAAACCAAAAGAACGCACACACTCGCACACACATGCAAAGTGAGAATAGAAGTGAGTTGAACGTTTGTACCATCTATCTGAATTCTGAAAGTTTAACTTTGATTTTAATGTGCCTTTAATTGCTGATATATACTATTCAAACACAAAAACAATGTTATGTCTCTTTAATGAACTGGGAGCTAACTTAATGTCATATTCTGGTTAAGGGGACATTAAACGGACAGTACACTGTAAAATTGTTTTTTTTATGAATGTATTTTCAATGACTTATTATGCCAGCTGCAGAGTATAAAATGTATGAGAAATTGCATTTTCAGGTTTATTTGTGTATATGAAGTAGCTGGTGTTGTGCTTTTAAACCACAGCCTATTACAATGGGTTAAGCCTTAGGTAATATCAGATCTCATTATGTTATCACTTTGTGTACACACACTTGCTTCCTTATCTTATATGTGTCTAGAAAACCAAAGTTCAATACTTAGAGAGAACAATGGAAAATTATCATTTTATTACTTAACTATCATTCCCCCCACTGAGAGTGTAATATCTGCTGCTGGTGTGTTTACTTAGGCTATTCAATAGAATATACTCCAGTATAGAAACTTTCAGTATAGGTTTGAATACCACAGGCTAAATCAGCTATTTCAAATGCCAAAATAGGGGTAAAGGAGCTACTTGTAAACAATTTGAAACACTCCAGCAGGTAAAATGAATCATTGGGAATAATTTAAAGGGGAGAAATTTTTTGGTTGAACTGTCCCTTTAAAGGGACAGTCGACTTCATCATTTTTATTGTTTAAAACTAAAGATAATCCCTTTATTAGCCATTCCCCAGTTTTGCATAGCCAACACGATTAGATTAATATACTTTTTACCTCTGTGATTACCTTGTATCTAAGCTTCTGCAGACTGCCCCCTTATCTCATTTCTTTTGACAGACTTCCATTTTAGCCAATCAGTGCTGACTTCACAGGAGTGAGCACAATGTTATCTATAGGGCACACATGAACAAGTGGTGTCTAGCTGTGAAAAACTGTCAAAATGCATTGAGATAAGAGGAAGCTTAGAAACTAGCATATGAGCCTACCTAGGTTTAGCTTTCAGCAAAGAATACCACGAGAACCAAGCAAATTTGATGATAAAAATAAATTAGAAAGTTGTTTAAAATGGCATGCCCTATCTGAATCGTGAAAGTTTAATTTTGACTAGACTGTCCCTTTAAAGGCAATATTAAATATCTCTATTCAGAAAGTGCATGAAGTTTTTCATTCTCCATGTGTCATTTGTTGAAAAGCATACCTAGGTAGAATCAGGAGCTAGCTGCTGATTGGTGGCTACACACATATGTCTCTTGTAATTCGCTCACCAGATGTGTTAACTAGCTTTCAGTAGTGCATTACAGCTCCTTCAAAAAGGATACCGAGAATTAAAGGGACATATAAGTGAAAATTAAAACTCATGATTCAGATGGAACATGCAATTTTAAACAACATTCCAATTTACTTCCATTAACAAAATGTACTGTTTTGTTATATTTACACTTTTTGAGTCACTAGCTCCTACTGAGCATGTGCAAGAATCCACAGAATATATATATTTGCATTTGTCATTGGCTGATGGCTGTCACATGATACAGGAAGAGTGGAAATAGACTTTTAGCTTTAACTTTAACTTTTAAATGTCATCAGTTCAGACTAAGTGCTATTGCATTGTCTTTTTATTATGCATTTGTTGATTATGTAAATTTACTGTATTGATGGGTCCTTTAAAGGGACACTGAACCCAATTTTTTTTCTTTTGTGATTCAGAGAACCCTGGAAAGCACTTTTTTATTGGTGGATGAATTTATCCACCAATCAGCAAGAACAACGCAGCTTGTTCATAAAAAATGGGCCGACATCTAAACTTACATTCTTGCATTTCAAATAAAGATACCAAGAGAATGAAGAAAATTTGATAATAGAAGTAAATTAGAAAGTTGCTTAAAATGTCATGATCTATCTGAATCACGAAAGAAACAATTTGGGTTCAGTGTCCCTTTAAGTAAAGTGATAAAAGAAGCAATTTGGAAAGTTGTTTAATATTAATATTGCAAGTTCTTTCTGAATCCTGCAATAAACATTTGGGTTTCATGTCCTTTTAATACTGCCTTATTATTCATATACTTATAGCCATAATTGTAAACCAGTTTATTGTTGCTGATTGTAAACCAACAACAAGATGTTATTTACAAGTGATGAAGTGCAAATCATTTACAGACTATTTGATTAGAACAACTAACTGAGTAGGCTGCAGATTCTTATTATGAAAATAAATTATTTAATACAAATGCAATTTCCATTTTCACCTATTTATTTAGCAAGCAATATGAATTCATCAATTATGTGTTGACAGCTTTAGGAAAGAATCAGTATAAATGAGGTTTTTTATTATTTAATAAATAAATGTCACAATACACAAAATATATGGTATCCATACAAAACAGCAGTATTTAATTAAAAATTTTGAATTTCTATATCCTTTTTTATGACAAAAATGAAAACAATTATTTAATTTTAAATGGGAACAAATACAGCAATACTTCCTGCTAATGCGTATCGATTGATAGTTACTTTTTACTCATATTCATTGGCTGATAAGTACTTCCTGTTAATGATGATTGTGAGATATGAACTTCCTGTTAATGATGATTGGTTGATGGGTGATTCCTGCTAATGATGATTGGTTGATAGGAACTTCCTACTAATGATCATTGAGCATTAGTAGGTAGTACCTGTCATGAGATGCAGGACACAGCATAGGAGGTACAATGCTATTTTATTGCAAAGCATAGAAGTATACAGTTTACACAACACATCTAACTCAGTAAGTGCGACATAGACAATACGAACCTAAGCCCCGCCCCATCTGGTGACGTCACCTCCCACTCTCATCACAGTACCTATAATATATATATGGCAAGATTTATCAATTTGCGAGCGGACAGGATTCACATGTTGTGAAGCTGTCCGCATCTGATCGCAAATTTTGGGGTGAATTTATTCCCTATATTTATCATTGCACGAGGGAACACTTGTGCAATACCGCCCCTCCTACCCTCACGCAACCAATTGAGAGTGGGGCTTGTCAATAACCTTGATCGAATTAATCCGCAAGTTGGCAGAGAGGGTTTATAAAGCAGCAATTTAAATTGAAATATCAAATGAAGAGCCTGCAACCGATTGCGGCATTCGCCTCGTAATAAATCTTGCCTATAATATAGCTAATCAAACGTTACTTCATATTTATTCAGGCAATAATAATAAACATGTTAATATGCTATGCTTTCATATGTATGATATAATATGTTTGAGTACAATGTCCCTCATACATTTACCAGGAAACATTTATATTAAAGTTGCAAAGGAGATTAGCTGGTGTTAGAGAATTTTCACAAACTTTAAGAATTTAGGATGTAATTAATTTAATTTACAAAAAATAAAAAAATCACAGGACATCCCAGCTTTCCACCCTCTCCAGCTTCACCATTGCATTTGTTACTCTATGCAGTCGACTAACCTCATGCTACATGGTCATTTTTAGACAAGAACAAATGTTCTTTCACATGTTACTTATTGGCTAAAGTAAAGCAGACAATAAAAAAGTCTTTTTAAGTGGTTTATCCGCGGAATGCTATTCAATTTCAAAACTCTGCAAACTTTACTACAGCCTGTAATTTAAAAAACAACTTCCCAAATTATACTACACATATAAATTAAAGTCTATTGTTCTTTCTTTTTACATTTTTATTTACTTTTTTTTTTCCTTTTACAGCACCCATCTTCTAGCTAAGACCTGCCATGTGCTCAGTGCACACACAAACAGCGTGATTGGCTGCTACCATATTATCAGGCACAGTCAATTATGCAAACTAGGTGACAAGTAAATAGTACAAATAAAATTAAATTTAATTCTAAAATCATTAAAGGAACAATATAGGCAAAAATCCTAAATGTTATTTTCAAATTCAAATAGCACCATTGTCCTTGCAAATTGCACAACTGCTGGCTCTTTGTATGGATTTTCCTTTCATGATTCAGATAGAAAATACAATTTTCAACAACATTCCAATTTACTTCTATTATTTAATTTGCTTCATTCTTTAGATATTCATTGTCGAAGAAATAGCAATGCACATGGGTGAGCCAATCACACAAGGTATCCATGTGCAACCACCAATCAGCAGCTACTAAGCCTATCTAGATATGCTTTTCAGCAAAGGATAGCAAGAGAATTAAGAACATTAGATATTAGAAGTAAATTAGAAAGTTGTTTAAAATTGCATTTTCTTTCTAAATCATGAAAGACATTTTATGGGTTTCATGCCCCTTTAAGGGTACATTGTACTCAAATCCATTTTCATACAACAGACAAGTAAAAAAAAATATTGCCTGATTTTTTTTTTAAAGGGACAATGTAGTTAAGCAAGCAGCTGATGAGTTTATTATATTTAAAGCAGTTGCAGTAACACCCTTTTAAAATGATCTAGACACCTTTTCTCTCTGGTCCCAACTGGGAAGATGATTTCTGTTGCTGTCCTTCGTTTACACAGCTTTTCTATAGAGAATGCTGCAGAATTCATATTTCAATATAGGTAACAGTTTTAACAGGCAAAAGCAGCTATTTCAAATGACCAAATAAAGGAACAATCCAGCAGGTAAAATAGGACATTGAGTAAAGACATTAAAAGGGAAGATGTTTTAAAATATAATGTCCTTTTAAGAATGAAAAAATTATTATAAGCATTACAATTCCTCAAACAGTGCTTCATCAGTAAAGCTGACTCTTATTTTCCCCTTTCATTTCCCTTTAATATAGAACTAATATTTTTTATGGAAATAAAAAGACAGGTTTGTATAATTTATTATATGTGATATTTACAAATGTTATATGACTGAACCCTTTAGTAAAACAAACAGAGATAACATTATTAATGTACCACACATTGCTAAATTAGTTTCAATCATTCACTTTTATGGCACTTGAAGTTTTCAAAATAATTTTCAATTGCCGAAGGCTTGTGGCTTCTTATTAGATCTTAAATCACTTTGTATAAACATCCACCTCAAAGATTAATCTGTTCATTAAATTACTATAATCCGCAAAAGATGGGAGAATCAAAGCAAATAATAAATACAAAAATCTTTATAGTATTCTTAAATTGTAATTGTTTTTGTAATGACTAACATGTATTTAGTTTAACTTATCATACACAGTTAGACTATCATGTTTTTTTATTAGCATATTGTAGATTTAAATTTGGATATTTTTAAATTAATTCATCTAAATTTGTTATAGAAAATGATTATTTTCACAAATTATTTTCTGATTTGTGAAAAACAAAATGTAATAATATTCCTATTTTTCTTTTAGTTGAAGAGTACCATCTTATTATGCAGTAGAGTACATTCTGCAAAAAATAAATAAAAAGATTCTAATTGGACAGTTGCTTTGCTTTTTAATGTAGAATTTTCAATAAACAAACTATCAACCAATGTCAAGCATTGGGATAGCTTGAAAATAGACACCAGTTTTATTGAAATAATTCACGATAGACCTGAGATTGTGTTTAAAAGAACACCAAATATTAAAGACAAAGTTACAAAAAGTTTCTTGGAGAATAAAATAAAAAAAGAAACTTGGATAGATAGAGATCTAATAGGATTAAGTGTGGATTATATTTAAGATGTAGATCTTTTAACCAAAAAAGAAAGAATATTAAAACTTTTCATTGTACGGGTAATAAAAGATTTATTATAAATCAGCATTTACCTTGTAGTCCTTAAAATGTAATTAATTTGTTAAAGTGTTCCTACATATTGCAATATGTAGGATGAACCTCAATAATGCTATTACAATTCTGGGGAAATGATGTCAAAATTATCAAAAAAGGATACAAAAATTATTCCTTATCTTTATATTTTAAATTAAAACCTAAATGTGACACCAAGTATATCATCAACAATATGGCAATTAGGCAATTTAAAAATCATTGGAGAAGAGGAAACCTTGCCAATTTGTTAGGACACGCTGAAATTGAGTGGATTTATTTATTGGGCACCCTCTTTCTCAACAAGGCTGGATTGGCCTACCAGGAGATTTTCCGGTGGGCTACAGCAGCTGGGGCTGGATATCTACAATTAAAAGAGATGATAATTGGATGCAATTGGGTTGTAAGGTGCCTATATAACAACAACCTGGCACTTTTATTTAATATAAAGTAATATAATTGAATTCTGAAAAAAAAAATATTGGGAAAGTAACATCTAAGTAATCCTCTTTGAGAAAAGTTAGGCAGATGCATTCTACTGACTCAATGGAAAATATGGTTGGTCTTTATATTTTTCCAGGGCTGCTTATTATTCTCCCAGTTTCTCAATAAAGATTTTGAACTAGATCATTTTTTATAAATTAAGTTTTTATATGTTAAGCTATTATATTTATATATTTTTGTGTGTCTATTTTATAAAGTCATATTGTCCCTTTTTTATTATTTTTTTATAACTTTATGATTTTTTAAAAATATTTTAATATATGATTTTTATTGCATATAAATATACTTTACTAGTGTTAAATAAAATTAGGAATAGGTGTTAAGGATGAACGTGTCAGGCAAAAAGACAAATGGAGTAGCTCTCTGCAGTTCTACTCAAAATATAGTACAATCATTAATTCAATTAATTTGAAGATTCTCTCATATCGGATTATACTCCAGAATGTTTTGTCATACATTGTTTCGACTGCAGTTTGTTGGCTTGGAATACTGCCATCATTAAGTTTTGAGACTCTCATTTGTCAATTGTAAATATAGTTTACTAAGTCCTAGAAGATACATTTTAATTCTCTCTATAAGGGAGTTGTGTGTATTTTATATATCTGGGTGCTTAAGTTTTCTAAACAGAGCTGACTAGTGGAGATGCGCTATGTTGAAGTTATATAATAACGCCCCATACAAGGTTTTAAAATTGCTATAGATTTAGAATTGGTATAATTCCTCACCACCGGTGTTTTTTAATTTGTATTTAATTTGTATTCGATCTATTTGTATTAAGTAAACTTTTTTATCCATAAGTGAATTATAGAAGAGAGTTTTTTTCTTTTGTCTTATTTTTATTATTATGGTTTATTACTAATTTTAGTCTATTACATTCGTATTGCTTATTACTAATTCTAGTTTTCAGTATAATTTCAGTGTGAATGTGTCTAGCTGTCCAAGCGCAAAAGACCTGTTTAATTAATATAAATATACTATACTTTTCATTATAAAATGGGTTGGCTGATTTTTATTTTTATATGAAATAATATAATTTCAATTACCTAGCAAATGTTTTATGTATAGATAAATTCTATTTTTAAATCACACTTGAATTACATGTTCATTTAAGTTAATAATATTACAATATATGTTACTAATAGTCTCTATGTCGATTCACTACTAAACTGGAACTGTTTGTACAAAGATCTTTATTATATTTTTTGCAAAAAATATTTTTTCCTTCTTGGTGGGAAATTATAATAAAAGTAGGAGGTTCTGATGAAAATGACCTACTTTGGACCAATGGAAACAATTCAAGCACTACTAAAGTCTGGATGGAGATGGATACGTCATCTTTGAAAAAGCCAGACGTGTGAGGAAACGTACGCCGGATGCTGGAAGGCATGTCACAAAGAGGGGTGTAAAGTCGGGTGTGAATTTGCAACCAATTCTTGGTCTATAAATAACTTTGCACTGTATTTACAGCTTGCTAATTGTACAATTGACTATAAGTATTTTTCTTCTGTTAAATATTCACAATTGACTTTTAACTGGTTAACTCCGTTAGGACAATCCCTGCCGTCATAACAGTGCTAGACTTTACCTCTTTTAAGATGGCAAGGAACGTCCTACCTTTTTAGGCATCCTGCCCCCTCCTCCTTTTATCTAATGTGCAATCTGACTGGGGGCGGGTCTAGCATCATAGGCACCCCCCCCATAATCCTAGCCCAGCCTTGAAATCACATGATCGCATCGACAATTTTGTGATTTCATTTTTCAAGCAAGCATTTACATCAGAACTTTGTTCTGCTACACTTTAATGCCAACAGAAATTTTGATACATTTTTCCTTACATAGTTTCTTTTGTTGCTGGATATAACTTGTAAGACTTTTTGATTAAAAATTTCACTCCAGGTCTAAAAACGCTTCTCAATACTTCTTTCAAGCTTTGTGAGAAGGAATTTTTTCCCCTTTTTATAAGCGCTTTTTAAACAGAATGATAATCCTGCATAAGACAGAAAATGTGAGGCACCACCATAGGACAATATCGTATTGTGCAGTATAATAGCTTAGAACAAATGCCCGCCCTCTCATCAGGCTTGTAATCATATCACACCTATTCCTCATTAAATACCCTACAATGTCCAATTCAGGGCAGTAACAGATACACACCTCCCTCAGGAGGAGCCGACGTGACCCTATACGAATCTCATCCAATAGGTGGTAAAGAGGTGTGTAAAGGAACGGCCCCCAGATTGGATACACTAAACAATAACAAATAACTAAATAACGTGACATATAAGTTAAATTATTTAGTTATTTGTTATTAAATAACGTGACATTTAAATTAAATTAGTGACACTAATTTAATTAATATGTCACGTTATTTAGTTATTTGTTATTGTTTAGTGTATCCAATCTGAGGGGCATTCCTTTACACACCTCTTTACCACCTATTGGATGAGATTCCTATAAGGTCACGTTGGCTCCTCCTGAGGGAGGTGTGTATCTGTTACTGCCCCTGGATTGGACATTGTAGGGTATTTAATGATGAATAGGTGTGATACAATTACAGCCTGATGAAACAGCTTTCTATGAGCTGGGAAATGCGTTGCTGTTTATTTGATTTTAGACTTTTAATAAATTGTCTTTTTTACACATCACACTTCCTCTGTGACTTTGTGCAATGACCCTACTGCAATAGTATGCTCTACCTTTGGAGTTTGTGGTTCCACACTGCCTATTCTAGCTGCACACGGCCTGTGATGGTACTGGGAGATCTGGGTCTCTGGATTGGATGATCCCCTGTGACGACATCGGTAACGTACGTAACGCTCCAGCGTGTCTGTTGGGCAACTCACTATATTCCCGATCTGCTGTACTTGGCACCTTGACTGTGCCGCTGCCTTTGTGAGTAGTTCCACACACAAGGGAGGTCGGGCTTTTGTTCTAAGCTATTACACTGCACAAGAGATATTGTCCTATGGTGGCGCCTCTCTTTTTCTGTCTTTTACAGGATTATCCATCACATCATTTTCTACTGGGAGTGTGGCCAGAACTCTTGAGATCCGCTTGAGGTCTCTCCTTATGATTTTACAAGCGCACCTCGATAAAGACGTATGCTTTATTGAATGATTAAATCGAATGATCTATTTTTATTTGTGATACCACCGGTGTTAATTATTTTTTTATTTTTTTTTAAATATACGTTTTATTGAGATTTGTGATAAATACAATATAAAGCTTTTGTCCATTTACAGTAACAGAGAATATACATAATATATAAGAGTGGATATGGTAAAGAATTGGATATGCAATATGTTTGTAAACTTATTATGACAGTGATAGGAAACACAAGTCTTTTCTAAAGATACATATGTCTATACAAGCTCCTTTGAAGGGAATAGTAAATAAATTGTTAAATAAGTGCATAACAGACCTGCCCTTTTATGTGGTAATCTCTGATTGTGTGTTAAGATGCAACATAGCATTTATAGTTAGAACATTTTCTAAACATATATCCATTAGTCATCTCAGGTCTCCACCATTGAATAAGTAGATGGACTTAGTATAATGAAATCTCATTTTTGATAGGGTTAGTATGTAATATATAATATTATATGAAGAGTGGGGGCAATCAGCAGGCAAGAGCTGCTCTAATAATAGGAAAAGGGAGGGGGGACATGTCCGGGGAGTTTAATGATATAAAACTTTTATTATTGTATGGCTCATTAGGGAACGGGTCTCTTTTGGGCTTGTTATAAGACCAATGGGATGTATATGAAGAGTGCTAGCCAATATTCGGTAAATTCAACATGCAAAACTTTAGGGTTATAAGAGATATACAGAACCATTATCTATTATCCCATATGTTGATGATATAACAGGATCAGAATTATGCACACTAAGAAGGATTAACATCATATGACAGGAAAAACAAAAGTTCTTGAACTGACAATATATAACCTTCTAAAAATAAGTGAGAATATAAAGAACTACCATAAGAGAACTTCTTTTGTACACTTCAAAGAGGTGGTATAGGACACTACCCAGCCTTGGAGAATAATGAGGAACATGATGATAAAACTATGGGACAAGTAGAATTAATGCATTGCAGTTAACTAATATAATGTAGTTTTCTATTCCTGTACAAATTCCCCCAGGGTGTCATAAACCTCAAATAGGATAAGTTATATGAGCTGAACAAATAGTAGGAGATGATTGTGATTGCTAAGTATAACATTACTTATTTCATGTGAGCGCCTAACTTGTATGTGAGAGGGTATAACTCCTTATCTAGAGGTTGCACACAAATTATTATAAAATATAGCTGAAACATGTGTGCTTATGTTGTAATTAGCGGATTTCCTGTAAGTGAGATGGTGTAGTGCAGTGTTCCTTCCCATAGTTATATAGCAGATTAGGTAAAGTAGTACCTAAATGTGAGAATGGCTCTAGTTATAGGTCATATAAGTCCTATAAGGCTCACTTGATATATAAACCATAGTAAACAGTAGGATATGTCCGGGGACTAACATATATAAGGCTAGACTTTTTAAGGTATATGACATAAACTAATACTTCTGCATGATAAGCAGTATGACTGAATGCTCAATATGAGTTTAAAAGTATCCAAACATTTTACAAAAAGGAAACTTTCATAGAGGGCTTGTAGATATACACTACAGAGCAGCTCATTTTTATGTATATACTAAAAAGTAATTGAGTTGCAGTCAACAGCTGTGAGTGATCTGATAACCCACATTTAAACCTTCAATATGGGTTTGTAAAAAAGTTATGTCCTCTATTGGAACCTTATATCCCACCATGAAAAACTGAGTATAATACAGCGGTTATATAGGTAATAACTATTAGAAGTCTAATTTCTGAAGTGCCGAGTGAGCAAATCACCCTGACGGCACAACCCTGCAAAGTCTCATATAAGCAGACAGCTTCCAAATAGAGTATCACAAGGGAGGAGAGCCGTGCAGCTGTAGGTATGCCGTGATCAGCTTAACCGACTCTGTTCCACCTTGAGGTTTCGATAGAATTTAGTGAGGAAGGCTTTATGGACTGGCTGAAATGCTGGGGTACTCCGTGAGCCATGATGGGACATGTAGCTATAGTTCCTCTATCTAGTGAAAACATATGGCATAGGGGAGGAACTTAGATGATGTGTATGGTCCCTCTTGGACCTCAGATAGAATAGGGTTCAGTATGAAATGCAACTTAACAACTGCAATGGCCGTTCTTGGCCAAAGAAAAAATAACAAATGTCTATGAGTAATAGTAGTTACTCTTGTGCCACTTTTAATAGTAGTATCTGGAGGTTTATGGTTATTCATTGTAGCCTGTTATTTTAATGAACACCCAGCCTAAAAGTATATAGTTTCCAGATGGGGACACAGATATAAACTTAATATAAGGGGACCAGTATTACATAAAAGTATTAACCTTAACATGTGAAATGACATATAAGAGAAGGGCAAGGTTAGCCTCAAATATAAAATGGGTGGAGGGTTGTCATGGCATGTGAGCATATACTATTATGGTAGAACATCTAATACATCTATATAACCACCACGTCTAGTCTGGAAGTGTATAGCCACGTATCTAATAGGCCAATGTGCTCTGAACACAGTATAAAATTCACAATAATATATATGATTCCCAAAACACATATCTGGGTCCAGCCCACAAACTCGGCCGCTGTCTGCTGGACCAGAATGTTCATATTAATATATATACTATTTAGGCGTGCTCTGGGTACTCAAGCTTGGGATATCTAGCTTAATAACACCTAAAGCTTACAAAGGCGTGGTGTAGTTATCTTAAATTAAGTATATACCATAAAGATTTCCCTTTCAGTATGTAGCATTTGAATACATCATGGGGATATCAGCCCTCTGACCACGATAATCTCTAACATGCTAAAGTGTTGAGCTAACCCACCTTTGGTGTAGTTGAAGTCTTTATTTTGGATAGGGCACATTTGTTCTCTGTTTTACTATCCCCCTAATAACAAAAATAGTATCGCTAAGCAGTAGAAGTCTTATTGAGTGACACCATTACTACCTAATAAAATGAAACTTAGCCCAATGCATATGAGTAACTCTAACTTTCAATATATAGGCAAGCCCATATCTACATGATGAACATTCTATGTAGAACCTTAACTGCAATATCTTTGTTTATAAAAAGGGGTAACATCCTTTGGCTTATGAAGGGTCATTCCTTGTCCTCTCAAAACATATATTGAGATAAAAAGAACATAATGTACAAGGTAGTAAAACTTCAGTGTAGAACATGTAGTAAAATTAAAAGCGTTCTTATTAGTACAGATCTGACCTGACACAAACTGCAGACTATCTACTATCAGGCTGCTTGCCTTCATAATGATAAGCCTCAATCACCACAATGTCAAGCAGTGAAGCAAAGTATTAAAGGGGTTGACACTCATATTGTAGAGGAAAATCGCTAGTAAGTCTGTGAATGCGTCTGACACAGGATTACAACTCCACTATATAGTTAGAAAAATTATCCTACTCCAGTTCTAGATACGTAGCGATGATATAAAGGGCAAATCGTTGTCCCCTGCATTTGATAGTGGATCCGCTGGAACTCGATCACGGCTGAGAGAAATTCAGCTCCTAGCTCCAATGGCACCCGAGAACTCTGTTTCCGCCTCAGTGTAAAGCCGGTAGGTGCAGTTGAATATATAGGGTCCAGTTTGCTATGTTAGCCGCTAGGCTTTGAGACTTGAGATAATTTAGACAAAAGGGGCTCCAGTTCATCAAGTTCTGCTGGGAGCGGCTTGTGCGTGTGGCAAATTGAAACTTCCAATGACACCAGGGCCATAACACACTCCGCCTGCATAGTCCCCTTCTGAACTGTATGGATCCTTCAGATTTTGTGGCTCCAGCGAGTGCAAACCAGACTGTGATGATTCCATTACTGCTTCAATTAAATGACAGAGTTCCTGCTCAAGTTCTGAGAAGTGGTTGTCAAGCATCTGTGAAAAAAAGAGAGGTTTTGTAAGGGCGCTAATAGCTGAAGATACTTGTGTGAAATTATTTATATTATCTGTGATAGATATTCGTGATAAATGTTAATGAAATCAGATCAGAAGAGTCTCTAAAAAACAAGTGATTTATTTGGTTACAATATGATTAGAGAGATTTTATAGAGACGTCTCTAGTACAATTCAATCAGAAAGAGTAATAAAACATAAACATAAAAGAAAAAAGTGGTACTAATTAGTACTTCAAGAGAAATTTAGGTTACTGCTTATTAGTTTAGTCACAAGGAAAATTCTATTGGGGTGTGACTAAGCAATTAGCCAAGATTTTTTTTTTGGGGGTTCATAAAATTACACATATATATCTATTTAAAATACACATACCGGCTTGATAAAACTTATGCAAAAACTATATCTTATGCAAAGAATATATATAGAATGGAGCTTAAAAAAGAGCTGTGCATAAGAGGAAAATTATATAGGGTTATTGCTCTATCTCGGATTAAATCAATCCTTTATATTTGTATTCTCAGCGAACTAATTGACATGTCCATATGTATGAACCAAGAGAAATGTCCAGTAATCATATACTGCTGATAGTTTAGGATTGCAGTTCGCAACTTTCATGCAGATGGTACCTTATTGTAAGCTTGAGCAACAGCAGGGTATCCTGTGCATCCTGCGGCTCAGTTCTTCTGGCAGTGTCCTCGTGTTGTTGGCGTCTGACGTCACACCCGATGTGTGGGGGCTTGTCTTGCGTCTGTCAGTCACTGCTTAGACAGTTGTTAGTATCCAAAATACCTTTTTGCATCCGATATTAGGTGTTCAAAATTCTTCTTGTATCTGGTACTTGTACTTGTTAGGCACCGATCAGCAAAGAAGTATCTGTTGAAAATAAATTCACCTGCACTTAGTGCTGTTAGCACGCAGGTTCCGATGCAGTTTCTCCTTAATGTCCTTTGATGACAGTCAACCCAGGTTGGTTCAATCGGCTAAAAGAATAGTGGAGTCAAGTATACAGTCTTTAACTTCTACGCGTTTCACTCCCTCCAGGAGCTTTATCAAGAATGATTTGGACTGTTTGACTCCTCTCTTTAATAGGTGTGACGTCAGACGTCAGACGCCAACAACACGAGGACACTGCCAGAAGAACTGAGCCGCAGGACGCACAGGATACCCTGCTGTTGCTCAAGCTTACAATAAGGTACCATCTGCATGAAAGTTGCGAACTGCAATCCTAAACTATCAGCAGTATATGATTACTGGACATTTCTCTTGGTTCATACATATGGACATGTCAATTAGTTCGCTGAGAATACAAATATAAAGGATTGATTTAATCCGAGATAGAGCAATAACCCTATATAATTTTCCTCTTATGCACAGCTCTTTTTTAAGCTCCATTCTATATATATTCTTTGCATAAGATATAGTTTTTGCATAAGTTTTATCAAGCCGGTATGTGTATTTTAAATAGATATATATGTGTAATTTTATGAACCCCAAAAAAAAACTCACGAGAAATCTTGGCTAATTGCTTAGTCACACCCCAATAGAATTTTCCTTGTGACTAAACTAATAAGCAGTAACCTAAATTTCTCTTGAAGTACTAATTAGTACCACTTTTTTCTTTTATGTTTATGTTTTATTACTCTTTCTGATTGAATTGTACTAGAGACGTCTCTATAAAATCTCTCTAATCATATTGTAACCAAATAAATCACTTGTTTTTTAGAGACTCTTCTGATCTGATTTCATTAACATTTATCACGAATATCTATCACAGATAATATAAATAATTTCACACAAGTATCTTCAGCTATTAGCGCCCTTACAAAACCTCTCTTTTTTTCACGATACACTACTTTTAGATTGAAGGATCTAAAACACTGTAAGCGGTCTGATACTTTATATACCAGCGCACTATTTTCCCACATTCTTTCATGTCAAGCATCTGTACCACGTCGGTCTCCCATCTGTCCAGGTGATCCGCATCTAGAATAGTCATGTCTTAGGTGAGTCTGAGTAGCCTCCAGTTATGGAAATCAATTTCTGATTACGAGTGGTCTATTAAAAGTGAGCCGCCTGTGATGCACCAGTGATTGGTGCACTATTTGATATATCTGAAACTGTGATATTTGGTGTATTAAAAAATATCACTTTTTTCAGATATATTTTGTTTTCTTGGGAAACACTTGCCCCTGTCATGAAGGGGTTAAAGCCTGTTTTTATTATTCTATATACTTTTGTAAGAGGAATACAATTTTATATGAAGAGTTAAAGTCATCTAGTGGGTTATTAAATAGTACAAAAAATGATGTGTGTGAGGCAATGTAGCAAATATTAATCCACACAAGAGTATGTGGAGGGTGCTCAGTGCCAATTAATAAATGAATATACGAAAAGAAAAGAAGCACCAAAGTACTCGCAAAAGTATACAAATACCAGTAGGGAAAGTTACACAGAAAATAAAATTAAAAATTAATCTTTATTGGTATCCAATTAAAAATTTGTAGATAACGGAAATATATCAACAAGACAAACACACATAAAGGGTTAAAAGAAAATAATTAAACCTAAGTAGTATTGTAGTTCTGTAGTACACGCGCACAATGTGAATGCGGAATCTGTTTGCGCTCTACAAATACCTGATAATAATAATAATAAGTAACAGATGTTCAAACTCTATGCGGTCAATGGGAAACTTGTCCCAATAACAATAAGCAGAAGTAGTAGCCACTGAACAGGTAAATGCCTATCTATTGGCCAGGGACGCAGCCCCAAACGTTTTAATCTATCTATCCCTCTCAGTAGCCATATAGTAGTATTGTTAGGTTATATGCATCTATATGTGATAAAAGTTACTCAATTTTACCATATGTGTAACAATTTTCACACATACAGGGAGTGCAGAATTATTAGGCAAATGAGTATTTTGACCACATCATCCTCTTTATGCATGTTGTCTTACTCCAAGCTGTATAGGCTCGAAAGCCTACTACCAATTAAGCATATTAGGTGATGTGCATCTCTGTAATGAGAAGGGGTGTGGTCTAATTACATCAACACCCTATATCAGGTGTGCATAATTATTAGGCAACTTCCTTTCCTTTGGCAAAATGGGTCAAAAGAAGGACTTGACAGGCTCAGAAAAGTCAAAAATAGTGAGATATCTTGCAGAGGGATGCAGCACTCTTAAAATTGCAAAGCTTCTAAAGCGTGATCATCAAACAATCAAGCGTTTCATTCAAAATAGTCAACAGGGTCACAAGAAGCGTGTGGAAAAACCAAGGCGCAAAATAACTGCCCATGAACTGAGAAAAGTCAAGCGTGCAGCTGCCAAGATGCCACTTGCCACCAGTTTGGCCACATTTCAGAGCTGCAACATCACTGGAGTGCCCAAAAGCACAAGGTGTGCAATACTCAGAGACATGGCCAAGGTAAGAAAGGCTGAAAGACGACCACCACTGAACAAGACACACAAGCTGAAACGTCAAGACTGGGCCAAGAAATATCTCAAGACTGATTTTTCTAAGGTTTTATGGACTGATGAAATGAGAGTGAGTCTTGATGGGCCAGATGGATGGGCCCGTGGCTGGATTGGTAAAGGGCAGAGAGCTCCAGTCCGACTCAGACGCCAGCAAGGTGGAGGTGGAGTACTGGTTTGGGCTGGTATCATCAAAGATGAGCTTGTGGGGCCTTTTCGGGTTGAGGATGGAGTCAAGCTCAACTCCCAGTCCTACTGCCAGTTTCTGGAAGACACCTTCTTCAAGCAGTGGTACAGGAAGAAGTCTGCATCCTTCAAGAAAAACATGATTTTCATGCAGGACAATGCTCCATCACACGCGTCCAAGTACTCCACAGCATGGCTGGCAAGAAAAGGTATAAAAGAAGAAAATCTAATGACATGGCCTACTTGTTCACCTGATCTGAACCCCATTGAGAACCTGTGGTCCATCATCAAATGTAAGATTTACAAGGAGGGAAAACAGTACACCTCTCTGAACAGTGTCTGGGAGGCTGTGGTTGCTGCTGCACGCAATGTTGATGGTGAACAGATCAAAACACTGACAGAATCCATGGATGGCAGGCTTTTGAGTGTCCTTGCAAAGAAAGGTGGCTATATTGGTCACTGATTTGTTTTTGTTTTGTTTTTGAATGTCAGAAATGTATATTTGTGAATGTTGAGATGTTATATTGGTTTCACTGGTAAAATTAAATAATTGAAATGGGTATATATTTGTTTTTTGTTAAGTTGCCTAATAATTATGCACAGTAATAGTCACCTGCACACACAGATATCCCCCTAAAATAGCTATAACTAAAAACAAACTAAAAACTACTTCCAAAACTATTCAGCTTTGATATTAATGAGTTTTTTGGGTTCATTGAGAACATGGTTGTTGTTCAATAATAAAATTAATCCTCAAAAATACAACTTGCCTAATAATTCTGCGCTCCCTGTATATACTAACAGCTCACACCAGGTTGTATTTGCCTGATGTGCATTTCACCTCAGCTTTATCAAAGGCTATTTGAAAAAGCTGAGGTGAAATGCGCATCAGGCGAATATAGGCATTTACCTGCTCAGTCGTTACTTCTGCTTATTGTTATTAGGACTAGTTTCTCATTGACCGCATCGAGTTTGAACATCTGTCACTTATTTTTGGTCATTCACATTGTGTGCGTGTACTACAGCCCCACTTAGGTTTAATTCTTTTCTTTTAACCCTTTATGTGTGTTTGTCTTGTTGATACATTTCCTTTATCTATGGATTTTTAATATGATACCAATAAAGGTTAATTTTTAACTATATTTTCTGTGTAACTTTCCCTACTGGTATTTGTATACTTTGTAAGCGAGTACTCCTTATGGTGCTTCTTTTCTTTTCGTATATTCGGTTATTAAATAGTGCCTGTATCTTTGAGCTATGGTAGCTCAGTAAAGTTTGAGTACCAAGTATTGAAGATTTTCTGGAAAGAACTTTGTGTAATGGGTTACGCTATGGTTATTGGTCCATGATACAATTATTTTTGTTCGCTATATAGATGACCTTTTATTTATTAAATCTAAACCATTAGATGCTGTCTCTTTTCAGCAATATTTGACAAACCTAATAGTTATGAATTAGGTTTACATACAGGGTCATATAGTGAAAATTAGTTAACTACATGGATGTTACATTGGACAGAGCTGATAAAATTATTACTAAAACTTATAGAAAACCTACGGCAGGAAACACTATCTTGCATGCCACAGCATCCTAAACATCCTATACATGCTAGCCCTAAGGGCCAATTTATTGGATGGAGGCGAAATACGAAATCTGATAGTCAGCACAACTCAATAATAGATTTGCCTCTAGGGGACAATCGTAAGAGCCTAGAAAAGTGTCAACAAGAAGTAAAAACTTATGTAAAAAAAGTACAGAAAATTCTGTTATTTTTACTACAGAATATTCCCAACCATTTGAGTTAGGATCCTAAAGAAACATATACATATTCTGTCAGGAGATAAACAAAATTTACAATCTGTTATTAAAGGGGACATACAAACCCACATTTTTTCTTTCATGATTTAGAAAGAGCATACAATTTTAAACAACATTCTAATTTACTTCTATTATCTAATTTGCTTCATTCTGCTGATATTATTTGCTGAGAAGCATATCTAGATAGGCTTAGTAGCTGCTGATTGGAGGCTGCACGTAGATGCCTCGTGTGATTGGCTCACCCATGTGCATTGCTATTTCTTCAACAAAGGATATCTAAAGAATGAAAAAATATAGATAATAGAAGTAAATAGGAATGTTGTTTAAAATTGTATTGTCTATCTGAATCATGAAAGACATTTTTTGGGTTTAGTGTCCCTTTAAGGACTGCAAGTTTGTTTCAAAGAAACATTACACATTAGCACAAGCCTTGTCTCCCAGTTTAGTATATAGGAACAAACCTGTGAACGAATCAAACTGGCTATATAAGAAGGGTCATTTCAGATGTAACAGCATAATACTTGTTGCCATATTAAATTAGGAAGTGTATTTGAGTCCAATACAAAAAAAAGGCAATATAGCATTGATTTGTATGCCAATTGTAAAACCATTTATGCTGCATATCTCCTTACGTGTAAACTGTGAAATTGTAAATACATAGGTAAAACCACAAGAAAAGTAAGAACAAGATTTGGTGAACAACATGGATTCTGCAGTAGCTAATCATTTTAAAAACTATCATCTTACAAATAAAGCAGAATTACTAGTAGAAATAATTGACATTGCTAGGAAACCACCTATAGGTGGGGACAAGGATACTATTTTAAAGAAGAAAAAAAAATATTTTGGATCTTAAAATTGCAAACAACATCAGGTATGAATAAAGGATGGGACATAAGCTATTTATAGATAATTAATATCAAAGAATTCAGGTTACCATTGTTTCACTACAAACGAATAAACAGTTTCTTGCACTCAAATCACTGAAAAAGTTGTAATGGCAGGGTGCATTGAAATCCAATTTATTCAGTAGGCATGATACATACAAAAGAGTCAGACACATTTTATTAGTGCATAACTTTTTCAATGACTCGTATCATCTCATTGCTAATGGTCATTATTTAAAGGGGTAAACCACATCCCTATTTTAAAAAAACGACCCAACCTTCATTTACAAGTTTAGCAATGTGAGAATACCACTACTTATAAAATATGGCTATATACAAAAAAATATATACATTAATCAATGTATCACAAAAGTTTTGCTCTTGGTATGTAAAAATGATTACCAACTTCAACATATACATACTAAATTCCACACAGGAATCTTTTTCTTTAATGTGATTGCGATCTTACAAAATAAATCTTCAAATACAATCTATTCTAAACATATATTATATAACTCATATGTTTAATTGATAAAATACTACAAGTATATATATATATATATATATATATATATATATATATGTTGTTTGCAAAAGAACTCTCAAAAACTCATTCAAGAGAAAAAGAGGGAAATTAACATTCAACGAATAGCTTACCATCTTGCTTACCATCCCAATGTAAATTGAGACCATTAGGGACCATGGTACCCAATCTAAAAATGCAATAAACTTCTTGTTCACTCAGGGTTTTTAATCTGTCTGAGATGCCTAGATATGTGCTAAATACCCTGAAACATTAGTAGAGAACTATCTGAACCATGATTATTATGAAAATGTATAGCTACTGGTGTAGTAGATTCAATTGGCCTTAAAAGTTACGAAAAACAGTCTTTTAAGGACCTCGTTGTTGGACCTACATACTTCTTGTTACATCCCCTGCAGGTAACTAAGTAAATGGCATGTCATATTACAGTTAATATACTGTTTAATTTTATATTTCTGTCCATCATGGGTTATTAACTCACCTCCCAAGAGCACATGGGTGCAAGATTTACACCGTCTACTCCCAAACCTAAAAAACAGGCTTCAATGAAAGCCAATTCGCCTTTTTATCTGAAGGCAAAATAGACAGAGATAACATGTTTCCCAAGGTCTTTGCTTTTCTACTTACAAAGTCAAAACCTTGTTCAATAACCTTACTTAATGTACTATCAGTTCCTAATATAGGTAATGCATTTTTTATGATATTACATATGGTATTATATTCTTTACTATCTGTTGTAATGAATAAAGGCTTATCTGTTTTTTCTATAATAAATGCTTACATTCCATGCCATCTGCCTGCATTTTCGCACTAGACAGTAAGTCTCTATTGTACCCACGGGCCATAAACCTCTTGCTAACATCTTTAGCATTTTTCTCATCCTGTAATTTTCAATTCCTTTTAACTCTCATTTATTGTCCCTTTGTGATAGCCCTAATGACATGTTCCTAAGGCATGACCGTGCTTTAAGTATGGTGTTACCTGTGGTTGGCTCTCTATACAACTCCACCAATAATTACTTTTAGTACAATTAGATTTGAGAGTTATGTCCAAATCCAGATTCAAATCATATTTCAAGTAAGTGAAAAAACTGATTTATACCTTCCTCTTTGCCTTTCCAGATTAACATAAGGTAATCTATATAGCAACTCAAAAAGTGTATGTCTTCCCTGAAGGAATTACTTCCTCCATATATGTGGAACAGCTACTACCATCCTAAAAATAGGTTAGCATATCTGGGGGCAAACTTTGCCCCACTCATAGCTGTTCCACACTTCTAGAGGAAGAAATCACCCTCAAACATAAAAAGTTGTGGGTCAGGAGGTACTCAATTGATCTCAAAATGAACTGTTTAGTGTCCATATGATACTCAGAATATTGATCCAAGAAAAATTAAATGGCCATTAAGCCCTTTTCATGTGCGATGGCTGTATACAATGATGTGACATCAATAGTAACAAAATGATATTGTTCATCCCAAATAATGGCCTCAACTTTAGTAATTAAGTCTGTGGTGTCACAAATATAACTCTTCAACAGGACATCGGATGGCTGTAAATAGGCATCTATCAACTCACTCAGAGGTTCATTTAATGAGCCAATACCAGCTACAATTGGACGTCCAGGTGGAGAAGTAAAATTTTTATGTATTTTTGGCAAATAATGAAAAATTGCCATCACAGGATGATCTACCACAAGATATTCAGCATTAATTTTCTTTCACTACTTAGGAATGCTAGTAACTTTGTTTATTAATCTTGTATCATAATGTATGTTTTGTCTAATATAAGTACCTGATCTAGGGTTGTGCACCTGTATTTTGCGGTATTGTTTTGAATGGGTTAACATTGTTTGGTATAAATGTAGGTTATAATAGAGGAAAGACTATGAGTAAGTGCCACTAGGAAGCCCGAAACGCATAATTTTCTTCCTCTCCTAGATGCTACCCTGTCTGCATGTTGTGTTTTTTTACTTGGATGCAAATAATTGCATACATTTATTTTACAGCACACCTCGCAGTGCCATTTTTTTGTTTCATGCTTGGCTACTGGCTTGCGATTTGATCAACAGCATTACCAACACTCCAAGCTGGGGGTAACTTTACAGAGATGTTCTTCCGGGCCAGATGCTTAGGACAGCCTGGAGTATGGGTCCATCTGCCTAATACGGGTTCCTTATTATAAATATGGATCTATATTTATTGGTTAGATTTATCTGTATACACAAGTGTTTTTATTCACATTTTTTATTTCTGCACTCTATTATTCGGTTTGTGATTTACGCTTGTTTATTTGTGACACATTTTTATTTGTTAATTTTATGAAAATCTTTTTAAATTATTTTTTGTAAACTGATACAAAACTAAGAAAATAAAACTAGTAGAAGATGATACTAAATTATGTAATTCCATATCTAAACTGTAATCTGAGGTTACAGTATTTTTTACATATAAAACACAGAGATATACACATTTTAAAATAAATTGCTGTATTGATATAGAATTGGAGTCATGTCACTTTTATACCTTACATGTTTTAACTACTCTGTTACTGTTTCACCACAAATCCCACCATTAACTCATTCAATTCATTTGAGCAAAAAAAACAAAAAACAATTTGCATAAAATATAGTTATGGGGATTTTTGAAGAGGAAAAAAAGGGGAGGGGAGGAAGGGAGAGAAAAAAGGGAATGAAAAAATGGGGAGAGAAAAAAGAGAGGAAAAAAAGGAAAGAAAAGAGATGTAATTTTTTTTCATCTCTTTAATGTATTTCAGTCTTACTAACTTATAAATATCAGAATGATTTATGTATAAGACTCCTAGTTTTAAAACCCTATTTGCTTTTCTTATACTGTATGTTAAAAATGATGTAGATTATATTCTTACCATCACATGTAATTATATGTTTAATGACAAACCCCTTACCTGTTGAATTTGGTTTTAAAATATTAATTTTCTTTCCTTAGCTTAGCAGGTTATGCACGCTGTGCATGGCTTTAGACTATTACTGTCTGATAACCAGTCATTATCTCTTTTCTTTCCTTTCACAGAAGCATTTTCCTCTGTATATCTCTATTATTATAAGCTTTAACATATATTATCTGCTTTTTATGGAACAGAAAGTGCAAAATCTAGATCCAGATTGCCTCTGAGAATTTCCCAGGGTTTATCTATGATAGAATTCACCTTTTTGTACTGGCTCTAGAAATGCTTTATTTTGTGAGGATTCATTATTTTATTTTATGTTGGGTCTTAAAGGGACATTCCAGTCAAAATTTAAATGCATATAGCTGAATTACATCTTTGAATCTAAATATATATTTCTATGTCAAAAATGCTTCTAGTCAAAAATACTTCTAGTAAAAGTTGTCACTGTTTTAGTGTTAGCATTTTTCTCTGCACATGCATGTGAAACATAGCTAGATATTCTTAGTGCTCCAGCATTCATTTTACATACTGCAGCTGCTCAGAGCACCAGTGGGGCTTGTATCATGTCAGCAATTAACAAACTGAGTCATTACCAGATGGTACAAGCACCTCCCTGAGCAAGTGCTTTGTTTAAAATGCTGGTGCACAGTACATATTTAAATACACTTTTGAAACAGCTATTGCATTTATTAGAAGCAATTTTGCTTATACATGTATGTTACAAAAATGCTTCTATTCCAAAAGGAAATGCACCCACGTGGATTCCATTTTTGGCTGGAATGTCCCTTTAATATTTTATTAAATCCCTTCTCTTAATATTAATTTCCATTGTAACCTGTTCAGACTTGGTTGCTATGTTACTTTTCATTTGTACCTTTCAGATTAAGGGCTAGATTACAAGTGGCGTGCTAACCAGTGTTGCGCAAGAGATAAGGGGCTTATTCCGGTTCTTTTTACGCATCGCTCAAAGAATCACGTGTACTTTCAACAAACTTTCCCAAACAACTGCGATAAACCCCTTATCGCTCACGCATAACTGTTAATGCGCCACTCTGAATCTTGCCCAAAATGTATATGAAGAATCTACAATTTTTAATGAATTTTCAGAGACCCTTTTGTTGCCACCATGTGTAAATAGTTTTCCTAAATAAATGACAAAAAATGCACTCTGATTTAAATAGTTCAATACATTGGACTTGATTTATTAAAAGCTGTGCAGACTAGGTTTGCTCCCAGGAACCTGACAGCCTGGTTTTGATGATTGTGCAACACCACCTCGGCCAATTGCGTGCGAGCAGGGGCTGTCAATTAGCCTGATCAGATAGGGACAGGTGCGGACCTACCATTGGTGCAGCAGGTACAGTTGCACCAGGGCCCAAGTTTTGGGGGGCCCATAGTATCTGGTCTATACATAGGTGTGTGCAGACTGTATAGAATCCTAATGCAAGGGAACCTTTAATTAGTGCAGGTTGCAGGTCCATTTATCCACAAAATGATTATACAGAGTAGCATGTATATAATTACTATTACTAACAACTGAGTGACCTTTTGGGGGCCCCATAAAATTTGCAGCAGGGCCCTCTGTTGTGTAGGTCCGCTACTGGATAGGGAAGATTTAACTCTGCCTCACTTTAGGTTGTTTTAAGACCGCAGCTACTTAACTAGCGTTTCAGGCTCACTCAGGCAAGTTTTACAATGCAATATAGTAGTGTGCCGTGCTCTATCTTTATTATCTACACTTCAATCCGGTAGCGCTTTGTTTTTCACAGATTTTTGGATTCTACCCTGCTCCGGGCGGCTCGAAGGACACCTCCGGTAAACAGCTGCATCTGGTTTCCTGGTTATTTTTATACATTCAGACCTTTTTGGTCTAGGGTGAGAATTTGTTTTACATCATTTTGCCACATCATTTGGTGTTCTTAGATTCACATCAATTTTACAAGTGTATGATTTTATCTCAATTTCTTTTTTACTCTCATTGTGTGTTTGATTAATTATAGTCTGTTCCATGTTATATTTTGCATTTTGATTTGCATAACTAACATTTATATTATACTAGTCATTTGTAAGCAATATTCCTCCACCCAGGTAGCAAGCGCTGTTTAATTCCCTTTTTTGTTACAAGAGACTTTCTGACACCTGATCCTTTTCCTCCAAAGCAAGACCAAGCAGACCTTAAAGTGACAACGCCATCAGAAGACCAGGTATATCAAGCTAACTTCATGAACTTGAACAGCAGACTTAAATGTGTAAGTGCTGCTTTTTCTATATGCATGATTTTGAGTACAGTTTACTTTTATATGAAATACAGGTTCTGCAAACTTTTAAATCTTTCATTTGACTTTAGCCACTATTAGTAAAAGTTTTTTTTGTTTTTTTACAAGATACAGACATACTTATATTGATAAGAGATTTCGTTTACAGGCTTTGAAAATAAAAATTTCCTTTTAATGGTATGTGTGGGATTTTAAACTCTAAATAGACACAAACTGATTGAGTCAAAAGAGAATAATTGTTCATAAACCAAAAAAGATATTGCATAATAACTCAAAAAAGGACTGATTTTAGGTTATTTGTCCTACACTATCAGATCATTTCCAAAGAAGAAAATTAAACAAGAGACAAATAAATGCTTCTGCTTTTTATGACTATTGGAGTTTGATGTCAGCGGTGTGTGAGCGATGTGCAATTACTTTAGCAAACGCCAGTGAATCACAGCTTTTGCACTTGTAATACAGAGACACAAAGTCACTTGGAATCTTTGAAGACAAGGATATTGCAGCATAATTATTATATTTGTAGACAGCAACATTTTCCTTTATGGCACTATGGAAACATACAATTTTGCTGGCAATGTTATCATATTAAAAGACGCAGTTCCATGTTAAAATAATGGGTTTATCTTATGCTTCAGAATGGCTTGTTCTGTGACAAGCATTAGAAAAAAAAGAAGAGGCGCACTCAACTGAGTAAGAACGTCAGCTAGAATACTGTCCTTGCTTTTAACAGGTAAATGGTAGTCAGGGTGCAGTCTGTTTTTGCTCACTATGGGTTAAATGAAGCGTGGGCGCGATATAAAGTATTTGTTAGCTTTTTGTGCACATCGGAAATAGCACGCATATTACGAGTTGAAAGTAAACGTGTTTGCTTGAGTCCAATGGAATTTAACGTGCGTCAGGTTAGTGTGACTTCAGAGCTCTGGTTTACTGTTAAACGAGACAAAAAAGTTGCACAAAACACATCAAAAATACATTTAACTGTACAGTTACACTCATATTATAACTGCCTGAATTTTAAAAAGTTATAAGATATGAGGTCTCAGGTGTTAGAGAAAAAAAAAAGGCCTGCAAAGGGCTTTACCGTGGAGATGCACTATATGCGTATATATGTGTGTACATATGTATTTAATTATTTATGTGTTTACTGTATATATACTGTGCATATTTCACATTCCAATTTTCTTCACTTACAGGATAATGTCCTTTTTATTGTAAATACATATTTCTATATATACATAGTAACATACGGCTAGATTACGAGTTTTGCGTTATGAGCAGCTCGGTGCTAACTTGCAAGTTTTGTCACCGCTCACCTCCCTAAAGCGCTGCTATTACAGGTTTGCAAAACCCCAGCGTTAGCAGGCAATATGGCAGCGTTGAGCAAAATTGAGCTCCATACCGCACTCCAATACCAGCGCTGCTTTGAACTGGTTTTACGTGCTCGTGCACGATTTCCCCATAGACATCAATGGGGAGAGCCGGCTAAAAAAAAGCCTAACATATGCAATAAAGGAGCATAAAGCTCCGTAACGCAGCCCCATTGATTCCTATGGGGAAAGAAAATGTATGTTTACACCTAACACCCTAACATAAACCCCGAGTCTAAACACCCCTAATCTGCCGCCATTGCCGACACCTACATTACACTTATTAACCCCTAATCTGCTACCCCCGACATCGCCGCCACCGACATTACACTTATTAACCCCTAATCTGCCACCCCCGACATCGCCGCCACCAACATTACAGTTATTAACCCCTAATCTGCCACCCCCGACATCACCACCACCTACCTACACTTATTAACCCCTAATCTGCTGTCCCCAATAACGCCGCCACCTACCTACACTTATTAACCCCTAATCTGCTGCCCCAATGTCGTTAATACCTACATTACACTTATTAACCCCTAATCTGCTGCCCCTGACATCGCCACCACCTACCTACATTTATTAACCCCTAATCTGCTGCCCCAATGTTGTCGCTACCTACATTACACTTATTAACCCCTAATCTGCTGCCCTTGACATCGCCGCCACCTACCTACACTTATTAACCCCTAATCTGCCGCCCCCAACGTCGCCGCCACTTTACTAAAGTTATTAACCCCTAAACCTAACCCTAAGTCTATCCCTAACACCCACTAACTTTAATATAATTAAAATAAATTATTACCTAAATAATGCCTATTTAAAACTAAATACATACTTACCTGTAAAATAAACCCCAAACTAGCTACAATATAACTAATAGTTATATTGTATCTAGCTTATGTTTTATTTTATTTCACATCTAAGTTTGTATTTATTTAACTATGTACTAACTACCTAGTTCAGTGATTTTTAACCTTTTTTTTGCCGTGGCACACTTTTTTACATTAAAAAATCCTGTGGCACACCAATATCCCAAATTTTTAAAAAAATCACACATTGTAGCCTAATACAGCATATATATATATACACATACACACAAACACACACATACTGTATGTATTGTGCTGTTATGCCATGCCTCCTACAAACTACCCCTGCACTGGGAGTAAAAACAAGCAAAGTTTAAAAAATATGTCACACTGTTGTCAGTCTGCCGTGGCACACCTGAGGATCTCTCAAGGCACACTAGTGTGCCACGGCACACTGGTTGAAAAACACTGACCTAGTTTAAATGAATACAAATTTACCTGTAAAATAAAACCTAACCTGCCTTACACTACAACCTAACCTTACACTACAATTAAATAAATTACATTAATTAAATACAATTAACTAAATTGCAAAAAAACAAACACTAAATTACACAAAATAAAAAAGAAATGATCAAATATTTAAACTAATTACACCTAATCTAACAGCCCTATCAAAATAAAAAAGTCCCCCCAAAATAAAAAAAACCCTAGCCTAAACTAAACTGCCAATAGCCCTTAAAAAGGCCTTTTGCGGGGCATTGCCCAACAGTAAAGCCCACCACCCACACAACCAAACCCCCCAAATAAAATCCTATCTAAAAAACCTAAGCTCCCCATTGCCCTGAAAAGGGCATTTGGATGGGCATTGCCCTTAAAAGGGCATTTAGCTCTTTTACATTGCCCCAGATATGAATTTTACATGACTAGTATCAGATATTTATAGAAATATATATTTAATATTAAAAAGTTCATTATTTTCTATGTGAAGAACATAGAAATGTAAAATATGCGTAACGCTCTCTGGGGTTCACTTTTTAGGACTACCGCAGTCAGGTGAGCGCACATGAAGAATTGCTATCTTCATACGTGTTATTGAAATATTAAATACTAGTCCTAAAGCCCATTCACACGAGCCATTTTTTGCAGTACAGCGGTCCCACCCCTTGCCCTCTCTTCCTCCCCCTCTCTTTTGCTCTCTCTCTCCCCCCTCTCTTTTGCTCTCTCTCCCACTCTCTTTTGCGCTCTCTCCCCCTCTCTTTTGCGCTCTCTCTCCTCCTCTCTTTTGTGCTCTCTCTCCCCCTCTCTTTTGTGCTCTCTCTCTGCCCCTCTCTTTTGCTCTCTCTCTCTCCCCCTCGCTTTTGCGCTCTCTCCCCCCTATCTTTTGTGCTCTCTCTCTCCCCCCTCTCTTTTGCGCTCTCTCTCCCCCAATCTCTTTTGCACTCTCTCTTCCCCTCTTTTGTGCTCTCCCCCCTCTCTTTTGTGCTCTCTCTCTCCCCCCTCTCTTGCACTCTCCCCCCCCTCTCTTTTGCTCCACTCGTAATAAAGCCCTGTATCTTTCACAGAGGAGAAATATCCTATTGAATATCAGTTGAATCCTTTAAAAAAGGGAGTCTAGATAACTATACATTTTACAGACTGATCTCTGTGAGCCCCTATTTGCTGACCCCTGTTGATCCTCACCCCCCCTTATGCCCCTCCCTTATCCTACCCCCCTTCCCCCATCATGGTTCAAATTGTCTAAAAGATCAAAAGGTGACTGTTGTCACTCCAGGTTCGGTTCTAATGTTGACATTGTTTATATTGATGCAAAAAAATTTTCAGTGTTATAAGTTAACTTTATGGTATTACATGTTTTTGTTTACAATCTTCCAAGAAACATTGCAGTTATTTTACAAGGATAAGTATACGATATACAGTCGACCCAGGGATATAAGAGGTCTAACATGTAGGTCAAACTCCAAGATAAGGCCACTAGCCCATAGCAAGACAAGATATGATATGGTTAAAGCACAATTCATAAATAATAAACACAATAGGAGGCCCTCAAATGAGGAAAATACAGAAGGTTCCTTCTTTACACTTACCATGAGCATCTATTTATATAGACATTATGCCTATTAAGGTTATCTCCCACAATGTTAGAGGTCTAAATTCCAATATTAAGTGTAAAAAAGCACTAATAGACTACAGATCCCTAAAAGGCCATATTATTATGCTACAAGAGACCCACTTTACTTCCCATTCCACCCCCAAATACTGGGATAAAACCTTCCCTACGCAATGTCATGCTATCAACGATAAAAATAAATGTGGAGTATCGATACTCCTACATGCCACATTAAATTTTAAAGAAGAGGAGGTAATAAGGGATAGGGAGGGAAGATTTCTTATACTGGGAGGGTTCATACATAACGTTCCCATGTTATTAATTAATATATATGCACCAAACGATCAACAAGCATCATTCCTAACAAAATTGAACAAACAACTTTCTCAGTGGAAGAAATTCAAAACTATCATAGGAGGAGATTTCAGTCTGACACTAGATGATACTATAGATTGATCCTCCATGGGTGCACATACTAGAATGAGGCCCATGAGCGCACAACAGATATTGAAAGACTTTCTTTTGGATTACAACCTGGTAGATTGCTGGAGAGCATTAAATAGAGGGACACGAGATTATACTTTCTATTCCCCTGTACATGGATCACACTCTAGAATAGATCTCATACTACTTAGTCAAATTATGCTCCCCTTAGTAACATCGGCCACAATTTGTAATTGCTCCTGGTCAGATCATGATATGGTAGAAATTGACCTTGAGGGACTATTAAACCCAAACAGAATTAGATCACGGACCTTACACCTGAGCCTATTGCAAGATGAGATTATAAAGCAGAAAATACAGAAACATGTTACAGAATTCATAGCAACTAAAACAGGCACGGCATCATATCCACTATATGAGTGGGGAGCTCTTAAAGCATACCTTAGAGGACTGTTAATAACTGAATCAAGTAGACAAAAGAAATTACAAGGGGCTAAAATAAAAGAACTTAGAAGAGAAATAGATTCCCTGAGAACACAAGTAAAACAGCATTCCCCCAAAAAAACGCTACTAAACACACTTAAAAGGAAAAAGAGGAACTAAGTCAGATACTAGCTAAAGAGGCCCTATATGCAATAAAAGTGTTAGATGCAAAATACTATATTTATGGAAATAAGCCAGATAGAATGCTTGCAAATAAATTTAAGGATATAACCAGGGAAACCACAGTTCCTCAAATCCAGAAATCAACTGGGATTGTTACCAATGATCCTATACACATAGCCAATAGCTTTGCAGACTACTATAATGCTCTATATAATTTAAAATACTCCAAAAAGGAAGAGCAAGTGCCGGAGGAATTGGATGAGTTCCTAGGTGATTACCCCATTAAGACAATTTCGAAAGAGGAGTTTGAGGCACTAAATGCTCCTATAACACTGCAAGAGGTTTCCCTGCCATTAAAGAACTAAAAAGAAACAAGGTCCCAGGACCAGATGGATTGCCAGGCTTATTTTATAAAGATTTGCAATTATCCCTAGCACCGCAACTAGTGACAATGTTTAATTACATACTACAGGGAACATATATTCCCCCTGACCTCTTAACAGCGTGAATAATCGTGGTACTGAAGCCAGGTAAGAGCAGGCAATTTTGTTAAAACTATCGGCCAATTTCCCTTATAAACCAATATCTTAAGCTGTTTACTAAAATGTTAGCCTCCCGACTAGCCATCCCTATTATGAAATTGATAGATACAGATCAAGTAGGCTGGGAAGCCCCAGACAACATTCGTAAGATGATAAATTTAATAAATATAGCAAACATTAAATAAGTGCCTTCTCTGTTACTAACGCTGGATGCAGAGAAGGCATTTGACAGAATTAATTGGGATTATATGCACGCAATGCTGAATAAAATGGGAATTAGAGGACCATTTCATGATGCCCTGACAAAATTATACTCCAAACCTGAAGCTTTTATTAGACTCTCAGGATACCAGTCAAAACAGATAGAAATTAAAAATGGAACAAGACAAGGATGCCCATTTTCCCCTCTCTTATTCGTGATTTGTATTGAACCACTAGCGGTAAAAATTAGAAATGATCCAGATATAGCGGGAATAATACATGGTGATAATTAATATAAAATCTCGCTTTTCGCAGATGATATTATCCTCTCCCTGACTAAACCTCTACTTTCCCTTCCACCATTATATTCCCTGATAGACAAATTTGGACAATTATCAAGATACAAAATAAACAAAGACAAATGTGAAGCAGTAAGCTTAAAATTACCTCAGCACACGAAAAAATTATTAGAACTAAATTTCGCGTTCTCCTGGACAAATAAATATCATTCGGTGAGATTACGAGTTTTGAGTTAGGAGCTGTGTGGTGCTAGCGAGCAGTTTTTTCTCACCGCTCACTTACCTGCAGCACTGGTATTATGGGTTTTTACAAACCCGGCGTTAAAAGGCAAGAAGTGAGCGTTGAGCAAAATTTTGCTCCATACCGCACTCCAATACCAGCGCTGCTTAAGTCAGCGGTGAGCTGGTTGTACGTGCTCTTGCACAATTTCCCCATAGACATCAATGGGGAAAGCCGGCTGAGAAAAAGTGTAACACCTGCCAAAAAGCAGCGCAAATCTCAGTAACGCAGCTCCATTGATTCCTATGGGGAAATACATTTTATGTTTACACCTAACACCCTAACATGAACCCCGAGTCTAAACACCCCTAATCTTACACTTATTAACCCCCAATCTTCCGCCCCCTACATCGCTGACACCTGCATTATACTTATTAAACCCTAATCTGCCGCTCCGGACATCGCCGCCACCTACATTATATTTATTAACCCCTAATCTGCCGCCCCCAATGTCGCTGCAACCTACCTACACTTATTAACCCCTAATCTGCCACCCCCAATGTCGCCGCCACTATATTAAAAGTATTAACCCCTAAATCTAAGTCTAACCCTAACACCCCCTAACTTAATTATAATTTAAATAAATCTAAATTAAATTACTATCATTAACTAAATTATTCCTATTTAAAACTAAATACTTACCTATAAAATAAACCCTAAGCTAGCTACAATATAACTAATAGGGTTTATTTTTATTTTACAGTCAAGTTTGTATTTATTTTAACTAGGTAGAATAGTTATTAAATAGTTATTAACTATTTAATAACTACCTAGCTAAAATAAATACAAATTTACCTGTAAAATAAAACCTAATCTAAGTTACAATAACACCTAATACTACACTACAATTAAATAAATTAACTAAATTAAATACAATTAAATAAATTAAATTAGCTAAATCACAACCCCCCCCCCACTAAATTACAGAAAATAAAAAACAAATTACAGATCTTTAAACTAATTACACCTAATCTAATAGCCCTATCAAAACAAAAAAAGCCCCCCCAAAATAAAAAAAAATTGCCCGGATGAAGCCAAAGAATTGGTGAAACGTACGTCGGCTCTAACGGCTCAGTTTGATCTGAGCAAGAGTGAGGAGAACGCCCACAATAGCCTGGATCACTGCGACTAGCCAAGCAGTGTTTAGCTCCTATGGAAGGACTTTCTGTCGAGCAGCAAAAAAGCCGGTAGTAGAGTGTAGAGGGAGGAAGTATTGCTACGCTTACGTCACACGCCACGGCTTGTGTGTGCCGGGATCGACCGGCCTTCGGCTGTGGAACGTAGCGCCCTCCAGGATCACTTTTCTACAGAGAAGAAACAGCTTCTTAAGGAAAGAAAATTTACAGGCGGATTACAAATTAAGTGGATATATATTTGATGACCGGTTCAGGGGATAACTTGCTATTTGAAGGACACCAACTATACAGCATGAACGTTGGCCAACGATAAGTATAATTATGCTGAACTTTATCTCATGAACTTTATGATTCATCATTATTTGTAGTTTTGATTGCGAGCATTTCTCCTCAGTATTTTATGTTCTAATTATATTTCCTTTTCATCACTTTTTTGTTTCAATTTACCATTGCATGATAATAGGGAGTATTAACCTGTTATGGTCAGCCTAATATTAGTTTTGTTCACTGTGCACAGTAGATAGTTTTAAGAAATTGTAAACTATCAGTTATTAAGTAAAACATATTGGACTAAGAGTGCTGGTGTGAGATATCTTTATTTCCTTGTTTATATATATTCTTAAAAAAAACCCCTAGCCTAAAATAAACTATCATTGCCCCAAAGTAATCAGCTGTTTTTTTTTCTACCTTAATTCCGATTGGCTGATAGAATTCTATCAGCCAATCGGAATCTAAGGGACGCCATCTTGGATGACGTCACTTAAAGTTATATTAATTCGAAAGAAGACGTCGTTTGAAGAGGATGCTCTGAGCTGGATGTCTTGAAGATGGAGCCGCTCCGCATTGGAAGGATGAAGATGCCGTCTGGATGAAGACTTCTGCCCGTCTGGAGGACCACTTTTGCCCGTCTGGAGGACCACTTCTGTTTGCTTCATTGAGGACATCTTGCCGCTTGGATGAAGACTTCTCCCGGTAAGTGAATCTTCGGGGGTTAGTGTTAGGATTTTTTTAAGGGTGTATTGGGTGGGTTTATTTTTTAGGTTAGGGCTTTGGGCCTGCAATAGAGCTAAATGCCCTTTTAAGGTCAATGCCCATCCAAATGCCCTTTTCAGGGCAATGGGAAGCTTAGTTTTTTTTAGTTAGCTTTTATTTGGGGAGTTGGTTGTGTGGGTGGTGGGTTTTACTGTTGGGGGGTTGTTTATATTTTTTTTTACAGGTAAAAGAGCTGATTACTTTGGGGCAATGCCCCACAAAAGGCCCTTTTAAGGGCTATTGATAGTTTAGTTTAGGCTAGGTTTTTTTTATTTTGGGGGGGCTTTTTTATTTTGATAGGGCTATTAGATTAGGTGTAATTAGTTTAAAGATCTTGTAATTTGTTTTTTATTTTCTGTAATTTAGTGTTCTTTTGTGTGATTTAGGTAATTTAATTTATTTAATTGTATTTAATTTAGTTAATTTATTTAATTGTAGTGTAGTGTTAGGTGTTATTTTTACTTAGGTTAGGTTTTATTTTACAGATACATTTGTATTTATTTTAGCTAGGTATTTATTAAATAGTTAATAACTATTTAATAACTATTCTACCTAGTTAAAATAAATACAAACTTGCCTGTAAAATAAAAATAAACCCTAAGCTAGATACAATGTAACTATTAGTTATATTGTAGCTAGCTTAGGGTTTATTTTATAGGTAAGTATTTAGTTTTAAATAGGAATAATTTAGTTAATGATAGTAATCTAATTTAGATTTATTTAAATTATATTTGTTAGGGAGTGTTAGGGTTAGACTTAGATTTAGGGGTTAATATATTTAATATAGTGGCAGCGACTTTGGGGACGGCATATTAGGGGTCAATAAATGTAGGTAGGTGACGGCGATGTTGGGGGCAGCAGATTAGGGGTTAATAAATATAATGTAGGTGGCGGCGATGTCCAGAGCGGCAGATTAGGGGTAAAAAATGTATTATAGTGTTTTGCGATACTCCTATGGGGAAACAAAATTTATGCTTACACCTAACACCCTAACATGAACCCCGAGTCTAAACACCCCTAATCTTACACTTATTAACCCCTAATCTGCCGCCCCCAACATCGCCGACACCTACCTTATACTTGTTAACCCCTAATCTGCTGCTCCAGACATTGTAGCCACTATAATAAACATATTAACCCCTAAACCACTGCACTCCGGCATCACAAACATTAGTCAAATATTATTAACCCCTAATCTGCCATCCCCAACGTCACCGCCACTATACTAATGTTATTAACCCCTAAACCTAAGTTTAACCCTAACACACTAACTTAAATATAATGGATATAAATCTAAAGAAAACCTATTATTAATAACTAAATAATTCCTATTTAAAACTAAATACTTACCTATAAAATAAACCCTAAGCTAGCTACAATATAACTAATAGTTACATTGTATCTAGCTTAGGTTTTATTTTAATTTTACAGGCAAGTTTGTATTTATTTTAACTAGGTAGAATAGTAACTAAATAGTTAACTATTTAATAACTACCTAGCTAAAATAAATACAAATTTACCTGTAAAATAAAACCTAAACACCTAACTTTACACTACAATTAAATCAATTACCTAAATGAAATACAATTACCTAAATTACAAAACCCCCCCACTAAATTACACAAAATAAAAAGCAAATTACAAGACATTTAAACTAATTACACCTAATCTAATAGCCCTATCAAAATAAAAAAAGCCCCCCCCAAAATAAAAAAAAAACCCTAGCCTAAACTAAACTACCAATAGCCCTTAAAAGGGCCTTTTGCTGGGCATTGCCCCAAAGAAATCAGCTCTTTTACCTGTAAAAAAAAAATACAAACAACCCCCAACAGTAAAACCCACCACCCACACAACCAAACCCCCCAAATAAAATCCTAACTAAAAAAAATCTAAGCTCCCCATTGCCCTGAAAAGGGCATTTGGATGGGCATTGCCCTTAAAAGGGCATTTAGCTCTATTGCTGCCCAAACCCTAATCTAAAACTAAAACCCACCCAATAAACCCTTAAAAAAAACCTAACACTAACCCCCGAAGATCCACTTACAGTTTTGAAGAGCCGACATCCATCCTCAATGAAGCCGGGAGAAGTCCTAAGCGAAGCGGCAAGAAATCCTCAACGAATCCGGGAGAAGTCTTCATCCAAGCCGGGAGAAGTGGTCCTCCAGACGGGCATAAGTCTTCATCCAGATGGCATCTTCTATCTTCATCCATCCGGCGCGGAGTGGGTCCATCTTCAAGACAAATCTGGCGCGGAGCATCTTCTTCCGACGACTACCCGACGAATGAAGATTCCTTTGGCTGATAGAATTAGGCCAATCAGAATTAAGGTTGAAAAAATCCTATTGGCTGATGCAATCAGTTCCAATCAGCCAATAGAATGCAAGCTCAATCCTATTGACTTCTCCTGGCTTCGTTGAGGACTTCTTGCTGCTTCGCTGAGGACTTCTCCCGGCTTTGTTGAGGATGGATGTCGGCTCTTCTAAACTGTAAGTGGATCTTCGGGGGTTAGTGTTAGGTTTTTTTAAGGGTTTATTTGGTGGGTTTTAGTTTTAGATTAGGGTTTGGGCAGCAATAGAGCTAAAAGCCTTTTTTTTTTTAATGGCAATGCTCATCCAAATGCCCTTTTCAGGGCAACGGGGAGCTTAGGTTTTTTTAGTTAGGATTTTATTTGGGGGTTTGGTTGTGTGGTGGTGGGTTTTACTGTTGGGAGGTTGTTTGTATTTTTTTTTTACAGGTAAAAGAGCTTATTTCTTTGGGGCAATGCCCCGCAAAAGGTCATTTTAAGGGCTATTGGTAGTTTAGTTTAGGCTAGGTTTTTTTTTATTTTGGGGGGCTTTTTTTATTTTGATAGGGCTATTAGATTAGGTTTAATTAGTTTAAATATCTTGTAATTTGTTTTTTATTTTGTGTAATTTAGTGTTTTGTTTTGTAATTTAGCTAATTGTATTTAATTTAGGTAATTTATTTAATTGTAGTGTAAGGTTAGGTGTTAGCGTAACTCAGGTTAGGTTTTATTTTACAGGTAAATTTGTATTTATTTTAGCTAGGTAGTTATTAAATAGTTAATAACTATTTAGTAACTATTCTACCTAGTTAAAATAAATACAAACTTGCCTGTAAAATAAAAATAAACCCTAAGCTAGATACAATGTAACTATTAGTTATATTGTAGCTAGTTTAGGGTTTATTTTACAGGTATTTCGTTTTAAATAGGAATTATTTAGTTATTAATAGTAGGTTTTCGTTAGATTTATTTTAATTATATTTAAGTTAGTGGGTGTTAGGGTTAGGGTTAGACTTATGTTTAGGGGTTAATAACTTTAGTATAGTTGCGGCGGCAGATTAGGGGTTAATAAATGTAGATAGGTGGCGGTGATGTTAGGGACGGCAGATTAAGGGTTAATAATATTTAACTAGTGTTAAACTAAATAGTGTTTGCGAGGCGGGAGTGCGGCGGTTTAGGGATTAATATGTTTATTCTAGTGGCGGCGATGTCGGGAGCGGCAGATTAGGGATTAATAATTTTATTTTAGTGTTTGCAATGCGGGGGGACCTCGGTTAAGGGGTTAATAGGTAGTTTATGGGTGTTAGTGTACTTTTTAGCACTTTAGTTATGAGTTTTATGCTACAGCTTTGTAGTGTAAAACTCATAACTACTGACTTTAGAATGCATTACGAATCTTGTGGGATAGGCTGTACCGCTCACTTTTTGGCCTAAAAAAAAAGCTTGTAATACTGGCGCAATGGAAGTCCCATTGAAAAAAGACTTTACGCAAATTGCGTACGTTAATTTGCGGTACGGCCAAAAAAGTGTGTGGGACAGCTGTACCTACAAGACTCGTACTAGCAGCGGTAGTAAAAAAGCAGCGTTATGAGCCTTAACGCTGCTTTTTTACTCATAACGCAAAACTCGGAATCTAGCCGCAAGTAACATAGCAATGGTCGATAATTGATCGACTTCCTTCAATTTGCCCATGATTCTCAGAATTAGTTTACATATCGGGAGAAGGGAAGTGACTGTTGCACCCTATGGCATTTAAAGTGATGGTTTCAAATATGTTGAAGTTGTCTATAGTTGTTTTGAATCTACTTTCATTCTTTCCAAATATACGTACTGTTCATAGAGGACACTGTCGTGAAATGGTTGCCCTTAACCAAATACATCTATTCGCTTGGGAGATATTCAGATTTCCTGGATTTCTAAGGATGGTTAGTATCCATTCCAATAATTTTTTATTGTATGTTGTAGTGTATTCATCGTTTGTTTTAAAAAAAAAACAAAAAAAACAATAACCCTGTCCTGTATACAACTACTTATTTTATGTTTATGGGGCTTTCTCCCATTTGTGAAGTGCCCTTCAAAGCCACATTGGCCTACCAGGACACCAGGAGATTACCTAGTGGGCCACAGAAGCTGGGGCTGGCAAGCTATAGAAGAGACAAGAGAGGTGATGCACCGTTCTTGTCTCTTATGTTCTCCTCTGAGCTAACCGTATTGAGGTCACAAAGTATGTGCTTGTAAATTTTATTTTCTAGACCATGTACCATCTTTGAATGATTTCTAGTGTCTAGTCAAGTCACACTGTAAGACAGAGTGACACACTGTTTTAAGTGTCTTCTCCAGATCACACTACAGATAATTATTTTCATACTATTAAAGGAAGTCATGGATTAAATTGTGTTGCAGGTGCCTATATAGCAACAATCTTGCATTTTATAGTGCAAAATAATATAATTTAATTCTTAAAAGATATTGGGTAAAGGAGTAAACAAGTAATCTCTTTGAGAAAAATGGAGTGTGCATTCTACGGACTTAACACAAAAACAGGGCTGGTCTTCAATTTTTCCAGGGCTGCTTTTTATTCTCAGTCCGGCCCTGGTGCCATTATCAACCAATAAACAATTTATCCTTGAATAACATCAATTTTGAAGGAATATTTATTTCTTGTTTGATTGATTTAAGCTTAAACCTCTTTAATTTCCTTTATAAAGCAAAACAAATGCCCAGCCTCTGCTATTTCTTATGGGATTCAAAATAAAAAAAGATAAACAGCTAGATTATGAGTTGTGCGTTAAGGTAAAAAAGCAGCGTTATCAGGTCCCAACGCTGTTTTTTTACGCCCGCTGCTATTACGAGTCTTGCCATTTTAGGGGCTCGCACACTTTTTTGGCCTTAGCGCAAACCGACTTATGTAAAGTTCATAAAGCCTTTTTTCTATGGGACTTCCATAGCGCCGGTATTACGAGTTTGTCCTTGGAGGCCAAAAAGTGAGCTGTACAGCCTCTACCGACAAGATCTGTAACGCATTCTAAAGTCAGTAGGGATGAGTTTTACGCTACAAAGCTGTAGCATAAAACTCATAACTAAAGTGCTAAAAAGTACACTAACACCCATAAACTACCTATTAACCCCTAAACCGAGGCTCTCCCACATTGCAAACACTAAAATAACATTTTTAACGACTAATCTGCCGCTTCAGACATCATCGCCACTATAATAAACATATTAACCCCTAAACCGCCGCACTCTCGCCTCACAAACACTAGATAAATATTATTAACCACTAATCTGCCGCCCCTAACACCGCCGCCACCAACATTATACTTATTAACCCCTAATCTTCCGCTCCGGACATCACCGCTACCTACATTATATTTATTAACCCTTAATTTGATGCCCCCAACATCGCCGCCACCTACCTACATTTATTAACCCCTAATCTGCCGTCACCCAACGTCACCGCCACTATTCTAAATTTATTAACCCTTTAAAAGTCTAACCCTAACACCCCCTAACTTAAATATAATTTAAATAAATCTAATTAAAATTACTATCATTAACTAAATGATTCCTATTTAAAACTAAATACCTATAAAAAAAAACCTAAGCTAGCTACAATATAATTAATAGTTACATTGTAGCTAGCTTAGGGATTATTTTTATTTTACAGGCAAGTTTGTATTTATTTTAAATAGGTAGAATAGTTATTAAATAGTTATTAACTATTTAATAACTACCTAGCTAAAATAAATACAAATTTACCTGTAAAATAAAACCTAACCTAAGTTACAATAACACCTAACACTACACTACAACTAAATAAATTCCCTACATTAAATCCAATTAAATAAATTAAATTAAATTAGCTAAATCACAAACCCCCCCCCCCCACTAACAGTGCTGGACTGGGGAAAAAATGCAGCCCTGGAAAATATGAAGACCAACAGCCCTATTTTCTGTTGAGTCAGTAGAATGCACATGCCCCATTTTTACTAAAGGGGATTACTTGGATACTCATTCCCCAATATATTTTTCAGAATTAAATTATATTACTTTGTATTAAATAAAAGTGCCAGATTGTAGTGATATAGGCACAATACAACCCAATTGCATCCATTTATCACCCCTTTAAATTGTAGCTTTCCAGCCCCAGCTGCTGCAGCCCACCGGGAAATCTCCTGGTATCCTGGTAGGCCAATCCGGCCCTGCCCACTAAATTACAGAAAATAAAAAACAAATTACAGATCTTTAAACTAATTACACCTAATCTAAGAGCCCTATCAAAATAAAAATTCCCCCCCCCAAAATAAAAAAAAACCCCTAAACTAAACTACCAATAGCCCTTAAAAGGGCCTTTGCGGGGCAATGCCCCAAAGAAATCAGCTATTTTACCTGTAAAAAAAATACAAACAACCCCCAACAGTAAAACCCACCACCCACACAACCAAACACCCCAAATAAAAGCCTAACTAAAAAAACCTAAGCTCCCCATTGCCCTGAAAAGGGCATTTGGATGGGCATTGCCCTTAAAAGGGCATTTAGCTCTATTGCTGCCCAAAGCCCTAACCTAAAAAATAAACCCACCCAATACATCCTTAAAAAATCCTAACACTAACCCCCGAAGATTCACTTACCGGGAGAAGTCTTCATCCAAGCGGCAAGATGTCCTCAACGAAGCCAGCAGAAGTGGTCCTCCAGGCGGGCAGAAGTGGTCCTTCAGACAGGCCGAAGTAACTTATTGTAACTTAGGTTAGGTTTTATTTTACAGGTAAATTTGTATTTATTTTAGCTAGGTAGTTATTAAATAGTTAATAACTATTTAATAACTATTCTACCTAGTTAAAATAAATACAAACTTGCCTGTAAAATAAAAATAAACCCTAAGCTAGGTACAATGTAACTATTAGCTATATTGTAGCTAGCTTAGGGTTTATTTTACAGGTAAGTATTTAGTTTTATTAATGAATAATTTAGGTAATGATATGAATTTTATTTAGATTTATTTAAACTATATTTAAGTTAGGGGGTGTTAGGGTTAGACTTAGATTTAGGGGTTAATACATTTAATATAGTGGCGGCGATGTTTGTGGCGGCAGATTAGGGGTTAATAAGTGTAGGTAGGTTGCAGCGACATTGGGGGCGGGAGATTAGGGCTTAATAAATATAATGTAGGTGTCGGCGATGTTGGAGGCAGCAGATTAGGGGTTAATAAGTATAGTGTAAGTGGCGGCGATGTCCGGAGCGGCAGATTAGGGGTTAATAAGTATAATGTAGGTGTCTTCAATGTCGGGACAGCAGATTAGGGGTTAATAAGTGTAAGATTAGGGGTGTTTAGGCTCGGGGATCATGTTAGGGTGTTAGGTGTAAACATAAAATGTGCTTCCCCATAGGAATCAATGGGGCTGTGTTACTGAGATTTACGCTGCTTTTTTGCAGGTGTTAGACTTTTTCTCAGCCGGCTCTCCCCATTGATGTCTATGGGGAAATCGTGCACAAGCACGTACAACCAGATCACCGCTGACTTGGAGTGCGGTATGGAACTCAATTTTGCTCTACGCTCACTTCTTGCCTTTTAACGCCGGGTTTGTAAAAACCTGTAATACCAGCGCTGTAGGTAAGTGAGCGGTGAGAAAAAACTGCATGGTAGCACCGCACAGCTCCTAATGCAAAACTCGTAATCTGTTTTAATGTGTTAGATATAAAATTAAGTGTTCTTACAACCAAGCAGCTTATACATTGCCTTCTTCTTTCATCATTAGAATGCAAGGCTATCACCTAGATTACGAGTTTTGCGTTAATAGGGGTGCAGTGCTAACGAGCAGTTTATGCTCACCGCTCACTTACAGACAGCACTGGTATTAGGGTTTTTTACAAACCCGGCGTTAGCCGCCAAAAAGTGAGCGAAGAGCATAATTTTGCTCCACATCTCACCTCAATACCAGTGCTGCTTACATTAGCTGTAATAGGAATTGATAGGAATCAATGGGGGAGAGCCGGCTGAAAAAAAACTAACACCTACATTATACTTATGAACCCCTAATCTGCTGCTCCCAACATCGCCGACACCTACATTTTATTTATTAACCCCTAATCTGCCGCCCCCTATATCGCCGCAACCTACCTACATTTATTAACCCCTAATCTGTCGCCTCCAACGTCGCCGCCACTATAATAAAGTTATTAACCCCTAAATCTAGGTCTAACCCTAACACCCCCTAACTTAAATATAATTTAAATAAATCTAAATAAAATTACTACAATTAACTAAATAATTCGTTTTTAAAACTAAATACCTATAAAATAAACCCTAAGATAGCTACAATATGACTAATAGTTATATTCTATCTAGCTTAGGGTTTATTTTTATTTTACAGGCAACTTTGTATTTATTTTAACTAGGTACAATAGTTATTAAATAGTTATTAACTATTTAATAACTACCTAGTTAAAAGTACAAAAGACAAAAGTACCTGTAAAATAAAACCTAACCTAATTTACACTAACACCTAACACTACACTATAATTAAGTTAATTACCTAAACTAAATACAATTAATTACAATTAAATAAAATTATCTAAAGTACGAACCCCCCCCCCCCACTAAATTACAGAAAATAATAAAATAATTACAAGATTTTTAAACTAATTACACCTACTCTAATCCTCCTAACAAAATAAAAAAGCTCCCCAAAATAAAAAAGCCCTATCCTACACTAAATTACAAATAGCCCTTAAAGGGCCTTTTGCGGGGCATTGCCCCAAAGTAATCAGCTCTTTTACCTGTAAAAGAAAAGTACAAATACCCCCCCAACATTAAAACCCATCACCCACACAACCAAACCTACTCTAAAACCCACCAAATCCCCCCTTAATAAAACCTAACACTAACCCCTTGAAGATCACCCTACCTTGAGAAGTCTTCACCCAACCGGGCAGAAGTCCTCAACGAATCCGGCAGAAGTGGTCCTCCAGACGGGCAGAAGTCTTCATCCAGATGGCATCTTCTATCTTTATCCATCTGGCACGGAGCGGGTCCATCTTCAAGACATCCGACGCGGAGCATCCTCTTCAAATGATGGCCGACGACTGAATGAAGGTTCCTTTAAATTACGTCATCCAAGATGGCGTCCCTTCAATTACGATTGGCTGATAGAATTCTATCAGCCAATCGGAATTAAGGTAGAAAAAATCCTATTGGCTGATGCAATCAGCCAATAGGATTGAACTTCAATCCCATTGGCTGATCCAATCAGCCAATAGGATTGAGCTTGCATTCTATTGGCTGTTCCAATCAGCCAATAGAATGCAAGCTCAATCCTATTGGCTGCACAGAGCAGGCGGACAGGTTATGGAGCAGCGGTCTTTGTGACAGCTGCTTCATAACGGAGCTTGATAAATATGCCCCTTAGGGTTTATTAAGAACTCTTTCCTAGTCTAAGTAGTAAGGAATTAAAAAATAACTATTAATAATTAAAGGTAAAAATGAGGAAACAACCTCTATATAATAAATTAAACCCCACCAACCAAAATAATCAAGTGAGATAAAAAAGTGCATGTATTCACCCCCCCTGTTTCCTGGCCGATAGCTGCAGTCGTCAGCATCAGGTGCCAGGGGTGAAAAAACATGCAATAACACTAATAAAATGCACAAACTAGTTTCAGCCCAAGTACTGGCCTTTTTCAATGTGAATAGTAACAAGCAGAAGCCCCAAATGCCACCCTTTTAAATACAGGCATGCTGCCTGCTATTCACCAATCATGGTGCAGCATCCAGAGCCACCCCATCAGCCAATAGAGTGCTACTGAAATCATATTGGCTGTTCAAAACAGCCAATAAGATGAGAACTTCTGAAATTTTATTGGATGTTCAAATCAGCCAATAGAATTTCAGTAGCTCTCATCATATTGGCTGATTTGAATTTCCAAAATCAAATCAGCCAATAGGAATGCAAGGGATGCCATTTTGAAAAGGCATTAAAGATTCAGTATATGACAGCGACCGTATGAAGAGGATGCTCTGCACCAGATGTCTTCAGGAGGGACCCGCTCCACGCTGCCAGGATGAAGATAGCAGACGCTGCCAGGATGAAGATAGAAGACACCGCCTGGATGAAGATAGAAGACGTCCACCTGGATGGATGAAGACCTCATCACCTGGATGAAAATAAAAGACGCTGCCAGGATGAAGATAGAAGATGCCACCTGGATGAAGATAGACAATGACGCCTGGATGGTTGAAGACCTCGTCGCCTGGATGAAGACTTCTTGCCGTCTAGACTTCAGAAACTGTAAGTGGATCTTCAGGGGTTAGTGTTAGGATTTTTAAAACTTTTTTGGTTGTTTTTTTTTTTAGTTTAGGGTTTGGGCTTTTCTTAAAGGGCCATGATACCCAACTGTTGAAACACTTGAAAGTGATGCAGCATAGCTGTAAAAAGCTGACTAGAAAATATCACCTGAACATCTCTATGTAAAAAAGAAAGATATTTTACTTAAAAAATTCCTCAGTAGCCACATCCCATTGTAAAGGACTTCTAAGCAGCAAATCAGTATGTCTGTCCCGGGACAGCTGAGGGAGTGAGCTTACGTACACACTCATCTTATTTGCCTATTCAGTTTAAGGAAGTTTACTATGAAATCTCATGAGAGTTAAGTCAAATCTCATGAGATTACAGTAAAAAGGGTTTCATGACCTCAGCACTGCTGATTTGCTGCTGTTCATTTCTTCATTATTATTTTTTTTTACCTGCAGCTGAGCAACAGCTGAAGTATAACTTTGTACACAGAACCTACTATACTAAGGTTATTAACCCCTATTCCCCTGCACTCCAACATCACCCACACTATAATAAATCTATGAACCCCTATTTTGCCGCTCCCTGACATCGCCGCCACTAAATAAAGTTATTAACCCCTAAACCTCTGGCCTCCCACATCACTACCATTAAATAAATCTATTAACCTCTAAACCCCCCAAATCGCAACAACCTAAATTAAACTATATTAACCCCTAAACCTAACCGTAACCCTAATCATAACCCTAACCGTAACCCTAACACCCCCTAACTTTAACATAATTAAAATATAGCTAAATTAAAGTTACAATTATTAACTAAATAATACCTATTTAAAACTAAATACATACTTACCTGTTTTTATTTCACAGGTAAGTTTGTATTTATTTTAACTAGGTAGACTAGTTAGTAAATAGTTATTAACTATTTACTAACTACCTAGTTAAAATAAATACAAACTTACCTGTGAAATAAAACCTAAGCTGCCTTACGCTAAAACTTAACATTCCAAAAAATAAAAAAACACTAAAATTACAAAAAATAAAAACCTACCATTACACAAAATAACAAACGAATTATCCAAAATAATAACAATTATTCCTTTTCTAATACCCATTTTAAAAAAAAACACCCCAAAATAAAAGAAACCTAATCTATAATAAACTACAAATAGCCCTTAAAAAGGCTTTTTGTAGGGCATCGCCCTAAGTTAAACATCTCTTTTACCTGTAAAAAAAAAATACAAAGACCCCCCCAACAGTAAAACCCACCACCCAACCAACCCCCCAAAATAAAAAAAACCTAACTCTAACAAAATCCTAAGCTACCTATTGCCCTGAAAATGGCATTTGTATGGCAGCATTGCCCTTAAAAGGGCATTTAGCTCTTTTGCATTGCCCTGAAAAGGGCATTTAGCTCTTTTAAGAAAAGCCCAAACTCTAAACTAAAAAAACCCAGACCCCAAAAAGTTTAGAAAATCCTAACACTAACCCCCGAAGATCCACTTACAGTTTCTGAAGTCCGGATATCCAGGCGGCGAGAAGTCTTCATCCAGGCGGGGAGGTCTTCATCCATCCAGGCGGACGTCTTCTATCTTCATCCAGGTGGCGTCTCCTATCTTCATCCCAGCAGCGTCTTCTATCTTCATCCCGGCGGTGGCAGAAGGGTCCATTCTGAAGACATCCGGCTCGGAGCATCCTCTTCATATGGTCGCCGCTGTATACTAAATCTTCAATGCAAGGGAGCCTTTTTAAAATGACTTCCCTTGCATTCCTATTGGCTGATTTGGATAGGATGAGAGCTACTGAAATCATATTGGCTGTTCAAAACAGCCAATAGGATGAGAGCTTCTGAAATTCTATTGGCTGTTCAAATCAGCCAATAGAAGTTCAGTAGCTCTCAGTCTATTGGCTGATTTCAATTTCCAAAAAACAAATCAGCCAATAGGAATGCAAGGGACACCATTTTGAAAATCCCTTGCATTGAAGATTCAGTATACAACAGCGACTGTGTGAAGAAGATGCTCTGCGCCAGATGTCTTCAGGATGGATCCGCTCCACGTAGCCAGGATAAAGATAGAAGACGCTGCCGGGATGAAGATAGAAGACGCCTGCCTGGATGGATGAAGACCTCGTTGCCTGGATGAAGATAAAAGACGCTGCTAGGATGAAGATAGAAGATGCCGCCGGGATGAAGATAGAAGATGCCGTCTGGATGAAGATAGACGACGACGTCTGGATGGTTGAAGACCTCTTCGTCTGGATGAAGAATTCTCCCTGCCTGGATGTCCAGACTTCAGAAACTGTAAGTGGATCTTCAGGGGTTAGTGTTAGGATTTTTAAAACTTTTTTGGTCAGGTTTTTTTTTTTAGTTTAGAGTTTGGGCTTTTCTTAAAGGGCCATGATACCCAAATGTTGAAACATTCGAAAGTGATGCAGCATAGCTGTAAAAAGCTGACTAGAAAATATCACCTGCACATCTCTATGTAAAAAAGAAAGATATTTTACTTAAAAAAATCCTCAGTAGCCACATCCCATTGTAAAGGACTTCTAAGCAGCAAATCCGAATGTCTGTCCCGAGACAGCTAAGGGAGTGAGCTTACGTGCACACTCATCTTATTTCCCTATTTAGTTTAAGAAAATTTACTATGAAATCTCATGAGAGTTAAGTCAAATCTCATGAGATCACAGTAAAAGAGTTCATGACCTCAGCACTGCTGATGCTGATTGGCTGCTGTTCCTTTCTTCATTATTATTATTTTTTACCTGCAGCTGAGCAACAGCTGAAGTATAACTTTGTACACAGAACTTACTCTGCTGAGCTGAGGAAATTGTGCAGTAAAATATCTTCTTTTTTTACATAGAGATGCTCAGGTGATATTTTCCTGTTAGCTTTTTACAGTTATACTGCATCATTTTCAAGTGATTTAGCATATGAGTATTATGTCCCTTTAAAAGAGCTAAATGCCCTTTTTTTAGGGAAATGCAAAAGAGCTAAATGCCCTTTTAAGGGCAATCCCCATACAAATGCCCTTTTCAGGGCAATGGGTAGCTTAGGTTTTTGTTAGTTAGGTTTTTTTTATTTTGGGGGGTTGGTTGGGTGGTGGGTTTTACTGTTGGGGGGGTCGTTGTATTTGTTTTACAGGTAAAAGAGCTGTTTAACTTAGGGCAATGCCCTACAAAAGGCCCCTTGAAGGGCCTTTGGTAGTTTATGGTAGGCTAGGTTTTTTTATTTTGGGTGGGCTTTTTTATTTTTTATTTTTAATGGGCTATTAGATTAGGTGTAATTCTTTTTTATTTCTGATAATATTGTTTGCTATTTTTAATAATTTAGTGTTTGTTATTTTTTGGTAATTTATTATTTTTTATTTTTTGTAATTAGATACTTTGTAATTTTTATAGTAGTGTTAGGATTTTTTTAATGTGTATTTAAGTTTTCTTTAATTGGTAGTTAGTTTAATTTTAGTTTAATAGTTATATTAGTTTAATTGTTAGTTTAAACTTAGTTTTTTTAATTTGACAGGTAAGTTTTAATTTAATTTAAGATAGGGAAATTGTAATTTTAATATAAAGTTAGGGAGCGTTAGCTTTAGGGGTTACTAGTTTAATTTAGTTTATTGCGATGTGGAGGCTTTCGGTTTAGGAGTGTCATTTTGATATCATCAATTTTGATGATATCAAAAATGGCATCACAAATAAAATGATTAGCATGTTGAAGCAAGTGAACAATGCTAGACAAATCAGGATCCATTTCCTGTTGCGCTAAACTTTCCAACCAAAAAGTTGATGCAGCTGCAACATCAGCCATAGATATGGCAGGCCTGAGGAGATGACCAGAATATAAATAGGCTTTCCTTAGATAAGATTCAAGTTTCCTATCTAAATGGTCTTTAAAAGAAGTACTATCTTCAATAGGAATAGTAGTACGTTTAGCAAGTGTAGAAATAGCCCCATCAACTTTGGCGATCTTTTCCCAAAACTCCAATCTAACTGCTGGCAAAGGATACGATTTTTTAAACCTTGAAGAAGGAATAAAAGAAGTACTAGGCCTATCACATTCCTTAGAAATCATATCAGAAATAGCATCAGGAACTGGAAAAACCTCTGGAGTAACCACAGGAGGTTTATAAACAGAATTTAAACGTTTATTAGTTTTAATATCAAGAGGACTAGTTTCCTCAAAATCCAATGTAATCAACACTTCTTTTAACAAGGAACGAATATACTCCATTTTAAATAAATAAGTAGATTTATCAGTGTCAATATCTGAAGAAGGATCTTCTAAATCAGATAGATCCTCATCAGAAGAGGATAATTCAGTGTGTTGTCGGTTATTTGAAATTTCATCAACTTTATGAGAAGTTTTAAAAGACCTTTTACGTTTATTAGAAGGCGGGATGGCAGACAAAGCCTTCTGAATCACATCAGCAATAAAATCTTTTAAATTCACAGGTATATCTTGTACATTAGATGTTGAAGGAACAACAGGCATAGTACTTTTACTGATGGACACATTCTCTGCATGTAAAAGCTTATCATGAAAACTATTACATACCACAGCTGGAGATATTATCTCGACAAATTTACAACAAATGCACTTAGCTTTGGTAGAACTGTTATCAAGCAGCAGGGTTCCAACAGTGGTTTCTGAGACAGGATCAGATTGAGACATCAAATGTAAGCGACGAAACAACATATAAAGCAAAATGATCAATTTCCTTATATGGCAGTTTCAGGAATGGGAAGAAAAATGCAAACAGCATAGCCCTCTAACATAGAAAAAAGGCAAGAGGCACATAGAAATGGGGTTTTAAATAATGAAATTATTTGGCGCCAAGTATGACGCGCAACGTAACTGAATTTTTTTTGGAGCTTACAACATCCAGAAATGACATACCTGCATCATTGAAGATGCAACCTTGTGCAAGGAACTCGGCGTCAACTAAGACGCCCGGAAATGACGAATTTGCGTCATCGGATGTAACTTTGCGCCAAAAATTCTCATGCCAAGAATGACACAATAAACTTCGGCATTTTGCGCCCTCACAAGCCTAATTTTGCCTGCGAAATTTAATGAAAAAAAACCAGTCAAATAGAAAAAAGACTGTACCCCAAGTAAGAAAAAATATTTTCCTAAATATGCTTTTCCCAAATATGAAACTGACAGTCTGTAGAAGGAAATACACATAAACCTGACTCATGGCAAATATAAGTACAATATATATATTTATAACTTTATATTAATACATAAAGTGTCAAACCATAGCTGAGAGTGTCTTAAGTAATGGAAACATACTTACCAAAAGACACCCATCCACATATAGCAGATAGCCAAACCAGTACTGAAACAGTTATCAGTAGAGGTAATGGTATATGAGAGTATATCGTCGATCTGAATAAGGGAGGTAGGAGATGAATCTCTACAACCGATAACAGAGAACCTATTAAATAGATCTCCCGTTAGGAAAACCATTGCATTTAATAGGTGATACTCCCTTCACATCCCTCCAACATTCACTGTTCTCTGAGAGGAAACGGGCTTCAAAATGCTGAGAAGTGCATATCAACATAGAAATCTTAGCACAAACTTACTTCACCATCTCTATAGGAGGCAAAGTTTGTAAAACTGAATTGTGGGTATGGTGAGGGGTGTATTTATAGGCATTTGAGGTTTGGGAAACTTTGCCCCTCCAGGTAGGATTGCATATCCCATACGTCACTAGCTCATGGACTCTTGCCAATTACATGAAAGAAATGCACCTATACAGCATTACAGGGTAAATCTATAAGGTTCACATATACAGCATTACAGGGTAAATCTATAAGGTTCACCTATACAGCATTACAGGGTAAATCTATAAAATGCACCTATACAGCATTACAGGGTAAATCTATAAAATGCACCATTACAGCATTACAGGGTAAATCTATATGGTTCACCTATACAGCATTACAGGGTAAATCTATAAAATGCACCTATACAGCATTACAGGGTAAATCTATAAAATGCACCATTACAGCATTACAGGGTAAATCTATATGGTTCACCTATACAGCATTACAGGGTAAATCTATATGGTTCACCTATACAGCATTACAGGGTAAATCTATAAAATGCACCTATACAGCATTACAGGGTGAAACTATAAAATGCACCTATACAGCATTACAGGGTGAAACTATAAAATGCACCTATACAGCATTACAGGGTAAATATATAAGGTGCTCCTATACAGCATTACAGGGTAAATCTATAAAATGCACCTATGCAGCATTACAGGGTAAATCTATAAAATGCACCTATACAGCATTACAGGGTAAATCTATAAAATGAACCTATACAGCATTACAGGGTAAATCTATAAAATGCACCTATACAGCATTACAGGGTAAATCTATAAAATGCACCTATACAGCATTACAGGGTAAATCTATAAAATGCACCTATACCGCATTACAGGGTGAATCTATAAAATGCACCTGTACAGCATTAAAGGGTAAATATATAAAATGCACCTATACAGCATTACAGGGTGAATCTATAAAATCCACCTATACAGCATTACCGGGTAATTCTATAAGGTTCACCTATACAGCATTACAGGGTAAATCTATAAGGTACAGCATTACAGGGTAAATATATAAGGTGCGCCTATAGAGCATTACAGGGTAAATCTATAAGGTGCACCTATACAGCATTACAGGGTAAATCTATAAGGTTCACCTATACAGCAATACAGGGTAAATCTATAAGGTGCACCTATACCGCATTACAGGGTAAATCTTTAAAATGCACCTATACAGCATTAAAGGGTAAATATATAAAATGCACCTATACAGCCTTATAGGGTAAATATATAAGGTTCACCTATACAGCATTACAGGGTAAATATATAAGGTGCTCCTATATAGCATTACAGGGTAAATCTATAAGGTGCACCTATACAGCATTACAGGGTAAATCTATAAAATGCACCTATACAGCATTACAGGGTGAAACTATAAAATGCACCTATACAGCATTACAGGGTGAAACTATAAAATGCACCTATACAGCATTACAGGGTAAATATATAAGGTGCTCCTATACAGCATTACAGGGTAAATCTATAAAATGCACCTATGCAGCATTACAGGGTAAATCTATAAAATGCACCTATACAGCATTACAGGGTAAATCTATAAAATGAACCTATACAGCATTACAGGGTAAATCTATAAAATGCACCTATACAGCATTACAGGGTAAATCTATAAAATGCACCTATACAGCATTACAGGGTAAATCTATAAAATGCACCTATACCGCATTACAGGGTGAATCTATAAAATGCACCTGTACAGCATTAAAGGGTAAATATATAAAATGCACCTATACAGCATTACAGGGTGAATCTATAAAATGTACCTATACAGCATTACCGGGTAATTCTATAAGGTTCACCTATACAGCATTACAGGGTAAATCTATAAGGTACAGCATTACAGGGTAAATATATAAGGTGCGCCTATAGAGCATTACAGGGTAAATCTATAAGGTGCACCTATACAGCATTACAGGGTAAATCTATAAGGTTCACCTATACAGCAATACAGGGTAAATCTATAAGGTGCACCTATACAGCATTACAGGGTAAATCTATAAAATGCACCTATACAGCATTAAAGGGTAAATATATAAAATGCACCTATACAGCCTTATAGGGTAAATATATAAGGTTCACCTATACAGCATTACAGGGTAAATATATAAGGTGCTCCTATATAGCATTACAGGGTAAATCTATAAGGTGCTCCCATACAGCATTACAGGGTAAATCTATAAAATGCACCTATACAGCATTACAGGGTAAATCTATAAGGTGCTCCTATACAGCATTACAGGGTAAATCTATAAGGTTCACCTATGCAGCATTACAGGGTAAATCTATAAGGTGCACCATTACAGCATTACAGTGTAAATCTATAAGGTTCACCTATACAGCATTACAGGGTAAATCTATAAGGTGCACCTATACAGCATTACAGGGTAAATCTATAAGGTGTGCCTATAGAGCATTACAGGGTAAATCTATAAGGTGCACCTATACAGCATTACAGGGTAAATCTATAAGGTTCACCTATACAGCAATACAGGGTAAATCTATAAGGTGCACCTATACAGCATTACAGGGTAAATCTATAAGGTTCACCTATACAGCATTACAGGGTAAATCTATAAAATGCACCTATACAGTATTACAGGGTAAATCTATAAAATGCACCTATACAGCATTACAGGGTAAATCTATAAAATGCACCTATACAGCATTACAGGGTAAATCTATAAGGTTCACTGATACAGCATTACAGGGTGTCATGAGATGCAGGACATATGCAGGGCACATCAATGATGGTACAACTCTATTTTATTGCAGAGCATAACAATACACATCTAGTCAGGTTGATTGTACTAAACTAACTGTGACACAGACACCGGACCTAAGCCCCGCCCACATCCTAGTGACATCACATCCTGCTCTCATCACATCTTCCCCTTTTTCAAAGGCAAAGCATACATTTGCATATAATAAATAACAAGGTACACCAACAGGGTATACAACAACATTTTTGTTTTTGAACATTATAAAAACAGATAGATTAGAAAACATGAACAAATAAATTACATCCTGACTTGGACATCGGGGTAGACTACCCTAGTCCACAGTGACCATGGGATTATTCTGCCCATACTTCTGGTCACTGTTCTAGCTAAAGTCAGTCCCTGTATCGGGCCGGAAGTTTCACCACTCTTCCGCTTGATGTAACTTTGCATGAACTGTCCTCTGATACAGAAGATGGTGAACAAGAGTCTGCTGGAGGCAAATATATATCCCCGCTGTGATCTTGCTGAGGGGAAGGCACCTCTCTTAGAACAGGGGATCCCACCGGCGGTGGTACTGAGGTATCCGGTTCCAGACTCTCAGGTACAGGCTGAAGATGTCTTCGGTTACGGCGTGTAACCTTCCCTCCCTCTGTAAGGACTGTGTAAGACCTTGGTTCTGGAGAGCGGCCCACTACCGTAGCAGGCGTCTTCCATTTCTTCTCATCATCCAGTTTAATTCGGACACTTTGGCCCGCTTTCAGTTACTGTAAAGGCCTGACAGAATGTCTCCTGTCGTAGAAGAAACGATAACCCTTTTTGGCCTCTTCATCCCTCCTAAGGACTTTGTCCCGAGGAACAGGGCCAGGCGGCTTGAAGACACCCACTGAGGGTAAAGTGGTGCGAATCTGGCGTCCTAGCATCAGCTGTGCCGGGCTAAACCCGGTGGCTTGAATGGGCGTCGCCCTGTATGACAAGAGGGCTAGGTACGGCTCAGATTGCTTTAGAATTAATTTTGTTGTTTGAACTGCCCTTTCAGCCATTCCGTTGGCCTGCGGATAATGTGGACTTGACGTGGAATGTACAAAATCATATTCCCTGCTGAAAGCACTAAACTCTGTAGAAGCGAACTGCATACCATTATCACTCACCAGCTCCATTGGAATGCCCCAGCGGGCGAACAAGCTCTTCAGGCGAATTATAACGGCCTGACTTGTGATATCATTCAGGGGTGCAATTTCCAAATACCTGGAATAGTAGTCAATCACAACAAGAAAATTTTTCCCGTGCAGTTCACACAAATCAGCAGCTATTTTCTGCCACGGCCCCGCAGGCAGCGGAGTAGACATCAAGGGCTCCCTTCTCTGAGTAGGCCGGCGTTCCCGGCAAAAGGCACATTTAGACACATGATTTGCAATGTCGGAGCTGATCCCAGGCCACCACACAGCTGTAGCTGCCCTTTCTCTGCACTTTGTAATGCCTAAGTGGCCATCGTGAATCCTGTTTAACATCTCCTTCCTCATGCTGACAGGAATTACAATGCGGTCTTGGAACAGCACCAACCCCTCCAGCTCCGTGAGCTGCGACCTCTCTGGCTGGTAAGCATTTAAAGACATCCAGGCTGCCCGGCTCTCGGGCCAACCTTCTTTTATGTACCTTATAACTTCTTGCAGATCTGTGTCCAAATATGTCTCTTTCTTTATCTCTTCCAGTTTCCTTGAAGAAATGGACTTAGAGGCCAGAACTGAATCAACATACACTTTCACCTCCGATTCCGTGGAGGATTCTTCAGCAGCAGCCAGTGGGAGCCTGGATAGTGTATCTGCCACAACCAGTTGTTTCCCTGGCACATGCACTGCCTGAACATTGAACCTGAGCAGTCTCATTAAAAGTCTCTGGCATCTCAAAGGTGTTTTGTCAATGTCATAAGAATTGATTAGAGGGACTAGCGGTTTGTGGTCAGTTTCCAGACTAAATTTCTCCAAACCCACTAGATAACGCTGAAAGCGCTCACAGGCCCAAACTGCAGCCAGGCACTCTTTCTCAATTTGGGCGTATTTTGACTCCGCAGCCGTCAGTGTGCGGGAACAGTAGGCGATAGGCTGTAGTTTGTTGTCATTCAGCTGCAGGAGTGCAGCCCCCAACCCATAGCTGCTTGCATCGGCACTAACCACAGTCTTTTTTGAAGGGTCGTAGAACCCCAGCACTGGGGCAGACCCAAGCAGGGACTTGGCATGCAGAAAAGCTTTTTCTTGTGAAGGTCCCCAGACCCAGGCAACGTCTTTCTTAAGCAACTCTGTGACAGGGTGTAAAACTGTTGATAAATCTGGAAGAAACTTGCCCACATAGTTTACAAGGCCCAATATCTGTCTCAGCTCATGTACATCCGAAGGGCTTTTCATCTGTTCAATAGCACAAATTTTCTCGGGGTCTGGCTTGATGCCATCCCCGTTGATGATATGCCCAAAGTAGCATAATTCAGTTTTCCTAAAATGACATTTTTCTTTATTCAGCTTCAGCCCAGACTCTTTGATAGCTTGTAGCACACAACTTAAACGCTGATCATGCTCCTCCACTGTAGACCCATACACTAGAATGTCGTCCATGACGACCGCTGTGCCCACGTGGTCACTCAGGAGAGAACTCATTTCCCTTTGAAAGATTTCAGGAGTGGAGGATATCCCAAAGGGGAGTCTGCAGAAGCAGAACCGACCTACCGGTGTGATAAAGGTAGTCAGTTTGCGGCACTTTGGATCCAGGGGGAGCTGCCAAAAGCCGCTAGAAGCGTCTAATGTGGAAAAGAACTTCGCCCCAGCCAACTTTGGCGCTATATCTTCTAATGTCGGCAGCACGAATCTCTCTCTCTTCACTGCTTCATTCAACCTTTTCAGGTCCACACAGATGCGCACCTTTCCGTTTTTCTTTGCAACTGGAACAATGGGGGCACACCAATCAGTCGCTTCAACAACCTCTTCAATAACCCCCATAGACTTCATGCGCATAAGCTCTTTCTCCACTTGAGGCATGAGCTGGAACGGGATTCTACGAGGGGTAGAAATACTGTATGGGACTGCGTCACTTTTAAGTGCTATACGGACAGGTTTGCAGTTCAGTAGGCCCAACTCGCCAAACATATCTTCGGAAATCTCATTCACTCTGGCCACGAGGCCCAAGTCACAGGCTGCTTTTCTGCTCAATAAACTGTTAACACACTGACCTCGGATCACATGCACCCACATGGTAAACTTCCTTTGCTTGTACTCACAGCTGGCAAGAAATTTCCCCACACAATCAATGCGGCCACCAGGACTATGGACATTTGTAGTAACCTTTGCCAGCTGGGGCAGTCGAGGCAGTTTCATAAATTCAGAAAAAGACATTACAGTGATATCTGCTCCTGTGTCAATCTTAAAATCAACTTTGGCTCCCATTACAGTAAAAGTGACTTTCCAATCTTCCTCTGAGCTTGTCCGTTCCACAACAGACCCCACAAAAGACACTTCATGACCCTCCTGGTCACTGTCCACCTGCATCTCCTTAATGTATTCAGTTTTACACACCACTTCAAAATGGCCTATTCTGTTGCATTTTCTGCATCTTCTATCTCTGGCCGGGCATATAGCACTCTGATCATGAGCCCGGTAGCACCGTGTGCATTGGCCATGTTGCGCCCATCCACTTCTAGGCCTTTCCAGTACTTTAGATCTACTGCTCACACTGTGCCTTTCACTAGCAGTTTTTCTAGACTGTTGCACTTCATCCACAATACTCAGACCTCAGATCAGCACTTTGCTTTTTCACCAGTTCACTCTGGCGGGCCATCCTAATAGCCCCGTCTAACGTTAAATCAGGCTCTAACTGCAGCTTCAGGGAGACTTCAGCATCTGCAATTCCAATAACTATTCTGTCTCGGATTTGCTCTTCTTTAGCAACACCAAACTCACAGAATTCAGCTAATTCATACAGGCTGCGCACAAATGACTCCACAGATTCTCCCACACGTTGATTACGTTTGTGAAAACAAGCTCTCTCATGAATCACATTTCTTTTGGGCACAAAGTGGGCACTGAGTTTATCCATAACTATATCAAAGTTAAATTCTTCCCCTTCTTGGAAAATAAAAGCATTGAACACTGGCTCCACATCTTTCCCCATAGAGTATAAAAGAGAATTAACTTGTACTTCACCACTCTCCTTGTTCAGTTTGGAAGCAATCCTGAAGCGCTGAAACCGCTGACGCCATGTGGGCCAAGCTGCAGACTGAGAAAAGTCAAAAGGCTCAGGTGGGGTAAACTTTGACATTGCAATCGATCAGGAACAGAAGCGCAGTCCAGAACTTCTGATACCATGTCATGAGATGCAGGACATATGCAGGACACAGCAATGATGGTACAACTCTATTTTATTGCAGAGCATAACAATACACATCTAGTCAGGTTGATTGTACTAAACTAACTGCGACACAGACACCGGACCTAAGCCCCGCCCAGATCCTAGTGACATCACATCCTGCTCTCATCACACAGGGTAAATCTATAAAATGCACCTATACAGTATTACAGGGTAAATCTATAAAATGCACCTATACAGCATTACAGGTTAAATCTATAAGGTTCACCTAAATAGCAACAATATAATTATTATTTATATTGTAGCTATATTAGGGTTTATTTTACAGGTATGTATTTAGCTTTAAATAGGAATAATTTATTTAATAAGAGTTAATTTATTTCGTTAGATAAAAATTATATTTAATTTAGGGGGGTGTTAGGGTTAGAATTAGCTTTAGGGGTTAAAAAATTTATTAGAGTAGCAGTGAGCTCCGGTCAGCAGATTAGGGGTTAATGCTTGAAGTTAGGTGTCGGCGATGTTAGGGACGGCAGATTAGGGGTTAATACTATTTATTATAGGGTTATTGAGGCGGTAGTGAGGCGGATTAGGGGTTAATACATTTATTATAGTAGCGGTGCGGTCCGGTCGGCAGATTAGGGGTTAATAAGTGTAGGTAGGTTCCGGCGACGTTGGGGGCGGCAGATTAGCGGTTAATAAATATTATGTAGGTGTCGGCGGTATTAGGGGCAGCAGATTAGGGGTACATAGGGATAACGTAGGTGGCGGCAGTGTACAGAGCGGCAGATTAGGGGTTAAAAATTTTAATAGAGTGGCGGCGATGTGGGGGGGCCTAGGTTTAGGGGTACATAGGTAGTTTATGGGTATTAGTGTACTTTAGAGCACAGTAGTTAAGAGCTTTATAAACCGGCGTTAGCCCAGAACGCTTGTAACTACTGACTTTTTCTGCTGGAGTTTTGTCTTTAGATTTCTAACGCTCACTTCAGCCAAGACTCTAAATACCAGCGTTAGAAAGATCCCATTGAAAAGATAGGATACGCAAATGGCGTAGGGGGATCTGCGGTATGGAAAAGTTGCGGCTGCAAAGTGAGCGTTAGACCCTTTCCTGACTGACTCCAAATACCAGCAGGCGGTAAAAACCAGCGTTAGGAGCCTCTAACGCTGGTTTTGACGGCTACCGCCAAACTCTAAATCTAGGCCTCTAGGTTTATTTTATAGGTAAGAATTTAGTTTTAAATAGGATTAATTTATTTAATTGTAGTAATTTTATTTAGTTTTATTTAAATTATATTTAAGTGGGGGGCGGAGCCAACTAGCTATCAGAGTAGACGTGTGGGACCACAGCTCCTGCCATAACTATACATAAACTAGCTAAAAGCTAATAATATTTAATGCCATATTGCCCTAGATCACCCTTGCAGCTGGAAGACCAGCCTGGTTATCATTGATGTGCCCGCAGATGGTGAGAATTATGGAATTCTGGAGGCCCTAGCAGCACTTCAGTGTTAGGCCTTCAGGCCGGGATCGCCAGAGCCGATGAGACTCCTTGCTACAACGGACCCTTAGCACCGGAGGATTAATGATATCACCCTGGAGTCATAAGGGCTATAGAGGTCATCAACAGCTAATATCGGATACTGGATCTTATATTGGGGAGAAACTAGCCCTTGTATAGCGCTACATAGCGATACCTCCTGCACTGCCGAGATTTATATATTCCTCAAAATGTCAGATTTAAAGAGCGCACTACAAGCTTTATTTGCGGAATATGAGACTGCAATACTGGCTAGGTTTGATAACCTTTTATTGAAAATGCAGTCTGTTGGTGGTCAGGGCTCTGCTGCTAAGGTAATGGCGACGGGGGAGGAGGTCTCTATTCGACAACTAAGGAACACCCCATGTTTTGCCGGTCATGCACTTCAACTAAGTCAAGATGTGACTCTTGTGGAAGCAAGTGGATTTGATCACTTGCAGTCTCTTCCCCATTCCGACTCAACAGTGGGAACTGTTTTTGTGCCTGAAGCAGCGGGACTTGCGGTTGCGGAGCCCAGGGATATCTGTAAGGTTCGGCAACTTAACTTACATTCACAGCCCCAAGAGAACAGGGGTATTTACCCCATGCTGACTCCTGCTGAGACTCTCCTACATTTAGCACTGGACATTGTGCGCGGTGTTCCGGCTGTCCCTCTGATAATTGGCTTGCAGGACAGAAGCAGCGCAGGTCAGTCATTTTGGATCCTGCGTAGGCTTTTCCATAGGAGGCTAGCAGCGTTTGAATCTGCCTCAGCTGGATGTGTGGAGTCTGGCTGTAAAGCTTTTACACTAGCCTGCAGGGAAGGAGTGGGCTGAGGAGAGACACTGGGAGCGGATTTGAAATACAGGACGTTAAAAGTCAATGTCTGATGATTTTAATCTCACAATTTGTTAAAGCACAGTTACTGAACATTATATATTGTGTTTATGAAGTCCTTGGGCTGATATAGTACTGTAGCTTATACACTGGACAGCATGACTTTGATATAATCAAGATTATGGTAGCTAAATGTATGAGAATAGGAGTTAATCTAGTTGTTTTAGTCTCATCTTCATCTCTGAATTTCCTAGATAGTTGAACTGCACTTATAGATACTATATGCGGGTCACTGTACTACTATCTCCTAGTATGTTATAGGCCCATTTTTTGAGATTTTTTTTTTTTTTTTCTCTTTTAGTGTGTGTCCTTTGAGAGCTAAAGGGAGCGATGATTAAATAGCACACACTTTAGTAATATTGACCTAAATTGGTTATCCTACTATGGGAATAGACCTCAATTAATCCTAACATCCTTAGTGCCCTATTAAGTGTATTACTGTGACCCCTTTTCCATTTATAACCTGCAGAAAGTCTGCTCCCCTATCATTATTGCGGTCCCTTTCTGATATTATACATGGGTGAGGAGGAGAGTATTTATATTAAGCTGATTTTGTATTGCATCCTCAGCTCTGTACAGCTTGTCACTGAAACACTATTTAATAAGTGCACTTATGTTTATAGTTTCACCACACTGCAGTTGAATTTAATGATTCTTTATGTATGATGAATATTATCTAAATATGCACAGAATGTGTAGGTACCCCTTCTTTGTGTGTAAGGAGTCACATCAGCACTCTCGCAGACTAAATATGGAGCAGTAAAACCCTTTTTTTACTGTGTGTAGCTGAATTGAAGGCTTAATGTTATTGTTAACAGTTATGACTGCTAGGACTTTTCAATACTTTTGCTGACTGTGTATATCGCCTGCAATTATTGTATATTCTATCGCATGTTAAATGGAGGATACGAATAGTGGGTTGTGGTTTTAACTAGAGACACGTATCTAACACTTAGTGAGATTTGACCCTTACTTAATCCAAGCCGCATCTGGCTAGCAACCCAGTCACCTTGCGTTTTGTGTGAATATCCATATGCTAGCTCTATTGCCCCTAGAATCTCTCTTGTGTAATACCTTGAGACTCCTAGCTACACGTGATGATGTTAAAGGTGCTCTACCAATATCCACTGACTTTATGTTAGAAATGTAAGTTACTAATGGTAGGATCTGTTATTTTGGCCTTCCCCCTGCCCCCCCTCCATTATTTCTGTGCGGTCAGGGATGATTCCCTTTCTCTCTGCACACCCTTTTGGCATAGTTTAGTAGTCTCTGCCCAACCCGTAGAGCCATGACTTCGTTTTTCCCTGTGCCAATGTAGAATGGCTCACGGGGGTTAAACACAGGAACATTGATTTCGCAGTGATATCCTGTTTTTCTGAAGTTTATTCAAGATAATAGTTTCAAGATTGCTTATGTTTTAATAAAAGCTTAGTGCAAGTGCTTATTGGATTACACTAACAACTGAGGGATGTTATGCTCCATATTTTTCCAATTGATGATTTATACTGAGTTACCTTGATGCTTTTATAATGGTTCACTATATTGCTATCGTATATGTACTTCATAATTTGTATTTATCCCACATAAGCTGAATTTGCAGTTTTTACTATTATCTACGTTGACATGTCCTCAATCGCTTTGTTTAACTTTTGGTCCCACGATTGGACCTGCCTGTTAGAGGAATTCGCAAACCTATAAGATTTAAAAAAAATGAGGTGCCTAATGTGTTCTGTCATGCCAGTATAATATATGTTGTAAAATGTATTCTGTTGATGAGACTGTTGCCATTATGCTATTTCAACCTCAATAAAAAATTATTTAATAAAAAAATTATATTTAAGTTAGGGGGGGTTAGACTTAGGCTTAGAGTTAGGTTTAGGGGTTAATAAATTTAATATAGTAGCGGCGATGTTGGGGGCGGCAGATTAGGGGTTAATAAAATGTAACTAGTGTTTGCGAGGCGGTAGTGAGGTGGTTTAGGGGTTAATATATTTATTACAGTGGAGGCGATGTCCGGTCGGCAGATTAGGGGTTAAAAACTTTATTTAAGTGTTTGCGATGTGGGGGGGCTCGATTTAGGGGTTAATAGGTAGTTTATGGGTGTTAGTGTACTTTTTAGCACTTTAGTTAAGAGTTTTATGTTACGGCATTAGCCCATAAAACTCTTAACTACTGACTTTTAAATGCGGTAGGAGTCTTGACAGGAGAGGGTCTACCGCTCACCTCTTCCACGACTCGTTAAATCGGCATTAGGCAAATCCCATTAAAAAGATAGGATACGCAATTCACTAAGGGGATTTACGGTAAACTCGAGTCGCGGAAGAAAAGTGAGCGCTACACCTGTACCTGCCAGACTCGTAATACTAGCGGGCGTTAAAAAGCAGTGTTGGGACCTCTCAACGCTGCTTTTTAAGGCTAACGCAAGACTCGTAATCTAGCCATTAGTTTAAAGGGATAGTGTACACCAGAATATTTATTGTTTTAAAAGATAGATAATACCTTTATTACCCATTCCCTAGTTTTGCATAACCAACACAGTTATATTTATACAGTTTTTACCTCTGTGATTATCTTGTATCTAAGCCTCTGTAAACTGTCCCTTTTTTCAGTTCTTTTGACAGACTTGCATTTTAGCCTATCAGGGCTGGCTCCTAGGACCTCCACATGCATGAGCACAGTGTTATCTATATGAAAAACATGAACTAACACCCTCTAGTGGTGAAAACTGTCAAAATGCTCTGAGATAAGAGGCAGCCTTCAAGGGCTAAGAAATTAGCATATGAACCTCTTAGGTTTAGCTTTCAACTAAGAATACCAAGAGAGCAATGCAAAATTGGTGATAGAAGTATTAGAAAATTGTTTAAAATGACATGCCCTATCTGAATAATTAAAGTTTGTTTTGGACTAGACTGTCCCTTTAAACTAACAATTAAACTAATATAACTATTTAACTAATATTAAACAAACTACCAATTAAATAAAACTAAAATACACAGTTAAATAGCGCCCAAATTAGATACTTGGGAGTGAATATTACCCTTAAAGTCTCATCCTTCTTCAAATCTAATTATACTCCGCTTTTGCAGGAGATTTTGGGGGATTGTCAATCCTGGCTGACCAAATATTTTTCTTGGTGGGGGAGAAACCAAATTGTAAAAATGTCTATCTTGCCTCGAATAATCTACTTACTACAGACAATTCCTATTCATCTCCCATCTGCCTTTCTCAAACAATTGCAATCTATTCTTAATTGGTTTATATGGGGAGGACGGAAACCAAGAGTGTCTAGACAGACCCTATATAGATAAATGGCTAGAGGGGGGCTTCGCTACTATCAGGCTAATGTGATGCAACGAGTCTTGAACTGGCATACAGGAACACAGGATAAGGCGTGGATTTCACTGGACACGCATATTCTGAAAACACCTCAAGTTGGTCCAATTTGTTGGCTATCAGATAAATCTTGACCTACTAAAACCAGGTCCTCCCCTCTATACAGACATATTTTCTCTTCTTGGGATAACATGATCAAACAGGTGAAAGGCATCTCTTCAGTACATTCCCCCATGATCCCGATTTTCCAAAATACAGAATTGCTGCTTGGTGTGCATCTTACCTCGGGTGACATTCATTATAGAGAGTTAGGTTATTCATCACCTTTGATTGACTTCCTTTTCCAGGGGAAACTTAAACCTAGACAGATATACTAGAGGGTACATTCTCTAACCGGCTGAAATACTCCCAACTGCAACATCTTTTACATGTCTCTCCTCATAACACACAACTCACATGCCCCCTTACCCAATTTGAGAAACTTTGTAGGTCTGGCACCCCCACGAGGGGAACTTTAGCCCTGTCACGACGAATTCTAGATGACTGTTTACACAAAGCGCTACCGGTATACACTCAGTCTTGGCAGGATGAGCTGAACATAGACATTATACCAGAGAAATGGTACAAACTATTTGACTTTACTTAGAAATCTTCAAAGTCTCCTCAAATTCTTGAAATTAATTATAAGATTCTCTCAAGGTGGTATATGACACCTGTCAGATTGAAATTAATATACCCCAAAGTATCTCCTCAGTGCTGGAGGGGTTGTGGAGAGATTAAGACTCTGTCGCATGTGTGGTGGTCGTGCCCCCGCCTGTGAACCTTTTGGGACTCTTTAGAAAAAACCCTACACCCGCTTTTTGGCGCTACACTTAAACTAACCCCTATGATTATATTGTTTAATAGCAAGCCCAAAATTTCCTGCAAAATTAGACTTTCTCTGTTCCAGATTTGCATAAATGGAGCCAAGTCCTTAATAGCCAGGAAATAGAAATCTGGTATTACTACAACCATTATATATAAAAATGGTGTGTGTAGCACTAGACAATGACCCAAATGTGCCTGTCTTATTAAACTGTCTCCTTCCTAGACAGTTAACATAAATAGAAATATACTAAAACGGTAAGATGGCGCTAATAGCTTTGGGCTAAATATGGATCAGAAATGAATACTAAATGTCCCTATAATTCTCTTATGAGACTGGAACTTGACTAAAAATCCCTTATAATAGCGTAGGAAAATCACCTTGGAACTTAAATCTAACAGTTTCTAATCAGTGTACCTTACACTTGTCTAATGTAACCAGGAAATAAGGATAGACTGCGGAGTCTAAAATTTAAACTAACATATATTTTATTATCCACCAGAAAAAACAAACAATGTGAACTCAAAAAAATTAAAATCTAAAAGAATCTAAAAATTCATTCATACACACATGAATGAATTTATAGATTCTTTTAGATTTAAATTTTTTTGAGTTCACATTGTTTGTTTAACAACCATAGCTTAGGTCCCTTGGACCTACAGGGAGTGCAGAATTATTAGGCAAATGAGTATTTTGACTACATTATCCTCTTTATGCATGTTGTCTTACTCCAAGCTGTATAGGCTCGAAAGCCTACTACCAATTAAGCATATTAGGTGATGTGCATCTCTGTAATGAGAAGGGGTGTGGTCTAATGACATCAACACCCTATATCAGGTGTGCATAATTATTAGGTAACTTCCTTTCCTTTGGCAAAATGGGTCAAAAGAAGGACTTGACAGGCTCAGAAAAGTCAAAAATAGTGAGATATCTTGCAGAGGGATGCAGCACTCTTAAAATTGCAAAGCTTCTGAAGCGTAATCATCGAACAATCAAGCGTTTCATTCAAAATAGTCAACAGGGTCGCAAGAAGCGTGTGGAAAAACCAAGGCGCAAAATAACTGCCCATGAACTGAGAAAAGTCAAGCGTGCAGCTGCCAAGATGCCACTTGCCACCAGTTTGGCCATATTTCAGAGCTGCAACATCACTGGAGTGCCCAAAAGCACAAGCTGTGCAATACTCAGAGACATGGACAAGGTAAGAAAGGCTGAAAGACGACCACCACTGAACAAGACACACAAGCTGAAACGTCAAGACTGGGCCAAGAAATATCTCAAGACTGATTTTTCTAAGGTTTTATGGACTGATGAAATGAGAGTGAGTCTTGGTGGGCCAGATGGATGGGCCCATGGCTGGATTGGTAAAGGGCAGAGAGCTCCAGTCCGACTCAGACGCCAGCAAGGTGGAGGTGGAGTACTGGTTTGGGCTGGTATCATCAAAGATGACCTTGTGGGGCCTTTTCGGGTTGAGGATGGAGTCAAGCTCAACTCCCAGTCCTACTGCCAGTTTCTGGAAGACACCTTCTTCAAGCAGTGGTACAGGAAGAAGTCTGCATCCATCAAGAAAAAGATGATTTTCATGCAGGACAATGCTCCATCACACGCGTCCAAGTACTCCACAGCGTGGCTGGCAAGAAAGGGTATAAAAGAAGAAAATCTAATGACATGGCCTCCTTGTTCACCTGATCTGAACCCCATTGAGAACCTGTGGTCCATCATCAAATGTGAGATTTACAAGGAGGGAAAACAGTACACCTCTCTGAACAGTGTCTGGGAGGCTGTGGTTGCTGCTGCACGCAATGTTGATGGTGAACAGATCAAAACACTGACAGAATCCATGGATGGTAGGCTATTGAGTGTCCTTGCAAAGAAAGGTGGCTATATTGGTCACTGATTTGTTTTTGTTTTGTTTTTGAATGTCAGAAATGTATATTTGTGAATGTTGAGATGTTATATTGGTTTCACTGGTAAAAATAAATAATTGAAATGGGTATATATTTGTTTTTTGTTAAGTTGCCTAATAATTATGCACAGTAATAGTCACCTGCACACACAGATATCCCCCTAAAATAGCTATAACTAAAAACAAACTAAAAACTACTTCCAAAACTATTCAGCTTTGATATTAACGAGTTTGTTGGGTTCATTGAGAACATGGTTGTTGTTCAATAATAAAATTAATCCTCAAAAAAAACAACTTGCCTAATAATTCTGCACTCCCTGTATACTCTACTCTCCTTCCATCCCATTCCTATTTACCCTTTGGCCCTCTGGATGCCTGTAACTTTGAGACACCTAATGGCTAGGGCTATTATACCTTCTATTTCTACTTTTCCATTTTCTCTTCTCCTTTTCTTTTTTCTACTCTATATTACTTTTCTTGTTTTATCACTTTTAGTCATTAAACAGGTTATTTAATTACCGGACAAGTGGATGATAATGTTAGCCCTTCTGGCTGCCAGCCTTTGTTACCATACACCTACTAATACAGTTGACGTCGTATTTCTTGTTTATATTTCTTTTATTGCAACTAGACGGAACTTTGTAATTTGTTTTCTTTTTGGACCTGTATATTCCTTTGATATGTATTCTAAGCCTGTCTAATAAAAAATTATTTAAACAAAAACTAAAATACACATTAAAAAAAAACACGATCTAAATACAAAAAATAAAAAAGACTAAATTACAAAAATAACAAACACTAAATTATGAAAAATAACAAACGAAATTATCAAAAATAATAAAGAATTACACCTGATCTAATAGCCCTATCAAAATTAAAAAGCCCACCCAAAATAAAAAAAAAAACCCTAACCTACAATAAGCTATCAATAGCCCTTAAAAGGGCCTTTTGTGGGGCATTGCCCCAAAGATATTAGCTCTTTTCCCTGAAAAAAAATACATAGACCCCCAACAGTAAAACCCACCACCCAACCAACCCTCAAAAATAAAAAAACCTTACTCTAAAAAAAAACTAAGCTACCGATTGCCATGAATAGGGCATTTGGATCGGCATTGCCCTTTAAATGGCATTTAGCTCTTTTACATGCCCAAACCCTAAACTAAAAATAAAACCCACCCAAAAAACCCTTAAAAAAACCTAACACTAACCCCCAAAGATCCACTTACAGTTTTTGAAGTCCCGCTTGAATGATCTTTATCCAGGCGGCGAGAAGTCTTCATCCAGGTGGCCTCTTCAATCTTCATCCCGACGGCAAAGTACTCATCCAAGCAGCAAGACGTCTTCATCCAGACGGCCTCTTCAATCTTCATCCAGGCCGCAAAGTCCTCATCCAAGCGGCGAGAAGTCTTCATCCAGACGGCCTCTTCAATCTTCATCCAGGTGGTATCTTCTATCTTGATCCCGGCAGCGGGGAGCGGGTCCATCCTGAAGAAATCTGGCGCGAGGCATCCTCTTCATACGGTCACCGCCGTACACTGAATCTTTAATGCAGCAAAGATACAAACAGTCTTGTCCACAGCACTATTATATCAAATACTCTTTATTTTCTGTTTAAGTTACAGACATAAAATGCGACGTTTCGAGTGTTGCCACTCTTACTCATGCTAATTACATTGTGTCATTTGAAACAAATTTAAAGCCCTCAGTTTCGCGCCAACCACTTCATTAAGTGGCTCTGCTGCCATCTACTGACCAACAAAATTATGACACCTTAAAAACATTACTTAGTTACAATCACTGTAACTAAGTATTAGTACCTGTTTGCCTATATATTTTTCTTGAGAATTAATACATTTTAATTTATTGCAGACCTGTTTACAATAAATTTACATGATTTGAACATTTGCAATACATATATTTCATGAAAATTGACATTTCATTACAGAAAAATTGACCAATCATAGTCTCTATTGAGGCCATTTGGTTCCATACATCCTAGTTCAAATATCCAGTACATTTCTTTTTCTTTCAATATTTTTTCTCTATTACTACCATTTCTCTGGGGACCCACACTGTCTATGACTTGCCATCGTAATTGGCTTATCTGATGTCCACATTTTAAGAAATGATGGGACACTGGGGCTTCAAGATTTTTGTAACCGTATGTTTGAACGGTGCTGGCATATCCTGTCCCTAACCATACGTGTGGTTTCCCCTTTGTAGATTAGAGAACAGGCACATTTTATGAGGTAAATAACGTACTTTGACTCACATGTGTAATGTTCTCTTATCTCATATTTCTTCCCTGTTCTTGGATGGAAAAAATATTTACCTTTAATTACAGAGGGACAACTCATACATCCTAGACATGGAAATGATCCTTTGTTTTTATTGCCTAGCAGTGTTTGTCTTGCCTGTTTCTTAGGCCCTACATCTGTATTAGTGAGTTGATCTCTTAAGTTTTTTACTCTCTTGTAAGCCATTAGCGGTGAATTTTTAAAAACCTCTATTTCCTTATTACACTCTCTTAATATGTGCCAGTGCCTTGTCACAATATGTTTAATTTCTTCACTGTTAGGGTTAAATTGTGTGACTAGTATCAACTTATCCTCTTTGACCCTTTCTCTTAAACTTTGTTCTCTGTTCCTCATATTGTTAGTATGCTTTTCAATTAATGTACTTGGATACCCTCTATCTAGGATTTTTTTCTGCATTTCCTTCATTCCTCCAAACAAACAAGAATGAAGAATGTAATTAAAGGTAAATATTTTTTCCATCCAAGAACAGGGAAGAAATATGAGATAAGAGAACATTACACATGTGAGTCAAAGTACGTTATTTACCTCATAAAATGTGCCTGTTCTCTAATCTACATAGGGGAAACCACACGTATGGTTAGGGACAGGATATGCCAGCACCGTTCAAACATACGGTGCAAAAATCTTGAAGCCCCAGTGTCCCATCATTTCTTAAAATGTGGACATCAGATAAGCCAATTACGATGGCAAGTCATAGACAGTGTGGGTCCCCAGAGAAATGGTAGTAATAGAGAAAAAATATTGAAAGAAAAAGAAATGTACTGGATATTTGAACTAGGATGTATGGAACCAAATGGCCTCAATAGAGACTATGATTGGTCAATTTTTCTGTAATGAAATGTCAATTTTCATGAAATATATGTATTGCAAATGTTCAAATCATGTAAATTTATTGTAAACAGGTCTGCAATAAATTAAAATGTATTAATTCTCAAGAAAAATATATAGGCAAACAGGTACTAATACTTAGTTACAGTGATTGTAACTAAGTAATGTTTTTAAGGTGTCAAAATTTTGTTGGTCAGTAGATGGCAGCAGAGCCACTTAATGAAGTGGTTGGCGCGAAACTGAGGGCTTTAAATTTGTTTCAAATGACACAATGTAATTAGCATGAGTAAGAGTGGCAACACTCGAAACGTCGCATTTTATGTCTGTAACTTAAACAGAAAATAAAGAGTATTTGATATAATAGTGCTGTGGACAAGACTGTTTGTATCATTGATGTTGGGGGACCCTGGCAGAGCCCCTGTCTTCACGAGCATTATTCTCCGGTTGCTTGCTGTACTACACAACTTGCATTGAATCTTTAATGCAGGGTACGCGATTCAAGATGGCATCCCTTGCATTCCTATTGGCTGAAAAATTTGAATTAGCCAATAGAATGAGAGCTGCTAAAATCCCATTGGCTGTTCAAATCAGCCAATAGGATTTAAGCAGCTCTATTCAGGATTCAGATTTAAAGGGCATTAGAATAGGAATAATTTTTATTTTTTTTGGATAATTTCGTTTTTTTTGTAATGGTAGTTTTTTATTTTTTTGTAATGGTAGGTTTTTTATTTTTGTAATTTTAGGTTTTAGTGTAAGGTAGCTTAGGTTTTATTTCACAGGTAATTTTGTATTTATTTTATCTAGGTAGTTATTAAATAGTTAATAACTATTTACTAACTAGTTTACCTAGTTAATATAAATACAAACTTACCTGTGAAATAAAAACAGGTATGTATTTAGTATATATATTAGTTATATTGTAGATAGCTTAGTTTTTTTTTTACAGGTAAGTATGTATTTAGTTTTTAATAGGTATTATTTACGGCTAGATTTAGAGTTCTGTGGCCAAAGGGGTGCGTTAGCTACGCATGCTTTTTTTCTCCCGCACCTTTTAAATACCGCTGGTATTTAGAGTTCACAGAATGGCTGCGTTAGGCTCCAAAAAAGGAGCGTAGAGCATATTTACCGCCACTGCAACTCTAAATACCAGCGTTGCTTACGGACTCGGCCAGCTTAAAAAATGTGCTCGTGCACGATTCCCCCATAGAAAACAATGGGGCTGTTTGAGCTGAAAAAAAACCTAACACCTGCAAAAAAGCAGCGTTCAGCTCCTAACGCAGCCCCATTGTTTACTATGGGGAAACACTTCCTACGTCTGCACCTAACACTCTAACATGTACCCTGAGTCTAAACACCCCTAACCTTACACTTATTAACCCCTAATCTGCCGCCCCCGCTATCGCTGACACCTGCATATTTTTTTTAACCCCTAATCTGCCGCTCCGTATACCGCCGCAATTTACATTATCCCTATGTACCCCTAATCTGCTGCCCCTAACACCGCCGACCCCTATATTATATTTATTAACCCCTAATCTGCCCCCCACAACGTCGCCTCCACCTACCTACAATAATTAACCCCTAATCTGCCGATCGGATCTCGCCGCTAGTCTAATAAATTGATTAATCCCTAAAGCTAAGTCTAACCCTAACACTAACACCCCCCTAAGTTAAATATAATTTAAATCTAACTAAATAAATTAACTCTTATTATATAAATTATTCCTATTTAAAGCTAAATACTTACCTGTAAAATAAACCCTAATATAGCTACAATATAAATTATAATTATATTGTAGCTATTTTAGGATTAATATTTATTTTACAGGCAACTTTGTAATTATTTTAAACAGGTACAATAGCTATTAAATAGTTCATAACTATTTAATAGCTAAAATAGTTAAAATAATTACAAAATTACCTGTAAAATAAATCCTAACCTAAGTTACAATTAAACCTAACACTACACTATCAATAAATTAATTAAATAAAATACCTACAATTATCTACAATTAAACCTAACACTACACTATCAATAAATTAATTAAATAAAATACCTACAAATAACTACAATGAAATAAACTAACTAAAGTACAAAAAATAAAAAAGAACTAAGTTACAAAAAATAAAAAAATATTTACAAACATTAGAAAAATATTACAACAATTTTAAACTAATTACACCTACTCTAAGCCCCCTAATAAAATAACAAAGCCCCCCAAAATAAAAAAATGCCCTACCCTATTCTAAATTAAAAAAGTTCAAAGCTCTTTTACCTTACCAGCCCTGAAAAGGGCCCTTTGCGGGGCATGCCCCAAAGAATTCAGCTCTTTTGCCTGTAAAAAAAAAACATACAATACACCACCCACATACCCCTAATTTAACCCAAACCCCCCTTAAATAAACCTAACACTAAGCCCCTGAAGATCTCCCTACCTTGTCTTCACCTCACCGGGTTCAACGATGGGTCCAGAAGAGGGTCCGAAGTCTTGATCCAAGCGGCGGCTGAAGAACTCCATCATCGGGCTGAAGTCGGAAGTCCATCATCGGGATGAAATCTTCTATCAAGCCACATCTTCAATCTTCTTTCTTCCGGAGTGGAGCGGAGGCATCTTCTTCCCAGCCGACGCGGATCCAACCTCTTCAAGCGACGCCTACTCGCCGAATGACGGTTCATTTAAATGACGTCATCCAAGATGGTGTCCCTCGAATTCCGATTGGCTGATAGGATTCTATCAGCCAATCGGAATTAAGGTAGGAATATTCTGATTGGCTGATGGAATCATCCAATCAGATTCAAGTTCAATCCGATTGGCTGATCCAATCAGCCAATCAGATTGAGCTCGCATTCTATTGGCTGATCGGAACAGCCAATAGAATGCAAGCTCAATCTGATTGGCTGATCCAATCAGCCAATCGGATTGAACTTGAATTTGATTGGCTGATTCCATCAGCCAATTAGAATTTTCCTACCTTAATTCCGATTGGCTGATAGAATCCTATCAGCCAATCGGAATTCGAGGGGCGCCATCTTGGATGACGTCCCTTAAAGGAACCTTCATTCTTCAGTTGGACGTCAGAAGAAGAGGATAGATCCGCGCTGGAGGTCTTCAGGATGGAGCCGTTCATTGGATGAAGATAGAAGATGCCGCTTGGATCAAGATTGTTGTCGGTCCGGATCTCCTCTTCTTCCCGGATAGGATGAAGACTTTGGAGCCTCTTCTGAACCTCTTCAGCCGACGCTTGATAGAAGACTTCAGCCGGATTATGGATCGCCAGCCCCTGCTTGGGCTTGGATGAAGACTTCGGAGCCAGGACGGATCGGTGTGATACCCGGTGTGGAGAAGACAAGGTAGGATGATCTTCAGTGGGGTAGTGTTAGGTTTATTTAAGGGGGTTTGGGTTAGATTAGGGGTATGTGGGTGGTGGGTTTTAATGTTGGGGGGGGTTGTATTTTTCTTTTACAGGCAAAAGAGCTGAATTCTTTGGGGCAAGCCCCACAATGGGCCCTTTTAAGGGCTGGTAAGGTAAAAGAGCTTTGAACTTTTTTAATTTAGAATAGGGTAGGGCATTTTTTTATTTTGGGGGGCTTTGTTATTTTATTAGGGGGCTTAGAGTAGGTGTAATTAGTTTAAAATTGTTGTAATATTTTTCTAATGTTTGTAAATATTTTTTTATTTTTTGTAACTTAGTTCTTTTTTATTTTTTGTACTTTAGTTAGTTTATTTAAATGTATTTATTTGTAGGTATTGTATTTAATTAATTTATTGATATTGTAGTGTTAGGTTTAATTGTAGGTAATTGTAGGTATTTTATTTAATTTATTTATTGATAGTGTAGTGTTAGGTTTAATTGTAACTTAGGTTAGGATTTATTTTACAGGTAATTTTGTAATTATTTTAACTAGGTAACTATTAAATAGTTATTAACTATTTAATAGCTATTGTACCTGTTTAAAATAATTACAAAGTTACCTGTAAAATAAATATAAATCCTAAAATAGCTACAATATAATTATAATTTATATTGTAGCTATATTAGGGTTTATTTTACAGGTAAGTATTTAGCTTTAAATAGGAATAATTTATTTAATAATAGTTAATTTATTTCGTTAGATTTGAATTATATTTAAGTTAGGGGGGTGTTAGGGTTAGGGTTAGAATTAGCTTTAGGGGTTAAAAAATTCATTATAGTAGCGGTGAGCTCCAGTCGGCAGATTAGGGGTTAATGCTTGAAGTTAGGTGTCGGCGATGTTAGGGAGGGCAGCTATTTATTATAGGGTTATTGAGGCGGGAGTGAGGCGGATTAGGGGTTAATAAGTGTAGGCAGGTGGAGGCGACGTTGAGGGGGGCAGATTAGGGGTTAATAAATATAATATAGGGGTCGGCGGTATTAGGGGCAGCAGATTAGGGGTTCATAGGGATAACGTAGGTGGCAGCGGCGTGCGATCGGCAGATTAGGGGTTAAAAAATTTTAATAGAGTGGCGGCGATGTGGGGGGACCTCGGTTTAGGGGTACATAGGTAGTTTATGGGTGTTAGTGTACTTTAGAGCACAGTAGTTAAGAGCTTTATAAACCGGCGTTAGTTTTTTCTGCGGCTGGAGTTTTGTCATTAGATTTCTAACGCTCACTTCAGCCACGACTCTAAATACCGGCATTAGAAAGATCCCATTGAAAAGATAGGATACGCAAATGGCGTAGGGGGATCTGCGTTATGGAAAAGTCGCGGCTGTAAAGTGAGCGTTAGACCCTTTCCTGACTGACTCCAAATACCAGAGGGTGGTAAAAACCAGCGTTAGGAGCCTCTAACGCTGGTTTTCACGGCTACCACCCAACTCTAAATCTAGCCGTTAGTTAATAATTGTAAATGTAATTTTGATCTATTTTAATTATGTTAAAGTTAAGGGGTGTTAGGGTTAGGGTTCTGTTAGGGTTAGGTTTAAGGGTAGGTGTAGGGGTTAATAGTTTAATTTAGCTTGTTGGGATGTGGGGGGCTGGCGGTTTAGGGGTTAATAGGTTTATTTACTGGTAGTGATGAGGGAGGCCAGAGGTTTAGGGGTTAATAACTTTATTTAGTTTCAGAGGTGTCAGGGTGCGGCGGAATAGGGGTTAATGACTTTAATATAGTGCCGGCGATGCTGAAGTGCGGCGGAATAGGTGTTAATAACTTTAGTATAGTGGCAGCGATATCGGGAGCGGCAGATTACGGGTTAATACCTTTATTTAGGTGGTGGCGATATCGGGAGCGGCAGATTAGGGGTTAATAACTGTAGGCAGGTGTCGGCGATGTCGGTGGGGGGGCAGATTAGACGTGGGGTTTATGTTAGGGTGTTAGGTTTAAACGTTAGTTTCTTTTTCCCCATTGACATCAATGGGGCTGCGTTACGGAGCTTTTCTTCCCGCGATCGCAGGTGTTAGACTTTTTTCTGACCCGCTCTCCCCATTGATGTCTATGGGGAAAGCATGCACAAGCACGTCAAAACAGCGCTTGTTTATGGTGCGGTATGGAGCTTAAAAGCACCATATCGCCCACACAAGCCAGGTTTTTTAAAATATTTAATGGCAGCGCTATAGGAGATTAAATAACGCCACTTTTGTTGCGTTTGTTAATTTCCCTATAGCGCTCAAAACTTGTAATCTAGGCGAAATGCAGCTATATCAAATTACAAAATAAAGGTAAAAGAGCAATTTGTAAACAGTTTAATACACTGCAGCAGGTAAAATAGATCATTGGGAACATATTAAAGGAACATGAAACCCAAAATTTGTCTTTGATGATTCAGATAGAACATACAATTTTAAACAACTTTCTATTTTTTCTTCTATTTCATAATTTGCTTCATTCTTTTGGTATCCTTTGTTGAAGGAGTAGTAGTGCACTACTGGGAGCTAGCTGAAAACAAATGACAAAAGGCATCTATGTACAGTCACCAATAAGCAGCTTCTGAGCCTACCTGGGTATTCTTTTCAACAAAGGATACAAAGCGAACAAAACAAATTAGATAAAAGAAATAAACTGGAAAGTTAGTTAAAGGGACATGAAACCCAAATTCTTTCTTTCATTATTCAAAAAGAGCATATATTATTAAACAACTTTCCATTTTACTTCTTTTATCAATTTTGCTTCATTCTCTTGGTATCCTGTGTTAAAGGAGCAACAATGCTCTACTGTGAGTTAGCTGAACACACCGGTAAGCCAATGACATATGAGCAGCTAGCTAACACCTCCTGAGCCCACCTAGGTATGCTTTTGAACCAAGGAAAACAAGAAAACTGGGCAAATTAAATAATAGAAGTAAATTGGAAAGTTGTTTAAAATTGTATTCTCTATCTGAATCATGAAAGAAAAAATTGGGATCCATGTCCCTTTAAAAGGGAGGAAAAAAATGCAGTACACATCCATGTGTGGGGACATAACCAGCACCATCCCTGGATTCCCCAGTGATAAGGGGCACAATCGGGAGAGAGGTGTATGCCAGGCTTACTGGCATCAACAGAGTGACTCACGTGGGTACATTTGCCCCTCGTCCCCCTCGCCCCAGATGCTCATATCATATTTCTTTAACTTACGCCTACATTAATATCAATGTAAATAAAATTCCTTCCAATAAAATCTGGATTTAATTTGCATTTTCCATAGATAAGGGACTATTATTTCTAATATACTGAATGGCTGGCTACTAATGGTTGCCTGTGCAGGTTGAAATTCTATTAATCTAGGTCATCAGTATTTCCATTAAGTAAAAATAAAAAAAAAACTAGCTATAAATGTGGTTAAGCACAAACTCAAAATATAAATGTAAGATATAATGGTCTCATTTATTATGGCAAATCCAAATTAAATCTCGCAGGCTTTGGAAGAAATTGAATTTCTTCTGATGATAAAGAAGTTAATAAAGAAAATGTGTCATTACATTTGGCTTTTACAGTAGAAAAGGATTTGTTTCTACTGAATAAAAACGTATCCATTTTTTGCATTTTTGCTCGCCAAGGTGCTTTTAAATTAACTTTAACTACGCTATTAAATTCTACATGAGATGTTAAATTATGCAATGTCATTAGCTAAAAACAAACGACTATTGAATAAAGCATAACAAAACTACTTTCATTGCAAAGAGAGGATCACACATAAACACACACGCACACACACTCACATAGACACACTCACACCTACACATACACTTAAACACACACATTCACATACACATGCTCACATACACACACATGCACACACACTCACATGCACACACACTCTCATACACACATGCTCACACACGCACACACACTCACATAGACACACTCACACCTACACATACACTTAAACACACACGCTCACATACACACGCTCACATACACACACATGCGCACACACACTCACATGCACACACACTCTCATACACACATGCTCACATACGCACACACACTCACATACACATGCATACACACGCACTCACATACACACATGCACACACACTCACATACACATACACTCACATGCACACACACAGGCTCACATACACATGCATACACACACATGCTCACATACACACACGCACACACACATACACACACTCACATACACACTCATACATACATACTCACATATGCACACACTCACATACACACACATACACACGCGCTCACATACACACGCTCACATACGCACACACACTCACATACACATACACTCACATGCATACACACGCACTCACATACACACATGCACACACACTCACATACACATACACTCACATGCACACACACAGGCTCACATACACATGCATACACACACATGCTCACATACACACACGCACACACACATACACACACTCACATACACACTCATACATACATACTCACATATGCACACACTCACATACACACACATACACACGCGCTCACATACACACGCTCACATACGCACACACACTCACATACACATACACTCACATGCACACACACACGCTCACATACACACATGCTCACATACACACGCACGCACACACACACTCACACACATACGCTCATATACACACGCATACACATGCTCACATACACGCACGCACACACACTCACATATACATACATACGCTCATATACACACACATACACACACACTCACATACACACGCACACACACACTCATTCACATACATACGCTCATATGCACACGCATACACACACACTCACATACACACACTCACTCACATACACACACATACGCTCATATACACACGCATACGCATGCTCACATACACGCACGCACACACACTCACATACACATATATACGCTCATATACACACGCATACGCATGCTCACATACACGCATGCACACACACTCACATACACATACATACGCTCATATACACACGCGCACACACACACTCACATATACACGCACACTCACTCACATACACACGCATACGCTCATATACACACGCATACACACACACTCACATACACACACACACACACTCACTCACTCACATACACACACACGCTCATATACACACGCATACACACACAATCACATTAACACACACACACTCACATACACACACACCCTTACATAGGTTTTACATATTTCATAGCGTGCACAACAGAAAGCAGAGGGAGTTAGCTGAAAACAAATGACAAAAGGCATCTATGTGCAGTCACCAATAAGCAGCTTCTGAGCCTACTTAGGTATTCTTTTCAACAAAGGATACAAAGCGAACAAAAAAAATTAGTTAAAAGAAATAAACTGGAAAATTAGTTAAAGGGACATGAAACCCAAATTCTTTCTTTCATTATTCAAAAAGAACATATATTTTTAAACAACTTTCCATTTTACTTCTTTTATCAAATTTGCTTCATTCGCTTGGTATCTTGTGTTAATGGAGCAGCAATGCTCTACTGGAAGTTAGCTGAACACACCGGTAAGCCAATGACAAAAGGTATATATGAGCAGTCACACTTTGGTTTAGCTGCACAACAGAAAGCAGAGACTTTACATATTTGACAGCTGTACCTTGTACTTTGGTTTAGCTGCACAACAGAAAGCAGAGACTTTACATATTTGACAGCTGTATTTAGCACTTTGGTTTAGCGTGCACAACAGAAAGCAGAGGCTTTACATATTTCACAGCTGTACTTAGCACTTTGGTTTAGCTGCACAACAGAAAGCAGAGGCTTTACATATTTGACAGCTGTACCTTGCACTTTGATTTAGCTGCACAACAGGAAGCAGAGAGTTTACATATTTGACAGCTGTACTTGCACTTTGGTTTAGCTGCACAACAGAAAGCAGAGGCTTTACATATTTGACAGCTGTACCTTGCACTTTGGTTTAGCTGCACAACAGAAAGCAGAGGCTTTACATATTTGATAGCTGTACCTTGCACTTTGGTTTAGCTGCACAAAAGAAAGCAGAGACTTTACATATTTGACAGCTATACTTAGCACTTTGGTTTAGCTGCATAACAGAAAAAAGCTTTACATATTTGATAGCTGTACCTTGCACTTTGGTTTAGCTGCACAGCAGAAAGCAGAGACTTTACATATTTGACAGCTGTACCTTGCACTTTGGTTTAGCTGCACAACAGAAAGCAGAGGCTTTACATATTTGACAGCTGTACCTTGCACTTTGGTTTAGCAGCACAAGATGAACCAAGGCTTTACATATTTTACATCTGTACTTGTACTTTGGTTTAGCGTGCACAACAGAAAGCAGAGGCTTTACATATTTGACAGCTATACCTTGCACTTTGGTTTAGCGCGCACAACAGAAAGCAGAGGCTTTACATATTTGACAGCTGTACTTAGCACATGTGATGTACGGTTACATCAGAGGCTGGTGAGGCAGTGGCTAGGATACGCCTTCATTCTTTATATATCCTTTGTTGAAGAAATAGCAATGCACATGGGTGAGCCAATCACATGAGGTATCTATGTGCAGCCACCAATCAGCAGCTACTGAGCATATTTATATATGATTTTCAACAAAGGATATCAAAAGAATGAAGAGAATTAGATATTAGATGTAAATTGGAAAGTTATTTAAAATTGCATGCTCTTTCTAAATCATGAAAGAAAACATATGGGTTTCATATCCCTTTAAATGATGTCTTGGAAAACTGGTCAACTTAGTAAACATCTGATTTTAGTCTAAAGGATTGTAACAGAAACTCTTGCCAGATAACAAAATGCTTGCTCTGATTATGAGATCTTGAAATCCAGGCCCATTAAAATATGTTTAAAACATACTTTTTACTTTAATGCTGCAAATTATGCTTATAGATTCCTTCATTATTCAGTAAATATAAAAATGTCTTTATCCAGTGGCAGCTGGTGAAATTTACCCCACCCCTTTAAATAAAGCCACATCCTCAGATGGCACCACCAATTCATTAATTAAATAAATAAAAGGTAGACCGAAACACAGAAGCACTCAGGGGGAGAGGGAGAGAGAGACGGGGGAGAGGGAGAGAGAGATGGGGGGAGAGGGAGAGAGAGACAGGGGGAGAGGGAGAGAGAGAGACGGGGCAAGATGGAGAGAGAGACAGGGGGAGAGGGAGAGAGAGACACCGAGGGTTAGAGAGAAAGAGAGAGAGACACAATCACACAGAGGATTAGAGAGACACATAAGGGATGAGAGAGTCAGAAGGGGAGGACGAGAGACAGGGATAGAAAAGAGACCATGGGGGAGAATGACACATAAGGAGAGAGACAGAGGGGAGAGACAGGGAGAGAGATGGATAGAGAGAGAGATGGATAGAGAGAGAGAGACAGACGGATAGAGAAAGAGAGATGGATAGAGAGAGACACACACAGAGGGGAGAAAGAGAGACAGAGGGGAGAGAGAGAGAGAGAGAGAGAGAGAGGGGAGAGACAGAAAGACAGGGGGGGTGACAGAAAGACAGAGGGGAGAGAGACAGACAGAGGGGAGAGACAGAGAGACAGACAGAGGGGAGAGAGAGAGAGACAGAGGGGAGAGCGAGAGAGAGACAGAGGGGAGAGAGAGATAGAGGGGGCAGAGAGAGAGACACAGAGGGGAGTAAGAGAGAGACACAGAGGGTAGTGAGAGAGACACAGAGGGGAGTGAGAGAGACACAGAGGGGAGTGAGAGAGACACAGAGGGGAGTGAGAGAGACAGAGGGGAGTGAGGGAGACAGAGGGGAGTGAGGGAGACAGAGAGAGACAGAGGGGAGTGAGGGAGACAGAGGGGAGTGAGACACATAAGTGGGGAGAGAGGGAGACGGAGAGAGGAGAGAGGCACATAAGTGGGGAGAGAGGGAACAATGAAATGGGGGAGGCACCACTGAATGTTTAAGTAGTTTATTTTAAATGACTATCAAATGCTAATAGTCTACAATCTATTTTAAATATCTGAAACAGAACAGCACATGTGAATGGGAGCATTAATAAATTATTATTTGTTGTCTACATCAGGGTTGTCCAACATAGACCTAAGGAATCCTTGGTTTAAATTAAATACTATAGCTACAGGAGCCATGGAGAATATTTGCTATGACTCATTCTAAACTGCTTGGTTTCATTTTACATTACCATGCTGTTGGTCTAGCTTACTCTTGTCAAATAACAACTCATCCATACAAACAGCATAATATTAAGATAATGTTGTGAGAAAACACAGTTGCAGAGCTACAGAGAGTTCATAAGTCAGTAAGGCCTAGATTTACAGTTGGGCGGTAGCCGTCAAAACCAGCGTTAGAGGCTCCTAACGCTGCTTTTGGGCTACCGCCGGTATTTAGAGTCAGTCATTAAAGGGTCTAACGCTCACATTCCAGCCGCGACTTTTCCATACCGCAGATCCCCTTACGTCATTTGCGTATCCTATCTTTCAATGGGATCTTTCTAACGCCGGTATTTAGAGTCGTGTCTGAAGTGAGCGTTAGAAATCTAACGACAAAACTCCAGCCGCAGAAAAAAGTCAGTAGTTAAGAGCTTTCTGGGCTAACGCTGGTTTATAAAGCTCTTAACTACTGTGCTCTAAAGTACACTGACACCCATAAACTACCTATGTACCCCTAAACCGAGGCCCCCCCACATCGCCGCCACTCTATTAATTTTTTTAACCCCTAATCTGCCGACCGCCACCTACATTATACTTATGTACCCCTAATCTGCTGCCCCTAACACCGCCGACCCCTATATTATATTTATTAACCCCTAACCTGCCCCCCACAACGTTGCCGCCAGCTACCTACAATAATTAACCCCTAATCTGCCTACCGCAAAGCACCGCCACCTACGTTATCCTTATGTACCCCTAATCTGCTGCCCCTAACACCGCTGACCCCTATATTATATTTATTAAACCCTAATCTGCCCCCCTCAACGTCGCCTCCACCTGCCTACACTTATTAACCCCTAATCTGCCGAGCGGACCGCACCGCTACTATAATAAAGTTATTAACCCCTAATCCGCCTCACTCCCGCCTCAATAACCCTATAATAAATAGCATTAACCCCTAATCTGCCCTCCCTAACATCGCCGACACCTAACTTCAATTATTAACCCCTAATCTGCCGACCGAATCTCGCCGCTACTGTAATAAATGGATTAACCCCTAAAGCTAAGTCTAACCCTAACACTAACACCCCCCTAAGTTAAATATAATTTAAAGCTAACGAAATAAATTAACTCTTATTAAATAAATTATTCCTATTTAAAGCTAAATACTTACCTGTAAAATAAACCCTAATATATCTACAATATAAATTATAATTATATTATAGCTATGTTAGGACTTATATTTATTTTACAGGTAACGTTGTATTTATTTTAACCAGGTACAATAGCTATTAAATAGCTAAAATAATTACAAAATTACCTGTAAAATAAATCCTAACCTAAGTTACAATTAAACCTAACACTACACTATCAATAACTTAATTAAATAAAATACCTCAAATTAACTACAATTAAACCTAACACTACACTATCAATACATTAATTAAATACAATGCCTACAAATAACTACAATTAAATAAACTAACTAAAGTACAAAAATAAAAAAGAACTAAGTTACAAAAAATAATAAAATATTTACAAACATTAGAAAAATATTACAACAATTTTAAACTAATTACACCTACTCTAAGCCCCCTAATAAAATAACAAAGACCCCCAAAATAAAAAAATGCCCTACCCTATTCTAAATTACAAAAGTTCAAAGCTCTTTTACCTTACCAGCCCTGAAAAGGGCCCTTTGCGGGGCATGCCCCAAAGAATTCAGCTCTTTTGCCTGTAAAAAAAAACACATACAATACCCCCCCAACATTACAACCCACCACCCACATACCCCTAATCTAACCCAAACCCCCCTTAAATAAACCTAACACTAAGCCCCTGAAGATCTTCCTACCTTATCTTCACCTCGCCGGGTATCACACCAATCCGTCCTGGCTCCAAAATCTTCATCCAACCCAAGCGGGGGCTGGCGATCCATAATCCTGCGGCTGAAGAGGTCCAGAAGAGGCTCCAAAGTCTTCATCCTATCCGGGAAGAAGAGGCGATCCAGACCGGCAACCATCTTGATCCAAGCGGCATCTTCTATCTTCATCCGATGAGGAACGGCTCCATCGTGAAGACCTCCAGCGCTGATCAATCTTCTTCCTCCGACGTCCAACTGAAGAATGGCGGTTCCTTTAAGGGACGTCATCCAAGATGGCGTCCCTCGAATTCCGATGATCAGCCAATCAGAATCAAGTTCAATCCGATTGGCTGATCCGATCAGCCAATCAGATTGAGCTCGCGTTCTATTGGCTGTTCCGATCAGCCAATAGAATGCGAGCTCAATCTGGTTGGCTGATCGGATCAGCCAATTCGGATTGAACTTGATTCTGATTGGCTGATTCCATCAGCCAATCAGAATTTTCCTACCTTAATTCCGATTGGCTGATAGAATCCTATCAGCCAATCGGAATTCGAGGGACGCCATCTTGGATGACGTCCCTTAAAGGAACCGTCATTCTTCAGTTGGACGTCGGAGGAAGAAGATTGATCCGCGCTGGAGGTCTTCACGATGGAGCCGTTCCTCATCGGATGAAGATAGAAGATGCCGCTTGGATCAAGATGGTTGCCGGTCTGGATCGCCTCTTCTTCCCGGATAGGATGAAGACTTTGGAGCCTCTTCTGGACCTCTTCAGCCGCAGTGAAGATAAGGTAGGAAGATCTTCAGGGGCTTAGTGTTAGGTTTACTTAAGGGGGGTTTGGGTTAGATTAGGGGTATGTGGGTGGTGGGTTGTAATGTTGGGGGGGGGGTATTGTATGTGTTTTTTTTTACAGGCAAAAAAGCTGAATTCTTTGGGGCATGCCCCGCAAAGGGCCCTTTTCAGGGCTGGTAAGGTAAAAGAGCTTTGAACTTTTTTAATTTAGAATAGGGTAGGGCATTTTTTTATTTTGGGGGTCTTTGTTATTTTATTAGGGGGCTTAGAGTAGGTGTAATTAGTTTAAAATTGTTGTAATATTTTTCTAATGTTTGTAAATATTTTATTATTTTTTGTAACTTAGTTCTTTTTTATTTTTTGTACTTTAGTTAGTTTATTTAATTGTAGTTATTTGTAGGTATTATATTTAATTAATGTATTGATAGTGTAGTGTTAGGTTTAATTGTAGATAATTGTAGGTAGTTTATTTAATTTATTTATTGATAGTGTAGTGTTAGGTTTAATTGTAACTTAGGTTAGGATTTATTTTACAGGTAATTTTGTAATTATTTTAACTATTTTAGCTATTAAATAGTTCTTAACTATTTAATAGCTATTGTACCTGGTTAAAATAAATACAAAGTTACCTGCAAAATAAATATAAATCCTAAAATAGCTATAATATAATTATAATTTATATTGTAGCTATATTAGGGTTTATTTTACAGGTAAGTATCTAGCTTTAAATAGGAATAATTTATTTAATAAGAGTTAATTTATTTAGTTAGATTTAAATTATATTTAATTTAGGGGGGTGTTAGGGTTAAAGTTAGACTTAGCTTTAGGGGTTAATAAATGTATTAGAGTAGCGGTGAGCTCCTTTCGGCAGATTAGGGGTTAATACTTGAAGTTAGGTGTCGGCAATGTTAGGGAGGGCAGATTAGGGGTTAATACTATTTATTATAGGGTTATTGAGGCGGGAGTGAGGCGGATTAGGGGTTAATACATTTATTATAGTAGCGCTCAGGTCCGGTCGGCAGATTAGGGGTTAATAAGTGTAGTTAGGTGGAGGCGACGTTGGGGGTGGCAGATTAGGGGTTAATAAATATAATATAGGGGTCGGCGAAGTTAGGGCAGCAGATTAGGGGTACATAGGGATAATGTAGGTGGCAGGGGTGTACCGAGCGGCAGATTAGGGGTTAAAAGTAATATGCAGGGGTCAGCGATAGCGGGGGCGGCAGATTAGGGGTTAATAAGTGTAAGGTTAGGGGTGTTTAGACTCGGGGTACATGTTAGAGTGTTAGGTGCAGACGTAGGAAGTGTTTCCACATAGAAAACAATGGGGCTGCGTTAGGAGCTGAACGCGGCTTTTTTGCTGGTGTTAGGTTTTTTTTCAGCTCAAACAGCCCCATTGTTTTCTATGGGGGAATCGTGCACGAGCACGTTTTTGAAGCTGGCCGCGTCCGTAAGCACCGCTGGTATCGAGAGTTGAAGTTGCGGTAAATATGCTATACGCTCCTTTTTTGGAGCCTAACGCAGCCATTCTGTGAACTCTAAATACCAGCGGTATTTAAAAGGTGCGGCCAGAAAAAAGCATGCGTAGCTAACGCACCCCTTTGGCCGCAGAACTCTAAATCTAGGCGTATGAGAGTGATGAGACTATAAACTAGTGTGGAGTACAGAGGCAAGCTGCTAAGGTAGTGGGTGTAAAGTTTGAGTAAACAAAATACAAAAACGATCCTTAAACTGCTGTAAAAGAGTAAAAAACACAAACAGAATCCCTTTCAGCGAAATCTAAGGTTGCAGAACTTACTTTAATAAAATGTGGCTAAAACACTGCTCTTCCTGCTCTGTAAGGAAGTGACAGTGGAACATTCCACTGCACTTGGAGGGGAAATACTGAACTCTCTTTTTCACTGGAAAAGCTGGCAGCTGCACAGGGCAGCAACAAAAGAAATGAAAGTAGTTTTTTTTTCATTTTTGTTTTGTTTTATATGATTTAACATCCAGCCCCAACCCTAAATTCCCATGACTGATGCCTCTTACTGAATTGGGTCAGCCCAAAGAAGCCTGCCGCAAATAAGCACTTATGGGCCATGCAATGATCTTAACCACTTTCATTCAGTAGGTGGCGCAGCATGTTGTGTAATGGTGGGCAGACCTACTTGTGCCTCTCCATTGCACAACATGTAGCTGTGGGAAAAAAAATGCTGGAAAAAAAAATTGCATAAGTGACTGCACATCACTGCTTAGCACTTTGGTTTAGCGTGCACAACACAAAGCAAAGACTTTACATATTTGACAGCAGTACCTTATACTTTGGTTTAGCGTGCACAACAAAAGCAGAGGCTTTATATATTTGACAGCTGTACTTTAAACTTTGGTTTAGCTGCACAACAGGAAACCGAGGCTTTACATATTTGACAGTTGTAATTAGCACTTTGGATTAGTGTGCACATCAGAGAGCAGAGACTTTACATATTTGACAGCGGTAGCTTATACTTTGGTTTAGTGTGCACAACAGAAAGCAGAAACTTTACATATTTGACAGCTGCACCTTTCACTTTGGTTAAGCTGCACAACAGAAAGCAGAAGCTTTACATATTTGCTAGCTGTGCCTTGTACTTTGGTTTGGCTGCACAACAGAAAGCAGAGACTTTACATATTTGCTAGCTGTACCTTGTACTTTGGTTTAGCTGCACAACAGAAAGCAGAGAATTTACATAATTGACAGCTGTACTTGTACTTTGGTTTAGCTGCACAACAGAAAGCAGAGACTTTACGTATTTGAGAGCTGTACCTTGCACTTTGGTTTAGCTGCACAACAGAAAGCAGAGGCTTTACATATTTGACAGCTGTACTTAGCACTTTGGTTTAGCTGCATAACAGAAAAAAGCTTTACATATTTGATATCTGTACCTTGCACTTTGGTTTAGCGTGCACAACAGAAAGCAGACTCTTTTCATATTTGATAGCTGTACCTTGCACTTTGGTTTAGCGTGCACAACAGAAAGTAGAGACTTTACATATTTGACAGTGATACCTTATACTTTGGTTTAGCGGGCACAACAGAAAGCAGAAAATTTACATATTTGATAGCTGTACCTTTCACTTTGGTTAAGCGTGCACAAGAGAAAGCAGAGGCTTTACATATTTGACATCTGTACTTGTACTTTGGTTAAGCATGCACAACAGAAAGCAGAGGCTTTACATATTTGACAGCTGTACCTTTCACTTTGGTCTAGCGTGCACAACAGGAAACCAAAGCTTTACATATTTGACAGCTGTACTTGTACTTTGGTTTAGCGTGCACAACATAAAGCAGAGGCTTTACATATTTGACAGTGGTACCTTATACTTTGGTTAAGCGTGCACAACAGAAAGCAGAGGCTTTACATATTTGACATCTGTACTTGTACTTCGGTTAAGCGTGCACAACAGAAAGCAGAGGCTTTACATATTTGACAGCTGTACTTGTACTTTGGTTTAGCGTGCACAAAATAAAGCAGAGGCTTTACATATTTGACAGCTGTACTTAGCACTTTGGTTTAGCGTGCACAACACAAAGCAGAGGCTTTACATATTTGACAGCTGTAATTAACACTTTGGTTTAGCGTGCACAAAAAAAGCAGAGGCTCTACATATTTGACAGCTTTACTTTGTACTTTGGTCTAGCGTGCACAACAGGAAACTGAAGCTTTACATATTTGACAGCTGTAATTAGCACTTTGGTTTAGCGTGCACAACAGAAAGCAGAGGCTCTACATATTTTACAGTGGTAGCTTATACTTTGGTTTAGCGTGCACAACAGAAAGCAGAGGCTTTACATATTTGACAGCTGTACCTTGCACTTTGGTTTAGCTGCACAACAGAAAGCAGAGACTTTAAATATTTGCGAGTGGTACCTTGTACTTTGATTTAGCGTGCACAACAGAAAGCAGAGGCTTTACATATTTCACAGCTGTACTTAGCACTTTGTTTTAGCGTGCACAAAAGAAAGCAGAGGCTTTACATATTTGACAGCTTTACCTTGCACTTTGGTTTAGCGCGCACAACAGAAAGCAGAGTCTTTACATATTTGATAGCTGTACCTTGCACTTTGGTTTAGCATGCTCAACAGAAAGCAGAGGCTTTACATATTTGACAGCGGTACCTTATACTTTGGTTTAGCTGCACAACAGAAAGCAGAAACTTTACATATTTGACAGCTTTACCTTTCACTTTGGTTAAGCGTGCACAACAGAAAGCAGAGTCTTTACATATTTGATAGCTGTACCTTGCACTTTGGTTTAGCGTGCACAACAGAAAGCAGAGGCTTTACATATTTGACAGTGGTACCTTATACTTTGGTTTAGCGGGCACAACAGAAAGCAGAAACTTTACATATTTGACAGCTGTACCTTTCACTTTGGTTAAGCGTGCACAAAAGAAAGCAGAGGCTTTACATATTTGACAGCTGTACCTTACACTTTGGTTAAGCGTGCACAACAGAAAGCAGAGTCTTTACATATTTGATAGCTGTACCTTGATAGCTGTACCTTTCACTTTGGTTAAGCGTGCACAAGAGAAAGCAGAGGCTTTACATATTTGACATCTGTACTTGTACTTTGGTTAAGCATGCACAACAGAAAGCAGAGGCTTTACATATTTGACAGCTGTACCTTTCACTTTGGTCTAGCGTGCACAACAGGAAACCGAAGCTTTACATATTTGACAGCTGTACTTAGCACTTTGGTTTAGCGTGCACAACAGAAAGCAGAGGCTTTACATATTTGACAGCTGTACCTTGCACTTTGGTTTAGCTGCACAACAGAAAGCAGAGGCTTTACATATTTGACAGTGGTACCTTGCACTTTGGTTTAGCGTGCACAACACAAAGCAGAGGCTTTACATATTTTACATCTGTACTTGTACTTTGGTTTAGCATGCACAAAATAAAGCAGAGGATTTACATATTTGATAGCTGTACTTAGCACTTTGGTTTAGCGTGCACAACACAAAGCATAGGCTTTACATATTTGACAGCTGTAATTAACACTTTGGTTTAGCGTGCACAACAAAAGCAGAGACATTACATATTTGACAGTTGTACTTTGTACTTTTGGTCTAGCTGCACAACAGAAAGCAGAGGCTTTACATATTTGACAGCTGTAATTAACACTTTGGTTTAGCGTGCACAACAAAAGCAGAGGCTTTACATATTTGACAGCTGTACTTTGTACTTTGGTCTAGCGTTCACAACAGGAAACTGAAGCTTTACATATTTGACAGCTGTAATTAGCACTTTGGTTTAGCGTGCACAACAGAAAGCAGAGGGTTTACATATTTTACAGCGGTAGCTTATACTTTGGTTTAGCATGCACAACAGAAAGCAGAAACTTTACATATTTGACAGCTGTACCTTGCACTTTGGTTTAGCTGCACAACAGAAAGCAGAGACTTTAAATATTTGAGAGTGGTACCTTGTACTTTGATTTAGCGTGCACAACTGAAAGCAGAGGCTTTACATATTTCACAGCTGTACTTAGCACTTTGGTTTAGCGTGCACAAAAGAAAGCAGAGGCTTTACATATTTGACAGCTTTACCTTGCACTTTGGTTTAGCGCGCACAACAGAAAGCAGAGTCTTTACATATTTGATAGCTGTACCTTGCACTTTGGTTTAGCGTGCACAACAGAAAGCAGAGTCTTTACATATTCGATAGCTGTACCTTGCACTTTGGTTTAGCGTGCACAACAGAAAGCAGAGACTTTACATATTTGACAGTGGTACCTTATACTTTGGTTTAGCGGGCACAACAGAAAGCAGAAAATTTACATATTTGACAGCTGTACCTTTCACTTTGGTTAAGCGTGCACAAGAGAAAGCAGAGGCTTTACATATTTGACATCTGTACTTGTACTTTGGTTAAGCATGCACAACAGAAAGCAGAGGCTTTACATATTTGACAGCTGTACCTTTCACTTTGGTCTAGCGTGCACAACAGGAAACCGAAGCTTTACATATTTGACAGCTGTACTTAGCACTTTGGTTTAGCGTGCACAACAGAAAGCAGAGGCTTTACATATTTGACAGCTGTACCTTGCACTTTGGTTTAGCTGCACAACAGAAAGCAGAGGCTTTACATATTTGACAGTGGTACCTTGCACTTTGGTTTAGCGTGCACAACACAAAGCAGAGGCTTTACATATTTTACATCTGTACTTGTACTTTGGTTTAGCATGCACAAAATAAAGCAGAGGATTTACATATTTGACAGCTGTACTTAGCACTTTGGTTTAGCGTGCACAACACAAAGCATAGGCTTTACATATTTGACAGCTGTAATTAACACTTTGGTTTAGCGTGCACAACAAAAGCAGAGACTTTACATATTTGACAGTTGTACTTTGTACTTTTGGTCTAGCTGCACAACAGAAAGCAGAGGCTTTACATATTTGACAGCTGTAATTAACACTTTGGTTTAGCGTGCACAACAAAAGCAGAGGCTTTACATATTTGACAGCTGTACTTTGTACTTTGGTCTAGCGTTCACAACAGGAAACTGAAGCTTTACATATTTGACAGCTGTAATTAGCACTTTGGTTTAGCGTGCACAACAGAAAGCAGAGGGTTTACATATTTTACAGCGGTAGCTTATACTTTGGTTTAGCATGCACAACAGAAAGCAGAAACTTTACATATATGACAGCTGTACCTTGCACTTTGGTTTAGCTGCACAACAGAAAGCAGAGACTTTAAATATTTGAGAGTGGTACCTTGTACTTTGATTTAGCGTGCACAACTGAAAGCAGAGGCTTTACATATTTCACAGCTGTACTTAGCACTTTGGTTTAGCGTGCACAAAAGAAAGCAGAGGCTTTACATATTTGACAGCTTTACCTTGCACTTTGGTTTAGCGCGCACAACAGAAAGCAGAGTCTTTACATATTTGATAGCTGTACCTTGCACTTTGGTTTAGCGTGCACAACAGAAAGCAGAGTCTTTACATATTCGATAGCTGTACCTTGCACTTTGGTTTAGCGTGCACAACAGAAAGCAGAGACTTTACATATTTGACAGTGGTACCTTATACTTTGGTTTAGCGGGCACAACAGAAAGCAGAAAATTTACATATTTGACAGCTGTACCTTTCACTTTGGTTAAGCATGCACAACAGAAAGCAGAGGCTTTACATATTTGACAGCGGTACCTTATACTTTGGTTTAGCTGCACAACAGAAAGCAGAAACTTTACATATTTGACAGCTTTACCTTTCACTTTGGTTTAGCGTGCACAACAGAAAGCAGAGGCTTTACATATTTTACATCTGTACTTGTATTTTGGTTTAGCGTGCACAAAATAAAGCAGAGGCTTTACATATTTGACAGCTGTACTTAGCACTTTGGTTTAGCGTGCACAACACAAAGCAGAGGCTTTACATATTTGACAGCTGTAATTAACACTTTGGTTTCGCGTGCACAATAAAAGCAGAGGCTTTACATATTTGACAACTGTACTTTGTACTTTGGTCTAGCGTGCACAACAGGAAACCGAAGCTTTACATATTTGACAGCTGTAATTAGCACTTTGGTTAGCGTGCATAACAGAAAACCGAGGCTTTACATATTTTACAGCGGTAGCTTATACTTTGGTTTAGCGTGCACAACAGAAAGCAGAAACTTTACATATTTGACAGCTGTACCTTGCACTTTGGTTTAGCGTGCACAACAGAAAGCAGAGGCTTTACATATTTGACAGCTGTACCTTGCACTTTGGTTTAACTGCACTACAGAAAGCAGATACTTTACATATTTGAGAGTGGTACCTTGTACTTTGATTTAGCGTGCACAACAGAAAGCAGGGGCTTTACATATTTCACAGCTGTACTTAGCACTTTCGTTTAGCGTGCACAAAAGAAAGCAGAGGCTTTACATATTTGACAGCTTTACCTTGCACTTTGGTTTAGCGTGCACAACAGAAAGCAGAGTCTTTACATCTTTGATAGCTTTACTTAGCAATTTGGTTTAGTGCGCACAACAGAAAGCAGAGGCTTTACATATTTTACAGTGGTAGCTTATACTTTGGTTTAGCGTGCACAACAGAAAGCAGAGACTTTAAATATTTGAGAGTGGTACCTTGTACTTTGATTTAGCGTGCACAACTGAAAGCAGAGGCTTTACATATTTCACAGCTGTACTTAGCACTTTGGTTTAGCGTGCACAAAAGAAAGCAGAGGCTTTACATATTTGACAGCTTTACCTTGCACTTTGGTTTAGCGCGCACAACAGAAAGCAGAGTCTTTACATATTTGATAGCTGTACCTTGCACTTTGGTTTAGCGTGCACAACAGAAAGCGAGTCTTTACATATTTGATAGCTGTACCTTGCACTTTGGTTTAGCGTGCACAACAGAAAGCAGAGGCTTTACATATTTGACATCTGTACTTGTACTTTGGTTAAGCATGCACAACAGAAAGCAGAGGCTTTACATATTTGACAGCGGTACCTTATACTTTGGTTTAGCTGCACAACAGAAAGCAGAAACTTTACATATTTGACAGCTGTACCTTTCACTTTGGTTTAGCGTGCACAACAGAAAGCAGAGGCTTTACATATTTCACATCTGTACTTGTACTTTGGTTTAGCTGCACAACAGAAAGCAGAGACTTTAAATATTTGAGAGTGGTACCTTGTACTTTGATTTAGCGTGCACAACTGAAAGCAGAGGCTTTACATATTTCACAGCTGTACTTAGCACTTTGGTTTAGCGTGCACAAAAGAAAGCAGAGGCTTTACATATTTGACAGCTTTACCTTGCACTTTGGTTTAGCGCGCACAACAGAAAGCAGAGTCTTTACATATTTGATAGCTGTACCTTGCACTTTGGTTTAGCGTGCACAACAGAAAGCAGAGTCTTTACATATTCGATAGCTGTACCTTGCACTTTGGTTTAGCGTGCACAACAGAAAGCAGAGACTTTACATATTTGACAGTGGTACCTTATACTTTGGTTTAGCGGGCACAACAGAAAGCAGAAAATTTACATATTTGACAGCTGTACCTTTCACTTTGGTTAAGCATGCACAACAGAAAGCAGAGGCTTTACATATTTGACAACGGTACCTTATACTTTGGTTTAGCTGCACAACAGAAAGCAGAAACTTTACATATTTGACAGCTTTACCTTTCACTTTGGTTTAGCGTGCACAACAGAAAGCAGAGGCTTTACATATTTTACATCTGTACTTGTATTTTGGTTTAGCGTGCACAAAATAAAGCAGAGGCTTTACATATTTGACAGCTGTACTTAGCACTTTGGTTTAGCGTGCACAACACAAAGCAGAGGCTTTACATATTTGACAGCTGTAATTAACACTTTGGTTTCGCGTGCACAATAAAAGCAGAGGCTTTACATATTTGACAACTGTACTTTGTACTTTGGTCTAGCGTGCACAACAGGAAACCGAAGCTTTACATATTTGACAGCTGTAATTAGCACTTTGGTTAGCGTGCATAACAGAAAACCGAGGCTTTACATATTTTACAGCGGTAGCTTATACTTTGGTTTAGCGTGCACAACAGAAAGCAGAAACTTTACATATTTGACAGCTGTACCTTGCACTTTGGTTTAGCGTGCACAACAGAAAGCAGAGGCTTTACATATTTGACAGCTGTACCTTGCACTTTGGTTTAACTGCACTACAGAAAGCAGATACTTTACATATTTGAGAGTGGTACCTTGTACTTTGATTTAGCGTGCACAACAGAAAGCAGGGGCTTTACATATTTCACAGCTGTACTTAGCACTTTCGTTTAGCGTGCACAAAAGAAAGCAGAGGCTTTACATATTTGACAGCTTTACCTTGCACTTTGGTTTAGCGTGCACAACAGAAAGCAGAGTCTTTACATCTTTGATAGCTTTACTTAGCAATTTGGTTTAGTGCGCACAACAGAAAGCAGAGGCTTTACATATTTTACAGTGGTAGCTTATACTTTGGTTTAGCGTGCACAACAGAAAGCAGAGACTTTAAATATTTGAGAGTGGTACCTTGTACTTTGATTTAGCGTGCACAACTGAAAGCAGAGGCTTTACATATTTCACAGCTGTACTTAGCACTTTGGTTTAGCGTGCACAAAAGAAAGCAGAGGCTTTACATATTTGACAGCTTTACCTTGCACTTTGGTTTAGCGCGCACAACAGAAAGCAGAGTCTTTACATATTTGATAGCTGTACCTTGCACTTTGGTTTAGCGTGCACAACAGAAAGCGAGTCTTTACATATTTGATAGCTGTACCTTGCACTTTGGTTTAGCGTGCACAACAGAAAGCAGAGGCTTTACATATTTGACATCTGTACTTGTACTTTGGTTAAGCATGCACAACAGAAAGCAGAGGCTTTACATATTTGACAGCGGTACCTTATACTTTGGTTTAGCTGCACAACAGAAAGCAGAAACTTTACATATTTGACAGCTGTACCTTTCACTTTGGTTTAGCGTGCACAACAGAAAGCAGAGGCTTTACATATTTCACATCTGTACTTGTACTTTGGTTTAGCTGCACAACAGAAAGCAGAGACTTTACATGTTTGACAGCTGTACTTGCACTTTGGCTTAGCGTGCACAACACAAAGCAGAGGCTTTACTATTTGACAGCTGTAATTAACACTTTGGTTTCACGTGCACAATAAAAGCAGAGGCTTTACATATTTGACAGCTGTACTTAGCACTTTGATTTAGCGTGCACAACACAAAGCAGAGGCTTTACATATTTGACAGCTGTACTTTGCACTTTGGTCTAGCGTGCACTACAGGAAACCGAAGCTTTACATATTTGACAGCTGTAATTAGCACTTTGGTTTAGCGTGCACAACAGAAAGCAGAGGCTTTACATATTTTACAGCGGTAGCTTATACTTTGGTTTAGCGTGCACAACAGAAAGCAGAAACTTTACATATTTGACAGCTGTACCTTGCACTTTGGTTTAGCTGCACAACAGAAAGCAGAGGCTTTACATATTTGACAGCTGTAATTAGCACTTTGGTTTAGCGTGCACAACAGAAAGCAGAGGCTTTACATATTTTACAGCGGTAGCTTATACTTTGGTTTAGCGTGCACAACAGAAAGCAGAGGCTTTACATTTTTGACAGCTGTACCTTGCACTTTGGTTTAGCTGCACAACAGAAAGCAGAGACTTTACATATTTGACAGCTGTACCTTGCACTTTGGTTTAACTGCACAACAGAAAGCAGAGACTTTACATATTTGAGAGCTGTACTTAGCACTTTGGTTTAGCTGCACAACAGAAAACAGAGGATTTACATATTTGACATCTGTAATTAGCACTTTGGTTTAGCGTGCATAACAAATATATATAGTCCATCAGGAATAATATGTAATACAGCCACTGCAAAACATCCTGCGCGCTGCTTCTGTTACAACTAGGGCCAAACCTGAACACTCTTGTGCCGCACACAGGACAGTAACATTTTTCTTTCTGAATTGTTAGTGAATGTTTCTGTATTGTAGGACTGTTAGTCTTCTTCCCAGTCTCAGACAGACATGCTCACCGGTCTGTGTGTTGCACACACACACACAATCTCACTCGTACATAATTACTTCTCATTTGCACACTCAGATATAATACACACAGGTACACAGTGCGACACGCTCCCTTCAGTAAGCGTACCAGTAAGTCCAATATGAGACAATATTATTAGTCCTTTTAGTAGAAACTCGTAGTCACCATCTTGTTTTCCGATCACACCAAAAGTGAAATGGTGCATTAACAAACAATAGAAAAACATTTTGAGAAAAATAATAATTGTCTAAGTTGAAAAGATCTTTTAAAAAGCCAAAAGGTGAAACATATGTCGGAGGTGGCGTCCAAAAGAGGGGTTGTACACGATCCGGTAAAAGAATGCTCAGTGAGTGTAGCTTGAGCCATGCACAAGACGCTACTTTGAGTTTATACATAGTGGCTGATTTTTATGTTTGCTACTTGGAGTGTGAAAATGTACATGGGAAAGTGCATACAAAGATACCCCGGAGTGAATATATGAGAGACGCTAAATATGCTTACAATGCTATGAGCATATTGTATTGGTTTTTATATGTAAAACATTGCTGTTTTAAAAAATTGTATTAATACATTTTGGAACCCCCTGTGAACAGCGGAGTTGGAACCAATTTTGTACAGGGCTTTAATCTTAGAGCTAGCGAAGCTCTGATCTGTGCGAGACCAAGTTGGGCACTTTTTTTATGTTTTAACAATTTTACACTGTGGAAGTGTCTTTGTTTTCTTTTTGACGTCATGTTGAGGAATTACATGGGCATTGATCCATCATGAAAATACATAGTGCAAGGTCTTGTATTCTTTTATTTTTATTTTTTGCATCAAAAACAATACTTGTCTAAGTGGAAGTGTCCATAGAGTGATAGAAAAATAGTGCTAAGAATTCAATGGAGCACACTGTAGAGAAAAAAAACCTAACACTTATCGCTCCCACACTAACCCCACACCATGTAAGACCTACAGTACAAAAGCAGAAGGCAGTTATGAACATTTTACATTCCAATGTTCTTAACATAGAAGAATATTTACTTTTTACTTTTAAATATATACTTCGATACATATATATGATGATTTTTTTTGTAAAATATATATTTATACCTGTATATCTATATAAATTATTCACATATCAGTGTAATTTATACAATATAGTGTATAGGAAATTAATGTATCCATTAAGACTAAAAGGTTTGTTATTTAATATTGCTGAAGTATTTTAAATGATTATGAAGTGTTCTAGGGTTATATTGAATTGTATTATCTGATAAATGCTGGATAGTTGGTGCATCATTATAATGCTTCTAACTAATATAATTGATTTATTGACAATTGCGCTAGGTCTGATACTCAGGCATTAGATTTGATGGTATCATTTTATTAAATTGTTATAATAAAAGTCCTGCTGATTGAAATTTTAGTACAAACTAATTAAGTAAATTCTTCTAATAAGTCGCTTGTGTAACTGTTTAATACTGATTGTTTGTTTTTGGATTGCTCTAGAAGGTTTTAAACTGTGGTGACTGATATCATATTTATTTTGTTGAGATTGAATATTCCTATACAATATTGTGCTCATATCCATAGCATAACAGACAATTTAATTGAATTTTGTTTCATTTAAATAATTTCTATAGCTTGTTTTGTACTTTATTAATATTGTAAGAAATCTATTATATATTTCATCATAATTGAGCCCTCATTACTGCATAAATATATTTGCTGCGTTCATAATATTATACCAGTTAGAAGTTAGTTATTATTAATTAGGATTAAATATTAATATTTAATAAAAAAAATATTATTAATAATTATTCATATTCATAATAGCCTAACAATACATATATACATATATTAACACATGAATACACATTTATATACACATGTATGCACATATATAAACACTGCCAACCCTCCCGTATTTCGCCTTTTCTCCCGTAATTTTTTTTTTCATTTCTATTGGCTCCCATTTTTATTAGGTTCAAGTACAAGTCATCAACATCAACATCAATAAATATAATGAAATATATGATATCATGCTCTATTAAATGTATGACTGAATATGGATCTTTTTTTGTGTTTGTTCTAGGAGAAAATCTATGCTATGTTGTTACACTGTAGTGAGTAATATTTTTTTTATTTTACATATAAATTGTGCAGTGATATATGTAAGGTTACCTTCAACCGATTATGGGACAACAAGGCAGAGTATGATAAGAGTCGTTACTTGAAGTTTCTAGAGAATTAATTATTTCCCATTTTGTATTGTGTGTATGACAAGGGGTAGAATTTATTTATCATGGAGCAGCATATGTAGTTAACATGGTAATGTGTGTATGTGGGGTACTGTAAGCAGTGGCAATTTAATGGGGGTGCCAAACCCCTACAAATTTTATACTGTACTCTCACTGCTCAATAAATCTTTGGCTATGCAAGTTCTAGGGTACCATCATACTGTCCATAGAACGACAAGCAAGGAACCAGCATCATAACTTAAAAGTGGACATTCATTAAAATAAGTTATCACTCAGTATGTGGGTAGTACAATATGTGTATTTGATTGAGGCAGATTTCTTAATAATTGAAACTGAATTATTAGTCATTTGTGTATGATATGGTTTAGTAATTATTTGAGCTAGATCTCAATTGAGCTGTACATTACAAGTTTCTACACAGCAACTACCCAGGTGCTACTAATTGCAGTTGTCACATTAAATCTTGTCTGCAGTTAATTGGCTGAAAGCCTCATATCAATAGCCTTAAATTAATAATGGTAGCTATTCATGTCTAGTAAATCCCCTAAGTATATTATTAAGGCAGACTCAGGCGTGTCACAGGCATTTAAATCATATTATCGGAAGTTATCTCAGGTGTGTCATAGAGAAAGTGTGAGATCCAGTGAGGCCATGCAGTTAGCTGTTTGCAATAGAAACAATTTTAAAATGGAGTTTAATGTTATTCCAAAAGGGATATACAGAACCGTGTTTTTTATTTCTATGTTCCTTATATTCAGCAGCCCATAAAGTTCATTTTCATAAAATGTTTTGAGAAATAGGACCATGATGTATATAACACATATTAGTGAGATTAGGAACAAAGCACTCTCACTGTTTAAAAGATCTACTGATTGATACAGAGAGATTTCAAAGAATTAAACGTTTATCCTCTTTTGAGTCAATAATTATTTGGAATCACTCTGTAACAAAATAGTAGATCCTTTAAACAGTGATGCTAATCCTAGGCCTACTAATGTGTGGCTTTGGCCTACTATTTGGTACAAAACCTGTGTAATAATAGGAGCACATAAACGCTCACAGTGGAACTAATGCAGTCTTTAATACTGTGCGCTCTCTATCTGTGTAATAATAGGAGCACATAAACGCTCACAGTGGAACTAATGCAGTCTAATACTGTGCGCTCTCTATCTGTGTAATAATAGGAGCACATAAACGCTCACAGTGGAACTAATGCAGTCTTTAATACTGTGCGCTCTCTATCTGTGTAATAATAGGAGCGCATAAACGCTCACAGTGGAACTAATGCAGTCTTTAATACTGTGCGCTCTCTATCTGTGTAATAATAGGAGCACATAAACGCTCACAGTGGAACTAATGCAGTCTTTATACTGTGCGCTCTCTATCTGTGTAATAATAGGAGCACATAAACCCTCACAGTGGAACTAATGCAGTCTTTAATACTGTGCGCTCTCTATCTGTGTAATAATAGGAGCACATAAACGCTCACAGTGGAACTAATGCAGTCTTTAATACTGTGCGCTCTCTATCTGTGTAATAATAGGAGCACATAAACGCTCACAGTGGAACTAATGCAGTCTTTAATACTGTGTGCTCTCTATCTGCATTACATTATGCGTGAATTTTGTTGCTTCCTAATATTTCTTATGACAACCCACACTAACTTTAGCGAGCCACTTGTAATCTAGCCAATAGTTATATACAAGCAATAGTACAAAAATAATAAATTAGAGCATTTTCTTTATGCTTTATATGTCCCTTTAAGTTTTGAAACTGAATGATTTTTTTTTTCAATACATATTCATGGTACATAAGCCATTGGATGGGAGTAGAAGCCTTTGGGGGGTAGTTATCAACGTGTCAACTTTCCTGCCTTCGCCGGCCCAATACGCCCGCCTAAGCTCGCCTCACATCGCCGCCGCGGACCTGAAAAAATTCGCCTAAGCTATCAAGTAAAGCTGTCAAAAAGCCGCGGGGCGATGAGCAGCGGACTGTGAGAGTTATCACTCATCCGATCTCGCTGCTCTTCGGCTGTTTGACAGCTTTCTTGCTAGCCTGTCACTAAGCACTCACACTAAAATTACACTGTTCTACCCCCTATACCGGCGCCCCCGGAGCCCCACGCAACTAAATAAAGTTACTAACCCCTAAACCGCCGCTCATAGACCCCGCCGCAAGTCTTATAAATGTAATAACCCCTAAACCGCCGCTCCCGGACACCGCTGCCACCTACATTATACCTAGTAACCCCTATCCTGCCCCCCCTATACCGTCGCCCTCTATAATAAAGTTATTAACCCCTATCCTGCTGATCCCGTACCTCGCCGCAAATAAATAAATAGTTTAACCCCTAAACCGCCGCTCCCTGAACCCGCCGCAACCTATATTAAATTTATTAACCCCTATCCTGCCCCCCCTACACCGTCGCCACCTATAATAAATTTATTAACCCCTATCCTGCCCCCCACTACACCGCCGCCACTGTAATAAAATTATTAACCCCTAAACCTAAGTCTAACACTAACCCTAACACCCCCCTAACTTAAATATTAATTAAATAAATCTAAATAATATTTCTATTATTTACTAAGTTAATCCTATTTAAAACTAAATACTTACCTATAAAATAAACCCTAATATAGCTACAATATAAATAATAATTATATTGTAGCTATCTTAGGATATATTTTTATTTTACAGGTACCTTTCAATTTATTTTAACTAGGTACAATAGCTATTAAATAGTTATTAACTATTTAATAGCTTACCTAGCTAAAATAAAGAGAAATGTACCTGTAAACTAAAAACTAACCTAAGTTACAATTACACCTAACACTACACTATACTTTAATAAATTATTCCTATTTAAAACTAAATACTTACCTGTAAAATAAACCCTAAGATAGCTACAATGTAATTAATAATTACATTGTAGCTATCTTAGGATTTATATTTATTTTCAGGTAACTTTGTATTTATTTTAGCTAGTTAGAATAGTTATTAAATAGTTATTAACTATTTAATAACTACCTAGCTAAAAGAAATACAAAATTACCTGTAAAATAAATCCTAACCTAAGTTACAATTAAACCTAACACTACACTATCATTACATTAATTAAATAAATTAACTACAAATAACTACAATTAAATACAATTACATAAACTAACTAAAGTACAAAAAATAAAAAAAGCTAAGTTACAAAAAATAAAAAAAATAAGTTACAAACATTTAAAAAAATATTACAACAATTTTAAGCTACTTACACCTAATCTAAGCCCCCTAATAAAATAACAAACCCCCCCAAAATAAAAAAATGCCCTACCCTATTCTACATTAAAAAAGTTCAAAGCTCTTTTACCTTACCAGCCCTTAAAAGGGCCTTTTGTGGGGGCATGCCCCAAAGAATTCAGCTCTTTTGCCTGTAAAAGAAAAATACAACCCCGCCAACATTAAAACCCACCACCCACATACCCCTAATCTAACCCAAACCCCCCATTAAAATAACCTAACACTAATCCCCTGAAGATCATCCTACCTTGAGTCGTCTTCACTCAACCGAGCAGCGATGGAACCGAAGAGGACATCCGGAGCGGCAGAAGTGATCATCCAAGGGGCGCTGAAGAAATCTTCCATCCGATGAAGTGATCCTCCAAGCGGCGCTGAAGAAATCTTCCATCCGGGCGATGTCATCTTCCAAGAGGCGCTGAAGAAGTCTTCTATCCGGGCGAGGTCATCTTCCAAGCCGGGTCTTGAATCTTCATCCCGCCGACGCGGAACATCCTTCTTTCCCGACGGACTACCGACGAATGAAGGCTCCTTTAAGGGACGTCATCCAAGATGGCGTCCCTTCAATTCCAATTTGCTGATAGGATTCTATCAGCCAATCGAAATTAAGGTAGGAAAAATCTGATTGGCTGATTGAATCAGCCAATCAGATTCAAGTTCAATCCGATTGGCTGATCCAGTCAGCCAATCAGATTGAGCTCGCATTCTATTGGCTGTTCCGATCAGCCAATAGAATGCAAGCTCAATCTGATTAGCTGACTGGATCAGCCAATCGGATTGAACTTGAATCTGATTGGCTGATTCAATCAGCCAATCAGATTTTTCCTACCTTAATTCCGATTGGCTGATAGAATCCTATCAGCCAATCGGAATTGAAGGGACGCCATCTTGGATGACGTCCCTTAAAGGAGCCTTCATTCGTCGGTAGTCCGTCGGTAAAGAAGGATGTTCCGCGTCGGCGGGATGAAGATTCAACACCCGGCTTGGAAGATGACCCCGCCCGGATAGAAGACTTCTTCAGCGCCTCTTGGAAGATGACATCGCCCGGATGGAAGATTTCTTCAGCGCCGCTTGGAGGATCGCTTCATCAGATGGAAGATTTCTTCAGCGCCTCTTGGATGATCACTTCTGCCGCTCCGGATGTCCTCTTCGGTTCCATCGCTGCTCGGTTGAGTGAAGACGACTCAAGGTAGGATGATCTTCAGGGGATTAGTATTAGGTTATTTTAAGGGGGGTTTGGGTTAGATTAGGGGTATGTGGGTGGTGGGTTTTAATGTTGGGGGGGTTGTATTTTTCTTTTACAGGCAAAAGAGCTGAATTCTTTGGGGCATGCCCCCACAAAAGGCCCTTTTAAGGGCTGGTAAGGTAAAAGAGCTTTGAACTTTTTTAATGTAGAATAGGGTAGGGCATTTTTTTATTTTGGGGGGGTTTGTTATTTTATTAGGGGGCTTAGATTAGGTGTAAGTAGCTTAAAATTGTTGTAATATTTTTTTAAATGTTTGTAACTTATTTTTTTTATTTTTTGTAACTTAGCTTTTTTTATTTTTTGTACTTTAGTTAGTTTATGTAATTGTATTTAATTGTAGTTATTTGTAGTTAATTTATTTAATTAATGTAATGATAGTGTAGTGTTAGGTTTAATTGTAACTTTAAGGTTAGGATTTATTTTACAGGTAATTTTGTATTTCTTTTAGCTAGTTAGTTATTAAATAGTTAATAACTATTTAATAACTATTCTAACTAGCTAAAATAAATACAAAGTTACCTGAAAATAAATATAAATCCTAAGATAGCTACAATGTAATTATGAATTATATTGTAGCTATCTTAGGGTTTATTTTACAGGTAAGTATTTAGTTTTAAATAGGAATAATTTATTAAAGTATAGTGTAGTGTTAGGTGTAATTGTAACTTAGGTTAGTTTTTAGTTTACAGGTACATTTCTCTTTATTTTAGCTAGGTAAGCTATTAAATAGTTAATAACTATTTAATAGCCATTGTACCTAGTTAAAATAAATTGAAAGGTACCTGTAAAATAAAAATAAATCCTAAGATAGCTACAATATAATTATTATTTATATTGTAGCTATATTAGGGTTTATTTTAAAGATAAGTATTTAGTTTTAAATAGGATTAATTTAGTTCATAATAGAAATATTATTTAGATTTATTTAATTAATATTTAAGTTAGGGGGGTGTTAGGGTTAGTGTTAGACTTAGGTATAGGGGTTAATAATTTTATTACAGTGGCGGCGGTGTAGTGGGGGGCAGGATAGGGGTTAATAAATGTATTATAGGTGGCGACGGTGTAGGGGGGGCAGATTAGGGGTTAATAAATTTAATATAGGTTGCGGCAGGGTCAGGGAGCGGCGGTTTAGGGGTTAAACTATTTATTTATTTGCGGCGAGGTGTGGGATCGGCAGGATAGGGGTTAATAACTTTATTATAGAGGGGGCGGTATAGGGGGGGCAGGATAAGGGGTTACTAGGTATAATGTAGGTGGCGGTGGGCTCCGGGAGCTGCGGTTTAGGGGTTAATATGTATAGAGTAGCTTGCGGTGGGCTCCGTGAGCGGCGGTTTAGGGGTTAATCATTTTATTTAGTTGCGGCGATGTAGGGGGGGGACAGATTAGAGGTGTTTAGACTCGGGGTACATGTTAGGGTGTTAGGTGTAGACAGCTCCCATAGGAATGAATGGGATGTCTGGCAGTAGCGAACTTGTACTTTCGCTATGGTCAGACTCCCATTGATTCCTATGGGATCCGCCGCCTCCAGGGTGGCGGTTTGAAAACCAGGTACGCTGGGCCGGAAAAGTGCAGAGCGTACCTACTAGTTTTTTGATAACTAGCAAAAGTAGTCAGATTGTGTGCGGAACATCTGGAGTGACGTAAGAATCGATCTGTGTCGGACTGAGTCCGGCGGATCGAAGTTTACGTCACAAAATTCTACTTTTGCCGGTCTCTAGCCTTTGATAACTAAGGCGAATCAGCCTCACCACAAATACGCTGCGGAATTCCAGCGTATTTGAGGTTGACGGCTTGATAACTAGGCCCCACTGACTTAAAACTATTTTTGATTATTCGCTTTTTAAATAACTACTGAAATGAGCTAATGTGAATGAAGAGCTACTGTGAAGATAACCCTTTTGTTTTTATAAGATTTGAGAATTAAAAAATAACAAGTTTTGGGCTTGTTATCAGTTGCTGTATTATTGCTGTAAAAATAGTAGAATCAAAAAAACTCAGTGTATGTTTTCTTCTTAGCTGATGAGAGTCCATACCTTCATAACGTGGATATATTCCAGCCTATCAGGAAGAGGTCAAGAACCCTGCCAGAGCTTTATTCCCTCCCACTTCCTCTCCCTCTCCTGTTTGTTCTTGGCCTCCATGTAGAGAGGTTGAAGATTTCAGAGATGCTCTACTATGAAGAGTTTATTTATTTTTTCATATGATTTGTGGGCTCAGACCTGACTTGGGACCCAGTACCCCTGGGCAACTTCCCTCCAAAAAGACTCTGAGTGAAACATGTGTAATAATTACCACTGTTATGTGCTTTCTATTACCCTAGTGGGTAATCTAACAGCCATAACTGCCCTCACATGTCACAGGGACCCATCATTAGCCTCCACCTGAGGGGTTACTGATATATCTGCAGTATCCTCTGCAGTATATTAACCGCTGCTTCTTATCTCCTGTTTCCAGCGAACCTGAACGCTCGTGTGAAAACAGGTACATTCATGGTCATTCAACCCTTGTTAAATTGACCCCTATATATAGTTATGAAAATGTCATTTCAGCAGAGACTTACATTATCTCTGCAGACACTGTTTTAATAATCTGAGAATATACAAGACCTCTCTGCAGTGGCTCAACTTTTAATGCTCATTCCTTCAAGCATGAATATTTACCATGTTATGGTTGCATAACTTTTTACAGAATGATGTACAAATCTCTGTTGCATTCATGTTTATAACCATATGTATATAACCATATGTATGGCAGTTTTTTTGTCAAGCTCATGCCACATTTCAATTCCTGTATATATAATTCTAATATAATATATATACTGCAGATCCTAGTGCTACCTCCTCTAGTACAGCAGTGTTTTTTTTTGCAGTGAGCCAATAACCTGGGTTTACTTATCCAATGATTATACTTTTCTATAAAGATAGGTGTGCTTTATGTGCCCATAGATGAGTGTATTTATAATTGGTTGCATAACCAGTTTATGTCAACAATATATGTTTTATATGCTCTTTCCTGTATGGACTCACATATATTAAAGCCTCAAGTATATCTTGATACTTGGTACTTGGTATTTTAATGTAATATGTATTTATATGTAACTCTGCATATTCTAACATATCTACTTACAACTTGATTTGTGACTTTAACATGCCTGGGTATATACCTTATATATTTTCTGTACAACCGATTTATGTAGAAATGATAATGCTGTTTTACATTCAATATTAGTTTTTAGAGGCTACCCAGTGTTTCCCCTATAATTATACTCCAATTATATACAGCTAAAGCTGAGTAAATAACAGTAATCTTAAATCTGGGGATCCTTTTGGTTACCACACAATCATTTTATTTATCAGATACAGTAATTGACTCAAAGCATTGGTATGCTCATATGTTATTGCATTGGCAGCAGGCCTCTAAGCCTTTCAGAGTTACTGTTCATTTTTCTTAAGAAATTTGTTTAGTTAAACCTGTTGTGTATAAAAATCATTCCTCTGGGCAGTATAGCTGGGATTTATCCATATAATAATGATGTAACCCTAACTATATATTTATATATATATATATATATATATATATATATATATATATATATATATATATATATATACAGTATCTCACAAAAGTGAGTACACCCCTCACATTTTTGTAAATATTTATTATATCTTTTCATGTGACAACATTGAAGAAATAGCACTTTGCTACAATGTAAAGTAGTGAGTGTATAGCCTGTATAATAGTGTAAATTTGCTGTCCCCTCCAAATAACTTAACACACAGCCAATAATGTCTAAACCGTTGGCAACAAAAGTGAGTACACCCCTAAGTGGAAATGTCCAAATTGGGCCCAAAATGTCAATAGTTTGTGTGGCAACCATAATTTTTAGCACTGTCTTAACCCTCTTTATCATGGAGTTCACCAGAGCTTTACAGGTTGCCACTGGAGTCCTCTTCCACTCCTCCATGACGACATCACCTTGCGCTTCCCCACATTCTGTTTGAGGATGCCCCATAGATGCTCAATAGGGTTTAAGTCTATCACCTTTACCCTCCGCTTCTTTAGCAAGGCAGTGGTCATCTTGGAGGTGTGTTTGGGGTCGTTATGTTGGAATACTGCCCTGCGGCCCAGTCTCCGAAGGGAGGGGATCATGCTCTGCTTCAGTATGTCACAGTACATGTTGGCATTTATGGTTCCCTCAATGAACTGTAGCTCCCCAGTGACGGCAGCACTCATGCCGGCCCAGACCATAACACTCCCACCACCATGCTTGACTGTAGGCAAGACACACTTGTCTTTGTACTCCTCACCTGGTTGCTGCCACACATGCTTGACACCATCTGAACCAAATAAGTTTATCTTGGTTTCATCAGACCACAGGACATGGTTCCAGTAATCCATGTCCCTAGTCTGCTTGTCTTTAGCAAAATTGTTTGCAGGCTTTCTTGTGCATCATCTTTAGAAGGGGCTTCCTTCTGGGACGACAGCCATGCAGACCAATTTGATGCAGTGTGCGGCATATGGTCTGAGCACTGACAGGCTGACCACCCACCCCTTCAACCTCTGCAGCAATGCTGGCAGCACTTATACATCTATTTCACAAAGACAACCTCTGGATATGACGCTGATCATGTGCACTCAACTTCTTTGGTCGACCATGGCGAGGCCTGTTCTGAGGGGAACCTGTCCTGTGAAACCGCTATATGGTCATGCCCACAGTGCTGCATTTCAGTTTCAGGGTCTTGGCAATCTTCTTTTAGCCTATGCCATCTTTATGTAGAGCAACAATTCTTTTTTTCAGATCCTCAGAGAGTTCTTTGCCATGAGGTGCCATGTTGAACTTCCAGTGACCAGTATGAGAGAGTGTGAGAGCGATAACACCAAATTTAACACACCTGCTCCCCATTCAAACCGGAGACCTTGTAACCCTAACGAGTCACTTGACACCAGGGAGGAAAAATGCTTAATTTGGCCCAATTTAGACATTTTCACTTAGGGGTATACTCACATTTGTTGCCAACGGTTTAGACATTAATGGCTGTGTGTTGAGTTATTTTGAGGGGACAGCAAATTTACACTGTTATACAGGCTGTACACTCACTACTTTACATTGTAGCAAAGTGTCATTTCTTCTGTGTCGTCACATGAAAAGATATAATAAAATATTTACAAAAATGTGTGGAGTGTACTCACTTTTGTGAGATACTGTGTATATATACAGTATATATATATATATATATATATATATATATATATATAATTTATATATATATATATATATATATATATATATATATATATAAATTAGCACCTGAATGGTATTGTACTTTAACATAGTCAATATTCAAATTCAGATACGTGCAATAGTGCATGCATATATGTATGAAAGATCAGGATACTTTTGTGCACAACATTTTCCAACCCATGCACTTTTATGTATGTTTTGTGGTTTGGTTACTACTGACTTCACAAATATCATGTACTTTGGCTAATCTCATTATTTTGAGTAAATTGTATGTTCAGCTACATGCAGACATGGATCTATAAAAATATTCTAGTACACGCATTGCTAGTCTCAGTGGCGTCACTAGAGGGGTTCGGACCGCACCCGGGTGACACCCTCTTTTTTTAATTTTTTTAATTTTATTTTATTGAAATTCAAAGAAATAGAATGTAGAGATGTATAGATTTTTTTTATTAGAGGGGCCAGCAATTGTGAACATTAGTGGGACTGGGGAAGTTGTAAACACACTTAATTTTTTTTGCCCCTTGAGCCTGTGCCGCAATTTCCACAAATAGTTTTCCCGGCTGCTTTTGCTTGTTTGTACTTTGCTCCTCCCCTGCCCAATTTCACTATGAATGTTGTGGGCGTGCCGTGGGGCTTGCGAAGTTGCGCTGCTAGCCTAAACCTGCCTGCCTATCTGTGCTCACTGCTCAGTGACGTGTGGAGCAGTGGTGTCACTCACTGCTGTGCTGTCTCTCTAAACGGGAACCGGGAAATCGTGAGGGGGATGCCTGGCACCTAACCGCATAACTGTCTAACACTGTCTTTAAAGTGAAGGAGCCACGTATGATGGCCACCAGACTGGTATGGTTACGGTACACTAAGTGCACACTGAAGAGGTAGGAGGGGAGGACGGGGGTCTGGGGGTGGGCAGAGTGCAAAGATGATTGGCCATACGAAGCGGTAGGCACACGGCCCAGGGCTGTACACTGACAGGCTTGGAACAGAGTCAGAAATTTCATAGCTTGCATGCCTAAACCTTTTCTTTAGTGATTTATTTTTAGAGTGCACTGTTGATCTTTCATTTGATGCTCTGCTGAGCCAGGGAGCAGCTCTAGACATGGGCTTTATAATTAATGCAGTGCAGTTTACATATTTTGTATGTTTGTGTGTCTAAGTGTTTTTGTGTGTGTGTCTGATTGTTTGTGTGTGTGTGTGTGTCTAAGTGTTTGTGTGTGCCTGAGTGTTTTTGTGTGTGTGTGTGTGTCTAAGTGTGTCTAATTGAGATCTGGGTAAAACAAAGGTCCTTAAGACAGAAGATCCTTCCTTATGGTCCATGCAGGAAGAGTGTGTGCCTGAGTATTTGTGTGTGTGTTTTTGTGTGTGTACCTGAGTGTTTTGTGTGTATGCCTGAGTGTTTTGTGTGTGCCTAAGTGTTTGTGTGTGTCTAAGTGTTTTTGTGTGTGTGTCTGAGTGTTTGTGTGTGTGTCTGAGTGTTTCCGAGTGTTTGTGTGTTCATCTGAGTGTGTTTTTATGTGTATCTGAGTGTTTGTGTGTGTTTGTGCCTGTGTTTTTGTGTTTGTGTGTGTCTGCTTTCTGTCCAATGGAGAAGTTTGCCTTTCTATGAAATCCTTTTCTTGCAGTAAAAAAAACCATTACGGGGGGGGGGGGGGTGATACCATAACTTACTGCACCAGGTGACACCAACCCTAGTGACGCCACTGGCTAGTCTCAATATATGCTATCTATGTCAAGCTTAGTGTTAACATACCTAGTTTCACAAATAGAGGATCTACAGTTTGGTTAGACCTGTAGATGCTGTTTTCCTTTTTACAGCTATCTTTTATATGCGTGTTTAACATATTTTTTATTATACAGAAAGTATCTGATGCAAGTTTTTTTCTCAGCTCTCTTGTGCTTTAAGGACAAAGCAGAGACTGCAAATCAGGAATCGAAGACTCCTTTTCAGGTGTAGGTGTGATAAAGTTCTATACTTTGTATTTCACTTAGAATTCATTAGAGTCTACCTAGCAAATGTGGATGGTATGCCCTAATGCTCAGGCAACTTTTACAGTGTCTTACCAGGTTCCTCATTTCCTTATGACTATATCAAAGGTTCTTTGTTTCCTTGCTCTACAACATTTATGCATCCTTTTTGCTTTCCATTCTTTGTTTTCATAGCTCAAATCAGCACTCGCTTGGGCTAGGGCGCCATCTGGAGGTTTTGAGGGATGCAAGGAGTTTGGTTCCCTCTGGTAGCGAGGTTACCACTCAACATTTTGGAACTCCAAACATTTCTTAGAACTCTTCAAACCATGGTCCCTTCTCAGCCAAGACCCATCTCCATTTCTGATCAAACATCATTTCAACGGTTGCTTAAATCAACTGTCAAGAGGGGACTCTCATCTCCCTCATCATGCAAGAAGTGTCTCTCATCCTGTTATGAATAGAGAAGGAAAGCTGTGTTCTATCAACTTCATAGTCAAGGAGTGAACAATTGGGAAGCAGACTACTTTAATCTGTTAAGTCAGGAGAATGGGATTTCATCAAGACATATTCGACCAGCTTATTCTAAATTGGGTTCTACCATGTATAGATCTAATGTGTACAGCTTCAAGTATAGTGTGCCAGATATAAAAACTCCAGTACTTTATGATAGATGTCTTTGTGTTTCCCTGAATATTTCATTTAGCGGTCCTGTTTTCCCTAATTTTTTCTTCTTTCAAGAGTCATTGCAAGAATCAGCAGGATTAAGCTTCAATAATTCTCATAACTCATAATGTATGCTGACATAATTCAGATGTTTTCTCTTCCTGCATGGACCATAAGGAAGGATCTTCTGTCTTAAGGACCTTTGTTTTACCCAGATTTCAATTTGTTGAATTTGACGGTGTGAAGGTTAAATGCTTAGACCTCAAAATCAGGGGTTTTTCTGACTCCGATATCTATACTTTGTTTCATGCAAGTAAGCCGGTTAAGCATCCCGGAATCAACAATAATATATGGAGATTAAAACAACATACCTGGTGGCCTTCCATGGAGAAGGATGTTCAAGAATATATCTGCCTATTCAGACATCCCATCAAGTCCCTTATGGTCTTCTTCAGCCTTTACCCATACTACATCTACCCTGAACTTATATTTCAATGCATTTTATTACTGTTTTACCACCTTTTGCTGTAAATAGTACTATCTGGGTTGGGTGGACCGATTTACCAAATCTACTCATTTAATTATTTTGCCTTGCTTATCTTCTACCCAGAAGGTTTCTGATCTATTTATTCTCCACATAGTACAATTACATGGCTTTCCACTTGACATTGTATCTGACAGAGTAGTGCAGTTTCTTTCCCAATTCTGGAGATCCCTATGTAAACAATTAGGAACTACCATTTCCTTGTCCACTTCACACCATCGTCAGTCTAATGGTCAAACTGAGCAAGTGAATCAGGACCTAGAAACTTAACTCTGAAACTTTGTCAATCATCAACAATCCAATTGGTCTCAGGTGTTACCACTCGCGGAGTTGGCCCATAACTACCACTTTAATGCTTCACTTAAAACTTTACCTTTATTTTTCTTCCAAGTTTATTTATAATAAAGATCCATTACATACATAGGAAAACATACAAATGGTAATGAAATCCATCACAAAAAGTTTTACCTTAATGCGCCTGAATACAAATGTTTTGTATGTCAGATATGAGGGGATTTCTGTACATCTCCATGTAGGGATGGGGATCTAGTTTTAATTTTTAAATAATAAAGAACAATAATAGTTTATAAACACACAATTAATATAATGAACTAACTAAATACTAAGTATTAGATACTTGGCTTTGCCAGTTCGGGGTGATCTGCAGATGTACCAGACAGGCCTATTCTTCCAATTTTTCGATCATAGAGCCAAGTTCGTTAATTAGCAAGAAAAACAAATAGCTAAGTTGACAATAAATAGTTACAGGGGATTCTCAAAGAGCCCCTTTGAGAATCCCCTGTAACTATTTATTGTCAACTTAGCTATTTGTTTTTCTTGCTAATGAAATAAAAAAATACTATGGATATTACAAGGCAGGCAGAGATTTGGAAGCCATACCAAAAAAAGAGCAATCCTCTAGGCACTCTCTGTCTTATTAAATATGAACTTGGTCATGACATGAGCCCTCAGCCCAAGAGGTGATGACCGTGCAGTATAATCACCACCACCCTTGATACTCAGCTGTAGCCATATTTTCTCAATAAGCCTGCCCAGGCTCTCCCTTTATTTCTAGTAATCCCATGGCTGCTGGAGAACAAAAAAATGACTTGTCAATAGTCATGTTTTTCATAATGACATCACATCACATCTCTTAGACAGTTATTTAGGGGCTACTAATCCTAAATCCAATTGCCCACTGTTTAGATATAAGATCAGCACATAGAGCAGTTTTCTTCAGCTTTTATGGTCAAAATTCCATTTGTAAGAATTATGTTACATGATACCAGCCAGGTCAAACCACTAACAACAATTACAGTCAGTTTCAGCATTATGGGAGATGCTGTACAGTAATAACAACACACATCTTGGTAATATCACCTCAAACAGGGTCACTGATAACTATAAACAAAAATGCTGGAACATTTTGTTTACACTCAAAATAAGGAAACTGACAGAGCCCTGAATAGATCACCAAGCTTAACTCACTTCTAAAGAACAATATGCATATTTTTTTTAAAAATATTATGACCACCCCAAAAAAATTGACTTACCAAGTTACCTCCTCAGCAGCAGTGGCCTGATGGTAAACGCGTCCAGGTCCGGTCCTCATTGCTGCCGGTGGGGGGTGCGGCTCTGCAGACTGTCTGCAAGTTAGTTGGCTAACGGCTGGGCTGGTATAATGAGACTGAGACAGAGAACTTCTTTAGTTGCTCCTCCTCTGCAGTCTACTCCGGCGCTCACAGTGTGTGACTGGCAGCTCACTTGACACAACACAAGAATTTGAGCTCCTCTCAGCTCAACGACTATCTCCGCAATGAGATTTCACGCCGTTGAGCTGGGAGGAGCTTGTCAAGCGTCATCACGTGACTGTGAGTGATGACGCTCTACTTTGTCACTGGCTGCTGCCTTTCTCTGTAAATAACACCTCCCACAGCTTGCACAGGCTGAAGTGTGCGATACACAAAGTATAGGGATGGGGAGGCTGGGAGCTGCGCAGGCTGCAAATTTAGGATGCGCATAGCACACTGCCATATCTCTTAGCTACCGCACGTGCGGTTAGGGTTAGTGTATAAATTATATAATTAAAAAAAAAAATTCCCTTATTAAACAAACTTTTTGGATTTTTTGGGGGACAAAAAAAAATTATAATTTTTACAGTAGGGGGCTATTGGAAAAATTATATTTTTTTTATTCTGTTTTTTTTTTTTCTTTCTTCTGGGCTGCTGGGGGGGCAGGTGCGAGTGTGCTCAAATGGAGGAGCCTCCACTGTAACATAACATAACCCTGTCTGTGTGAGAAATTGAGGGAGGGAGAAGGTTGAACCCCAAAAGACTGAAGGTGAGTCTCACCTTGTGTCTAGTACCTTGAGGAGGATCCGGAAAAAACGGGGGGCCTGTACCCCTAGACCACTATCCAACAACGTAAAGAAGGAGATCTGGACCAGGGGCCGAACTCAAAAGTATTGTGTCAAGGTTGTGTACTTACTCTGATTCAGTTGGTGGAAGACACCATTTACCACATATATTTTCATTGAGAATAAACATTAAGTTCTGAAAGGGTTGCAGGACTTTAAGTTGTAATCGTGTAGGAATGAATTGTAAAAAAGTTCCCATTTTTAAACAAATGTCATGATCCTCTAAGTTGCCTTGGACATCCTCTTGATCAATGAGCATTTGGGATTGTATAAAATCTTCTCCTTTAAGGGGTACCTGCCGCAGATCGCCGTGTTAAGAGTTTATGTTGGATTTGGCGTCGACTTTGTCACTTGCTTATACAGTCTTCTTGACAGTACAAGCTCTATGCAGATCACAAACGTAGAGAGGCACCTAAATATCATTGTGGAGATCGACTATCGATATCCACAAGCTTTCTTCATCTCAAACAACCTAGTGCTAAGCAATGTGGGACTGTTTCACTTTGTAAGCCAAGTCTGCTCCAATGCTTACTGAGTGGCTCTACCCAAAACTCTTAGAATACATCTTGTGTTTCATGTCTCACTCCTAAAACCTGCTATCCAGAATAAATATTCTCCAAGGATCATTTCTCCTCCTCCATTACTTATTGCAGGTCAACCCGAATTGGAGGTCAGGCGAATTCTAGATTTTAACTTACAAGGCAAAAAGTTGTACTATCTTATTCATTGGAAGGGTTATTCAATTACAGAACGCTCTTGGTAACCTGCTCATTAAGTTCATGCTCCAATCAAAGCCTATCATAAGGCGAATCCCACTAAACCAGTGCATGTTCCCTGGAGGGGACCATGAGGTGCGGGCACTGTCATCGAGCCGATTATCGCAGTGCCGATTCAGCTCCCAGATCTGTCTCTGCAGCAGTTAGCTAGCATTGCGTTGCCTAGCAACATGACGTTGTTCCTCTCTGTGCCGGCCCATTCTGATGACATCTGGCAGTCTTCTTATTCTTGGTGTGTGGGATCCACGACACCTGTTTGTTTGGATTCCTTACTGTCTCCTTGGTGCTCTTTTTACCTGCTGTAAGTTATTTGACCTCTGCTTGCCTGACTACTCTCCTTGATACCCCTATACTAAAGCCTGCTGTAAGTTGCCTGACCTCTGCTTGCCTGACTTCTCTCTTGGATACCCCTATACTAAAGCCTGCTGTAAGTTGTCTGACCTATGCTTGCCTGATTACTCTCATGGATACCCCTATACACAAGCCTGCTGTAAGTTGCCTGGCCTCTGCTTGCCTGATTACTCTCCTGGATACCCCTGCTTGTCTATGAGTAAGCGCCTGTAGGGGGCGCGAAACACGTAAGATTACCCTGCTTGTTTTTACCTGCCATGTCTGAATTGTCTTTTTAAAGTTGACAAATAAATTTTGAAGTTTTTAGCACAAGTTTACGAGTGAGTGCCTGCCATTTTTCTCCTCTCCTAAAAGCCTGCTGTAAGTTGCCTGACCTCTGCTTGCCTGACTACTCTCCTGGATACCCCTATACAAAAGCCTGCTGTAAGTTGTCTGACCTATGCTTGCCTGATTACTCTCCTGGATATCCCTATACAAAAGCCTACTGTAAGTTGTCTGACCTATGCTTGCCTTACTTCTCTCTTGAATACACCTATACCAAAGTCTGCTGTAAGTTGCCTGACCTATGCTTGCCTGATTACTCTCATGGATACCCCAATACTAAAGCCTGCTGTAAGTTATCTGACCTCTGCTTGCCTGACTATTCTACTGAATACTCTGATACTAAAATCTGACTGCTACACGTTACTTGGCCACTACTTGCCTGATTACTCTCCTGGATACCCCTTTACTAAGACCTGCTGTAAGTTACCTGACCTCTGCTTGCCTGACTATTCTACTGGATACTTCGATACTAAAATCTTCTGCACGTTACTTAGCCACTGCTTGCCTGATTACTCTCCTGGTTACTCCTATACTAAAGAGCTTTAACTTGCATGATCTCTGCTTGCCTGGATACCCATAATTGTAGACCTGCTAAAGTTGCTTTACTTCTGCCTGCCTGAGTTCCTTCATACTTTTTATTGTCAAGTTCTCCTATGGTAATCTTACTTCTCCAGTGAATACTGTTTTAACGATCTATTTTGCTGCTCATGTGGGTCATGTTGGGGGTGCTTATATTTCACCCTAGCATTTGGGTCTAATTCTAGACCGAAACCAATATCGCTGACACTATGTTTATTTCCTTACATTAATGTAAGAAATAATATCATGTACTTTATTTCAAAACAAAAACGTGGTAAAAATAAATAAATCAATCATACAATTTAAGTAAACAAATACTGTATATATATTATACCTTTAACATTTAACCATACCAAGAGGATTCATATATATTTTGATTGCAAAGTTTTGTCATGAAATTATAAAAGAAAAATGCTTCTTTAGGGTATGTGATAAAAAGTTCCAATGCATCATTATATAATGAGCTGTTGAAACTCAGCAAGAAATATGACCCCTGGAGAGGAATTTTGTGCTATCTCAGACATAATAATTCATTCATACACGAAGGACCATAAAGACGAGTTATCTACAGACTCTCACTGACTATATACAGGTGTTTAAGGGTAGCATGGTTGCAGTTGCTTTATTTGTATTTCCAAAACAGATCTAAATGAAAAAGTATTTTAAAACTTACACTTCTCACAAAACAGCTTCTTTTATTACCCAATAAAAATGATTATGCTGTACTCAAGTTGTTGATGGCACACAAGAGAACAGGGTCGAACAGAGAGCATTGCATTGTGTCAGACACAGAGCTGAAGCAGAGAAGCATTGTGTTGTTCATATGAACTTAATGTGACCTACGGTAGCACGTATGTTCTAGATAAGTACAAATGAAATGGAAGTGGAGGGCCCTCTACTGGGCCTGTAACAAAATTAAGGGATAACTGAGTTGAAGTCTGGAAGGTACTAGATGTTACATTGTTGCAAGTGGGGGGGGGGGCGGGTGTTTCTGCTTACCTTTATAGGTCCTGACTGCAGTGAATCCAGCCCTCTTTTGTTCCTGGTTCCAGACTTCAAGGAAGAATTTTTCCCGCCCACCCGACCCTGGATGAAGACGTGGCGGCCTAGGGTAATGTTGAGGGCTCACCCTGGCTTGGGTAGGTTTAATTGAACTAGCTCATTAAGACCAGGGGGTAATTTAGTCTTCCACCCCCTTGGGGCGTGTTTTTACGACTCGTACCGGGGGGGTCGCCTTACTGGGCTGGTCGTATGTGCCCTAGCTGGCGGTCGGTCAGGGCCCAGAGAGCGGGCAAGGAGAGAGATGAGTGATGTCATGGGATGGGGGAGGTGACACTCACTAGGTGCCGACCTAGGGGTTCCTCCCCCCCACGAATCTTAGGCAAATACCTCTTTCAGCTTACAGCTCTCTCTCTCTGCCAATTGGGTGTGGCAATCGTGCCACACTGCACACACCGTGTAGGGTTCTGGCCGTCTGTTAGTAGGGGTTAATTTTAGCTAGTTCATTGCCACCACCAGCGAAGAACTGTTACAGTTCTCTTATTTGAAGTACTTTGGTTGCCTAGTTGGCATATTTACATAGGCCTAGTTTTAAAGGCTTATGTGATAATAAATGTGACCGTGACCGGTCTTTTGCCCATTTAATAAGTTGTCAAGTGTCTTTATTTCATGTAACCTATTGTTAAGTATAGTATTTCATTTAAGTCATGTGGGTACAGGAAAGACGTAATAGGAAGTTTATCCCTTATGCCCCACTTCATACTGCTCATTGCTCATATGCAGTAGAAGACACTGTTGAGAAGTTGGTCACAGAAGGGAGGAACATGTTGAGAATGTGCTAGGGGTTCTTCATATTGGTACTGATAAAAACAGCACATGCTGCATCTCCTTAAATGGACATTAAACCCAAAAATTTTCTTTCATGACTCAGATAGAGCATACATATGTAAAAAACGTTCCAATTTACTTCTATCAATGTTGCGTCATTCTCTTAGAATCCTTTTTTGAAGAAGCAGCAATGCACTACTGGGAACTAGCTGAACACATTGGTAAGCCAATTACAAGATGCATATATGTGCAGCCACCAATCAGTAGCTAGCACCTAGCTTTTGAGGCTATCTAGATATGTATTTCAACAAAGCAACAAACAATGCTCAAACAGCACCTTAGTATCCTTGTGCCCTTAATAGGGTTCCCTGGTGACCGGTGGTACAGAGGGAACTGCAATCCTCTCTCATATGTCAGTATAATGAAGTTCCACAGCACCCAGGATTCAAAAGAAGAAATTTATTTAGGTACAAACAGTAGCAACGTTTCGGGAATAATATTTCAACAAAGGATATTAAGAGAATAAAGCAAATTTGATAAGAAAAGTACAATAAACAGTTGTTAACCCCTTAATGACAAGTGACGTACCAGGTACGTCCTGCAAAAACTTGCAGTTAGTGACAATGGACGTACCTGGTACGTCACTTGTCTAAGAGAGTGCTGGAAGCGATCGCAATCGCTTCCAGCAGCTCTCAGGGTATTGCAGTGATGCCTCGATATTGAGGCATCCTGCAATACCCTTAGAAAGCATCCGATGCAGAGAGAGCCACTCTGTGGCCCTCTCTGCACCGGTAGCGATGCGGCCGGTTCGTTGGTGGGTGGGAGCGCAACTGGGAGGCGGGTGGGCGGCCCATCGCTACCCGGCATCCGGCTCCTGTTAGTGCAATGTGCACGCCGGGTGCCGGGAGCGTGCGGGTGCGCGCATGCGCGTGCGCGTGCGCGCGCACGCCCGCGATCACCTACCCACACTGACACCAATGAGTGGGAAGAGGGGGGGAAATATATATATATGAGGATCTGGGAGGGGGAGGGGGTTGGGGTATTGTGGGGGGCTGCTACACTACAGAAAAAAATAAATTAGTAATAAAAAATAATAATTAAAAACACTTTTTTGGGGGGCAAATTGGGTACTGGCAGACAGCTGCCAGTACCCAAGATGGCGGCAATTAGGTAGGGGAGAGGGTTAGATTGCTGGGGGGGGGGATCATGGAGGTTGGGGCTAAGGCAGGAGTCCATCACAGCTAAAACATTTTATTTTTTTTTATTAAAAAAAATAAAAACTCCTTTTATTTAGTACTGGCAGACTTTCTGCCAGTACTTAAGATGGCGGGGACAATTGTGGGGTGGGGGAGGGAAGAGAACTGTTTGGGAGGGATCAGGGGGTGGGATGTGTCAGGTGGGAGGCTGATCTCTACCCTAAAGCTAAAATTAACCCTGCAAGCTCCCTACAAGCTACCTAATTTAACCCCTTAACTGCTGGGCATAATTTACGTGTGGTGCGCAGCAGCATTTAGCGGCCTTCTACTTACCAAAAAGCAACCACAAAGCCATATAAGTCTGCTATTTCTGAACAAAGGGGATCCCAAAGAAGCATTTACAACCATTTGTGCCTTAATTGCAGAAGCTGTTTGTAAATAATTTCAGTGGGAAACCTAAAGTTTGTGACAAAATTTGTGAAAAAGTGAACTTTTTTTTTTATTTGATGACATTTGGCGGTGAAATGGTGGCATGAAATATACCAAAATGGGCCTAGATCAATACTTTGGGTTGTCTTCTAAAAAAAAATATATACATGTCAAGGGATATTCAGGTATTCCTGACAGATATCAGGGTTCCAATGTAACTAGCGCTAATTTTGAAAAAAAGTTGTTTGGAAATAGCAAAGTGCTACTTGTATTTATGGCCCTATAACTTGCAAAAAAAGTAAAGAACATGTAAACATTGGGTATTTCTAAACTCAGGACAAAATTTAGAAACTATTTAGCATAGGTGTTTTTTGGTGATTGTAGATGTGTAACAGATTTTGGGGGTCAAAGTTAGAAAAAGTGTGTTTTTTTCAATTTTTTCCTCATATTTTATATTTTTTTTTATAGGAAATTATAAGATATGATGAAAATAATGGTATCCTTAGAAAGTCCATTTAATGGCGAGAAAAACGGTATATAATATGTATGGGTACAGTAAATGAGTAAGAGGAAAATTACAGCTAAACACAAACACTGCAGAAATGTAAAAATAGCCATTGTCATTAAGGGTAAGAAAATTGAAAAATGGTCCGGTCATTAAGGGGTTAAAATTTTTGTGCTCTGTCTGAATCATGCGAGAAAACTTTTGGGTTTCATGTCCCTTTAAGCTTACTGGACCACTCTGAAAAGTGCTAATTGCCCATTCTTTACACATAAAGCTAGCCATATGATGTCTGGGGAGCATAAATACCTTAATGATTTAAACACTTACGGCTAGATTTAGAGTTTGGCGGCCAAAGGGGTGCGTTAGCTACGCATGCTTTTTTTCCCCCGCACCACAGAATGGCTGGGTTTTCAGTGCGTTAGGCTCCAAAAAGGGAGCGTAGAGCATAATTTAACGCCACTGCAACTCTCGATACCAGCGGTGCTTATGGACGCGGTCAGCTTCAAAAACGTGCTCGTGCACGATTCCCCCATAGAAAACAATGGGGCTGTTTGAGCTGAAAAAAACCTAACACCTGCAAAAAAGCCGCGTTCAGCTCCTAACGCAGCCCCATTGTTTCCTATGGGGAAACACTTCCTACGTCTGCACCTAACACCCTAACATGTACCCCGAGTCTAAACACCCCTAACCTACATTATCCCTATATACCCCTAATCTGCTGCCCCTAACACCGCCGACCCCTATATTATATTTATTAACCCCTAATCTGCCCCCCACAACGTCGCCTCCACCTACCTACAATAATTAACCCCTAATCTGCCGACCGAACCGCGCCGCTATTATAATAAAGTTATTAACCCCTAATCCGCCTCACTCCCGCCTCAATAACCCTATAATAAATAGTATTAACCCCTAATCTGCCCTCCCTAACATCGCCGACACCTAACTTCAAACATTAACCCCTAATCTGCCGACTGGAGCTCACCGCTATTCTAATAAATGTATTAACCCCTAAAGCTAATTCTAACCCTAACACCCTAAGTATTTAGCTTTAAATAGTATTTAGCTTTAAATAGGAATAAGTTATTTAATAATAGTTAATTTATTTCGTTAGATAAAAATTATATTTAACATAGGGGGGTGTTAGGGTTAGAATTAGTTTTAGGGGTTAATACATTTATTAGAATAGCGGTGAGCTCCAGTCGGCAGATTAGGGGTTAATGTTTGAAGTTAAGTGTCGGCGATGTTAGGGAGGGTAGATTAGGGGTTAATACTATTTATTATAGGGTTATTGAGGCGGGAGTGAGGCGGATTAGGGGTTAATAACTTTATTATAATAGCGGCGCGGTCCGGTCGGCAGATTAGGGGTTAATAAGTGTAGGCGACGTTGAGGGGGGCAGATTAGGGGTTAATAAATATAATATAGGGGTCGGCGGTGTTAGGGGCAGCAGATTAGGGGTTCATAGGGATAACGTAGGTGGCAGCGGCGTGCGGTCGGCAGATTAGAGGTTAAAAAAATTTAATAGAGTGGCGGCGATGTGGGGGGACCTCGGTTTAGGGGTGCATAGGTAGTTTATTGGTGTTAGTGTACTTTAGAGCACAGTAGTTAAGAGCTTTATAAACCGGCGTTAGCCCAGAAAGCTCTTAACTACTGACTTTTTTCTGCGGCTGGAGTTTTGTCGTTAGATTTCTAACGCTCACTTCAGCCACGACTCTAAATACCAGCGTTAGAAAGATCCCATTGAAAAGATAGGATACGCAATTGACGTAAGGGGATCTGCAGTATGGAAAAGTCGCGGCTGCAAAGTGAGCGTTAGATCCTTTAATGACTGGCTCCAAATACCAGAGGGCGGTAAAAACTATGCAGACAACTATGTGTTTGCTAATTTTTTGCTGTATTCAGGGCTTTTAACAAAAATTTACCTAGATTACAAGTTGTGCACTAAACCGGGTGCGTAAAGAACGCAAATAAAATGATTGCACTTTTCATAGCGCTGCTAATACAAGTTACTGAAAAACCTCCTTATGCTGTGCGTTATGGTGCGATAAGCTCCATACCGCACAAAAGCCAAGGGCTGAGTTTACGTGCTTGTGCACCCTTACCCCATAGACATCAATGGGGATAAAGTGTTAGAAAAAAACCTAACTGCGATCGCGGAATGGAGATCACCGTAACGCAACCCCATTGATGTCTATGGGGAAAAGAAAGTTATTTTAAAACCTAACACCCTAACATAAACTCCTATACTAGACATCCCTAATCCGCCGCCCCCCGACATAGCCAAAACGAAATAAAATGATTAACCCCTAAACCGCCGCCCCAAAATCCCCCCAACAGTAAAACCTCCCACCCAACCAACCCCTCAAAATAAAAAAGTCTAAAAAAAAAATAAGCTACCCATTGCCCCTAAAGGGGCATTTGTATGGACATTGCCCTTAAAAGGATTCAGCTCTTTTACTACCCATCCCTAATCTTAAAAAAAACACCCTAAAACAGCAATACAGCAATACAGTGGATGAAGTACATCTTTGAACAGAAATATATTTACAATATACATTTATCACTGTTTAGCTTTAGCATTTTTTCCCTGCACATAAAACATAGCTAGATATTATCAGTGCACCAGCATTTTAAATACTGCAGCTGCTCAGAGAGCCAGTGGGGCTTGTATCATCTCAGCAATGATGGAAATGACTAAATGATACAAGCACCATAGGCTCCCTGAGCAACTGCTGTGTTCAATTTTCCTTTGCTAAATTAATCTACTTTTTCTAGTCTGGAAGCTTATTCCAGTTTACCAATTCCATTTTACCAATGCAGCTGTCAGAATTGCTCCTAACTGCAAATAGGGATTAATTCTGTAGTATGCTACATGCATTTTCTTCTACTTTCTGTCTTTATCTGGCTTAATGTATCTATTTTTGCATATATACCATGTATACAGTATATATATATATATTACAATGTCACACACAGAAATACAGAGCACATCGTAAAACCGGAAGTGACATCATACCTGATCCGGGTCCGGTGTTCTGTTAAGGGGCCGAATTTTTGAAAAGAGCGAACCATGTCAGTTCCTGTGATGTTACATCAGCTGTTGTACACATTTTGGCCCTAAAGCGCATGCGTGCCAGCGTCATCACATTCCTGGCCGCATACGTCCCTGGGAAACTATTTAGACCTGTGAAATTCAGAAGCCTTTCTATAGCGCATGCGTGGGATTTTCTATCACAAATGGGGGGGGTTTATGGAAAGCTGTTTAGTCGTCTCACTGCACGTCCACTCGGCTATCGCCACATAATTTATGTAAGAACTTACCTGATAAATTCATTTCTTTCATATTGGCAAGAGTTAATGAGACCCACCCATTTTATGGTGATTATGTTTTTTTTATCCTTATTTAAAGATTTATCCTTAACAACAATTACTTTAAATTTGAGAATGATTATTATATGCAAGTAATGGGAACCGCAATGGGTTCAAATGTAACGCCTCCATTTGCTAATGTGTTCATGTATGATTATGAGAAGAGATACATCCTGAGTGATCCATTGTATTCACAGTTCATTGGGATGTACTGTAGGTACATTGAGGATTTGTTCTTAATTTTGACAGGAACTATGCAGAGTCTGACTGACTTTATTAATAAACTAAAAAGGATTGATCCAAAGATTCGTTTTACTATGAATGCAAGCTACACTCATCTAAATTATTTAGATGTTATGATTATTAGACAAAATGACAGGTTAGTCACAGACTTATATTTAAAGGACACAGACAGGAATACTCTATTATTGGTGTCTGGTTTCCATCCCAGGGGACTGGTCAATAGCTTGCCGATTAGCCAACTGCATATGGTTAAAAAGATAGTTTCAGATCCTGTAGTTAGAGAATTGAGAGAAAGAGAAATGATTAATACAATTTTGGCTAGAGGGTACCAACAGGCTTGTCTCAATAGAGCTAGGATAATTACTACACAAGAATCCTGTGTTGTTAATCCCAATGATATACCTCCCTCGTGTGTTTTTTCACCTAAATACAATCTGCAGTCTTTAAATATGAAAAAGGCAATTTATAAGAATTGGCACCTACTTCAGAGTGACCCATCACTTAATAAAAAGTTAGGTCAACGCCCACTTGTGGGTTTTAAAAGAGGCAGAAATCTCAAGGATTTGTTAGTTAAGAGTGATCCGATAGGTAGCTATATGCATAAGTCCTGGGAAACTAAAGTTAGTTGATATAGGTCTGACGGATGTGTCACTTGTAATAGGGGAACTTTCGGACACCCACGAACTGGGAAGATGATGCGCTTAAAGCATAGAACATAACCTGTTCATCTGAGATGGTGGTTTACATAATCAAATGCCCATGTGGGTTAATGTATGTTGGTAAAATGGAGCGCCCCCTAAAAGATAGAATTGCAAATCATAAATCTACAATTAGACAGGCATTAAAAAATAAGAAAAGTGACCACCTGGTTGCCTTACACTTTTTGGAAGCAAATCATGGTGTGGCAGACCTGAGGTGTATGCCCATAGATCAGATCAAACGTCACCCAAGAGGGGGCAATACTAAAAAACAGTTACTCTGTAGGGAGATGGAGTAGATTTATTGCTTACAATTGATGGCTCCTTGGGGGTTAAATAAACAAGTAAAATTGTCATGTTTTCTCTCTGATAGATAGAGATTTATTTCTGCATTATACCTCTCATGTTTTTCATGATTCTGCCACTACCATCCTGTCTATTTTGAAGTTTAGGATTTATTATAAATTTGTCACTCTCTGATCCGGCTCTGCATACATATAGTTACCTTAGGAGTTGTTCATTAGTATGTTTTGACGAATATTGTTATGTGTTGTTTTACTGCAAGTAGTGATTACTTTTTTACTTATTTGTTTCCTGCTTGCTGTTTGGTTGCCAGGGCGATGGTTTCCGCCCTGCTTTTTTGATTGGCTTATTTTTAGGCCTGGGAGCTTTAAAGTCTGAGGTTAATGTTGGGGAAGTATGTGATAGCCGGACCCGGATCAGGTATGACGTCACTTCTGGTTTTACGATGTGCTCTGTATTTCTGTGTGTGACATTGTAAATATGTAAGTAGAATTGATTTTGATTATTTGTATGCTATTTTGACAGATTTATACCCTTGATAAAGGTCCAAAGTGAGGACCGAAACGTTGGGAATACCGTATAGTACCGGATAATAAAGAAATTATTTGTTGAAAAACAAGAGTGCCTGGTTTACTACACAGTACATCTATTTATATGGACTGAGCACTTGTGATTTTGCACAGCAAGAGTGGAGTGGTTTGATTTATATATATACTGTATATTTATATACAGTATATATATATATATATATATATATATATATATATATATATATATATATATATACTGTATATACAGTATCTCACAAAAGTAAATACACCCCTCATATTTTTGTAAATATTTTATTATATCTTTTCATGTGACAACACTGAAGAAATGACACTTTGCTACAATGTAAAGTAGTGAGTGTACAGCCTGTATAACAGTGTAAATTTGCTATCCTCTCAAAATAATTCAACACACAGCCATTAATGTCTAAACCATTGGCAGCAAAAGTGGGTACATCCCTGAGTGAAAATGTCCAAATTGGGCCCAAAGTGTCAATATTTTGTGTGGCCACCATTATTTTCCAGCACTGCCTTAACCCTCTAGGGCATGGAGTTCACCAGAGCTTCACAGGTTTCCACTGGAGTCCTCTTCCACTCTTCCATGATGACATCACGGAGCTGGTGGATGTTAGTGACCAGTATGAGAGAATGTGAGAGCGATAACACCAAATTTAACACACCTGCTCCCCATTCACACCTGAGATCTTGTAACACTAATGATTCAGATGACATCGGGGAGATAAAATGGCTAATTGGGCTTAATTTGGACATTTCCACTTAGGTGTGTACTCACTTTTGTTGCCAACGGTTTATACATTAATGGCTGTGTGTTGAATTATTTTGAGAGGATAGCAAATTTACACTGTTATACAGGCTGTACACTCACTACTTTACATTGTAGCAAAGTGTCATTTCTTCAGTGTTGTCACATAAAAAAATATAATAAAATATTTACAAAAATGTGAGGGGTGTACTCACTTTTGTGAGATACTGTATATATATTCACAAACACACACACATATATTGAATTGCTCCTTTTCTGTATGCATGACACAACCACAATATATACAGTACACTGTATATAATATATATAATAACCTGTTATTATAATAATCATAGCAGTGAAATGGTTATATTCTTTCTACCTTCTTCCTATATCCATGAAGCTCCAGCACAGCACAAAAGTGTGCAAGATCTTTATTTAGTTATGAGTAAGCTTCATGAGTCACAGTCTATTCGCAGCATCTCCTAAGTTTAGCTTTCATGGTATCACACTAATGAAATTTCCTTCACAATCATTTTCATACCTTTTTTACATTTCAAAACATGTTGAAGTTTATTTGTTGCTACTCACGCAACATCCAGAAAATATCTTTTATCCGTTCTCCCTTGAACTTGAAAGACGATTTCATGGTAAAAATGCATTTTTTTATAGCCCAACAAATTTCTATTGAGAATCCTTTTTTAATGAGATTCTGTTTAAATTTTATAAGAAACTGGTTTTAACTTTTTGGCAGATTCCTAGAAAATGTGACAGTTATCATGAAGAAAATATATATATACTGTATATATATAAATATGTATCTATCTATATATATACAGTATATTATGAACGCATACTCTTTAATATTTTTAGTTTATCTATAATCTGAGAGAAAAATAAAGTATCAATTTTAATTGGCTACTGCAAGGAGAAAATTCAGCCATGTTTTGCAAACAAGATAAAATAATTACCTGTGCCCTATCTTCAAAAGTATATGCAAAGGGGTTTTATCAGTGGATTAAAACCTCACCAAATTAACACTTTCGGGGGCATACAAGTGGGTGGCTGCTGAGTAATTTTAGCTACATTTTACAAAGCATAGTCTGCGCCTAAATCCTAATTTTAATGAGCTGCTGCATGGAAAAAATGTAGCCGCATTTTATAAACACAAGCCAACACCTGTTTTCATTAGAGATATTTTGTGCAGGGAAAATCAAAAGTCTTGGTTACATTTAAATGCATCATATCTTGAAATGTATTAAAGTAGGATTTACCTATGGGGTCTGCCTTACCACTGACAAGTGAACTTATGCACTTTAGGCATAATATGATACTAGGAACCTTTTTTTCTCCTCCTGCTTTGTCTTGTTTATAATTCGTGAGTGGTAAGTGAAATAGAATGTCAGAGTGAACCACTAATAATGTTTCTGGTTGAATTAATCCTCAACAGAGCAGCAAAACAGGGTTATTCTGTATACAGCATTATAAAGGGGACTAAACTTTATATGTCATTGTATTTTATATAATTTTTACACTAAGACCTTCTTATACATTTTTATCATTTGTTCAGACCTAGACAATAATGCATGTAGTTAAACACCATCTAGCCCATAATTGGGCTAGTTTCTCCCCAATACCTCCTCCCAACTCCACCTATGCCACACCAATGTGCCATGCTTATCCTGATGACTTCTGACCTGGGAAATCCTATCTATGCCACACTGTGAGCCTATTCCTCCTCCTACTTTAGCCATGTGTGCATGCCTGGAGTGTTAACTTCCACAAATTTTAATTTCTATAACCACACCTGCTCTTATGTGTTGGTTCTCCTATGTGTTTCACTGTTTTGAGTGACATATACAGGACGATCATATTCCTATCCTGGAAAAAATGAGTCCTTCTGCCTCACACATGAGCATTTCTCAAGAAAGTTAGTCCCCTGATTTGATACAGGATGTTTTGTTTTTTGTTTGTATTTTTTAGAAGGTTCAGGTAAAGTGTCTAAGTACACAAAGTAACAAGCACTCGGGAGAGTATTAAAAAATAAAACAACACTTTATTGAAAATCCTTAAAATTGCAATAAATCAGCATGGACAGGATTCCACAAAAAATCCAGCTGTCTAACACGTTTCGCGCCCCCTGGGTGGCGCTTACTCATAAACAGGTAAAATGTCTCTTGAGGATGTTGAGGAATAACTATCTTAACCTGATTCCCCCCTCCATGATGTGGTGATGAATCTAACATTGTACTTTTCCATGGTGTACATGCTTTTAATGTAACAGAGTAAATGACGTTGAAAAAAAGACAAATAATTCATTTATTTCAACCGTTACTAATCCTGTTTGATACCTGTTTTAAACTATAAACTTACTAAGTGACTGTCAATAATTAATTTATATACTTACCAATTTGACCCAAGCAATCATAGCATCTGCTTTTATTTTTTGGGGGAAGTATACCTAAGCTTTTAAAATGTATATATCTATACCTATATTTATACAGTATATATATATAAATATATATATAGAGAGAGATAAAGATATATATTTTACCAAAATACCATCAAATATATTTAGAAATATCTATTTATAAATAAATAGAACATATTCTGCTTTGTGAATGCAAATTATTAATATTTTCATGTCAGGTTTGCACGCGAGTAGGGTATTTTCCCCCCAGACTTTTTTTTTCTATGGGGGAATACGTTAGCACAAATGCGATATTCAAAGTTCTTTTTTTTGTACGAATCGTGTTAGCGTGTGAGAAATCCTTTTACTTTCAACTTGTAATACGAGCGCTACCTGATGCACGCAAAAACCTTACTTCTAGCTGAGTTAGCGCGTTAAATACTGCTCCACTTGTAATTTGTCCCTATATTGACAGTCACTACAGTTCAATTGCTTTTACAAAGGGAGGAAAAAATCTGCTGTCTTTACACATGTCAGATATTTATTATATGTTATAGCTATTAAGTTGATTGATAGTGGACGCATTCTCCATATCCACACCTCCTGGAAGTCTGAAGACAATTGATATTGCGTTTTCGGCATTTCACTTGCTAAGTAAAATGTTATATGTTGACCACTATCCCTTTTAGCTAACAGGCTACAAAAACTATTGCATTTTAATTGCTTATAAGTTACTTTTGCAAATCTTCAGCAGAAAAGGTATTAAGTTCATCAAATGCAAGGTCGAATTTGCATTGCGTTTAACTTGTAATACCAGCGTTACTGAGTGGAGCACAAATATTGTGAAAATCAAAAGCGCAATTTTGCCCTCCACTCATAATCTGTCACGCCGCGCCACTCTAGCCATTGCTAGGGGCGCAGAGTCTCATTCCCTGCTCGTTGCCAGGGGCGGTGTCGGGTCCCGATGCATGTGACGCTGACGTCATCGCCACACGCTCCTCTCTCTCTGATGCCGGTCCTGATGCCTGTGGCGCGAATCCTGCGCCTATGTAAGTCTTTTCAAATCAATATATCACTGCCCAAGGTGTTACTTTGTGTGCTCCTGGATGTGATAGATCGTTTGTACTCTGCTTGCCTTATTGTTGCTGAATTCTGCTTGCCTGACTACTCTACCCGTTAACCCCTAAATTGCTGGATTGATATACCGCTGCTGAACTTTGCTTGCCTGACTAGTCTGCCTGTTAACCTCTAAATTGCTGGATTGATATACCGCTGCTGAACTCTGCTTGCCTAACCACTCTGCCTGTTAACCCCTAAATTGCTGGATTGATATACCGCTGCTGAACTCTGCTTGTCTGACTACTCTTCCTGTTGACCCCTGAATTGCTGGATTGATATACCGCTGCTGAACTTTGCCTGTCTGACATCTCTGCTTGTTTAACCCCTATTGTCCTGGATTGCCTCTCTGTTGCCAAACTCTGCCTGCCTGACCATTCTAGTGGTTTACCCTTGGACTGCTTTACTGTTGCCAAACCCTGCCTGACCATTCTAGTGGTTTACCTTTGGACTGCTTTACCTTTGCCAAAACCTGCCTGCCTTTCTCTGATTCCCTGCCTATTGCCGCCAAAGACCATCCTGCCAGTGGTGAGTGCCGCTTACCTCATCTTACAAACTTTCTTTGCTCTGGGATATTCCCTATCATTCCGGCTCAACGCCGGGATAAGAAGACTGCTGGCCGAGTTCGGTCTGATAGTGGAGTATCCCACGAGCATTACATTATACATGGGCCATGGAGTCAGATGAGGTGGAACAAGCAGTTTATCTTCAGGGACAGATGTTGGGAACCCATATCACACAGTTGCAGAATCTGGATTCCAAGCTAGAGGCTATAACTGCTCAACTCTCTTTAGTAGTTACAGCAAAGAATACCGCTCCTGTTGTTGTACCGTCAGTCTCTACTCCTAGCAGTGCAGCTTCTTCCTCTGTTTCTGGAAGTATACCCCGGATACCATTGCCTAACAAGTATGAAGGTACTACTGATTGCAGGGGTTTCCTTAACCAATACAGGCTGCACTTCTGCAATGATCCTTACACCTTTCAGTCTCACCAGTCAAGGGTCACCTTTATCATTTCCTTACTGAAAAACAAGACCCTAGCCTGGGTCTCTCCCCTTTTGGAACAGAACACTCCAATCCTACACATGATGCAGATGCTTTTATTTCTGCATTATCTTCTGTCATTGGGACTTCTGGCTTTACCTCTGCTGCAGAATTTTCTCTCCTGGACCTCCACCAGGGTAACAGAACTGTGGCACAATTCGTTATCGAGTTTCATACCTTGGAACTTGAAACCACTTGGGATGGCAGTGCTCTCAAGGCAGCCTTTAGGAGAGGTCTGTATGAACGCTTCAAAGGCGAACTCACTTATCGTGATGTTCCTTCTTCTTTGGATGACTTTATAACGCTTTGTATCAGTCTGGACTCTTGCTTTCAGGAGAGACAAGCCAAGAGAGACAGAACTAGGTGGGTCCTCCTGTTCGTCCTGTTTCAACAGTATCCTCTACCCCTTCAGCAGCTCCAGTCACTTCAGTAGAGGAACCCATGGATCTCTCCTCCTTCAAACCTTCTGAGTCTGAAAGACAGAGAAGAAGGAGATTGAGACTATGCTTTTATTGTGGATCTAACACCCACCAGCTAAAGGACTGTGACATTCGGCCGGGAAAAAACAATGCTTAGATGAAAACACAGGGGTACCTCTAAGCATGATCTCTACTAAATCCCCTCACTCCTCTCGGATCCTGGTACCTGTTACCTTTACCTTCCTTCAGAATACTGTCCATACTCAAGCCTTCATTGATTCAGTGGCAGCTGGAAACTTCCTGGATCACCATTTCATGATTCAAGCTGGTTTGCCTCTTTTGCAGAAAAGACATTGTCTCAAAATAACTACTCTGGATGGCACTCCCCTTGGTTCAGGGTTGATCCATTTTGAGTCAGCACCCCTGACCCTGAATGTGGGAGTCCTTCATACCAAACAGCTGCAGTTCAAGGTCATTCATTCCCAGCACAGCCTGTCATCCTTGGTCTCCCTTGGCTTCAGATACACAATCCACAGTTTGACTGAGCTGAAGGACAACTGGCCTCCTGGGGTACCTCATGTTTCCACTCCTGCCTTGCTAAAGTCACTCCGTATTTCCATAGCCTGTGTTCCGTATTCCCATAGCCAGTATACAGACTCCTCCAAACCTTCTCTCAGTATATGCGGACTTCGCAGATGTGTTTGAGGAAAAAGCAGCCGGCGTGCTGCCACCCCACCATTCTTATGACTGCAAAATCGACCTCTTTCCCGGAGCCCCACTTCCTAAAGGGAGGACTTACTCACTCTCCAAAGCTGAAACCAAATCCATTGAGGAGTACATCCTAAAGAACCTAGCCAAAGAGTTAATTCGCCCTTCCTCCTCTCCTGCTGGGGTAGGCTTCCTTTTCATCATTAAAAGGATGATGGGCTCAGACCCTGCATCGACTACAGGGCCTTGAACAACATAACTATTAAGAATTGCTATCCCATTCCATTGATCACCGAACTGTATGACTCACTCCAGGACGCTCGCTTCTTCACCACGCTAGACTTAGGTGGGGCATAAAACCTGATTCGTATATTTCCAGGCCATGAATGGAAGACCGCCTTCAACACAAGATCAAGGCATTATGAATACCTCATAATGCCCTTTGGGCTGTGTAATGCGCCTGCAATCTTCCAGGCATTTGTCAACGATGTCTTCCGTGACCTCCTCAACCGCACTGTCATCGTCTATCTGGATGACTTCCTTGTTTTCTCTTCCACTCTGAAGGAGTATCATAAGCACGTGAGACAGGTACATCAACATCTCAGAGACAATTCTTTGGTAGCCAAGCTAGAAAAATGTGACTTTGACCAAGTTCAGATCCAGTTCCTAGGTTATGTCATCTCGAAGGAGGGTTTTGCCATGGATCCTGCTAAACTCCCCGCAGTTTGAGTATGGCCTCGACCTACTTCATTAAAGGAACTACAGAGATTCTTGGGGTTCTCCAATTATTACCGCAAGTTTATAAAGAACTTTTCTCAAACAGTCGCTCCACTCACTGAATTGACAAAACGGAACAAGGACTGTAAGCATTGGCCTCCTGAATTCCTTCTCTCATCTGAAAAAGGCCTTCTGTTCTGCTCCTGTGCTCCACCATCCTGATCCTGACCTACAGTTCACTTTAGAGGTCGATGCCTTCGAGATAGTGGCTGGAGCAGTTCTTACTCAAAGGGATCCTTTGACTTCCAAATCCCACCCTTTATTCCTGCAGAGAGAAATTACGATGTGGGTAATCGTGAATTTTTAGCTATTAAGATGGCCTTGACTGAATGGCGTAATTGGTTAGAGGGCACCGCCAATCCCATTCAGATTCTTACCGACCACAAGAATCTGACTTACCTTGAGACTGCTCATCGACTCAATCCTTGACAGGCCAGGTGGGCCTTATTCTTTTCCCATTTTTAACTTTGTGGTCTCTTATCTTCCGGGGACCAAGAACAAGAAGGCAGATGCCCTTTCCCATCAATTCCCCCACTCAAGTGATTCCTCTGAAGCTCCTATTGAACACATCAACCTCCCTCATGTGTGGTAGCTCAACTGAATACCACCCTTCTTCAAAGACTACAACATACCTAGCCTAGTAAACCTCCTGAAGCTCCCGTGGCTTCCAATATATTTGTTGTACCTCCTGAACCTACATACTCCTGTACTGTTCTGGGCTCATGATAGTAAACTCTCAGGACATCCTGGTTTAGCTAGGACTTTTAAGCGTCTTTCCCAACATGTATGGTGGCCTACTATGAAGTCTGACGCTCAGGATTATGTGAAAGCCTGCACAACTTGTGCTGCCCCCAAAACTTCCAGATCCTTGCCTCTTGGCTTGCTCCAACCATTGTCCATTCCCAAATGACCATGGACACATATAACAATGGATTTCATTGTGGACCTTCCTCCTTCTGACCACCATACAGTTATCTGGGTTGTGGTGGATCGCTTTTCCAGACTAACTCATTTTGTACCCCTGACAAAACTGCCTTCGGCCCAAGCATTATCGTCTTTTTTTTCTCTTGCATGTGGTACAACTTCATGGCATTCCTGTGAATATTGTTTCCTACAGAGATCCACAGTTAATCTCTACATTTTGGAGAGCCTTTTGTAAGTTGATTGGAACCACTGTTTCCTTGTCCTCTGGCTACCATCCTCAGACCAATGGACTAACTGATTAAACCAGGATCTTGAAGCCTACCTTAGAGCCTTTGTCAACGCTCACCATACCAACTAGTCTGACTTATTTCCCCTAGCTGAGTTGGCAAGAAACACTCATTGGCACTCTTCTCTTCGATGTTCTCCATTTCAAGCTGCAGTAGGGTATCAACATTGTGACTTGCTACTCGGGTTCGTGCTGCAGACTGACACATAACAGAACTCACCACTCATTGACAATGTATTCGCTCTCAGCAACGTTCAGCTGTCTCTAGATAAAAAAAGTTTGCTGATCATCATAGAGCTTCTGTACATGCCATCTCAGTAGGTGAACATGTTTGGGTCTCTACTCGATATATCCGCCTAGGTTAACTCTATCACAAATTGGGGCCTAGGTTTATCAGTCCTTACAAAGTCCTGAAAAGACTGTCTCCTGTTGCCTACAAAGTGGCCTTGCACAAAACCCTGCGCATACACCCAGTCTTCCACATCTCACTACTCAAGCCTTATATCACGAATAGATATACCCGGCTCCAAGCTCCTCCTCCTCCGCTCCAGGTCCGTGATGATCCTGAATATGAGGTAGCTAAGATCCTGGACTCCAGATACAGGCGCAGACAACTGCAGTATCTGATACATTGGAAGGGTTACTCTGTGGCAGATCGTTCCTGGGTTCCTGCCCGTGATGTGCATGCTCCATCTTTGGTCTCCAAATTCCATGCTGCTCATCCTTTGAGGCCGACTCTGGTTCCCGGAGGGAACCCTTGAGAGGCGGGCTATGTTGCTAGGGGCGCTGCGTCTCCTTCCCTGCTCGTTGCCAGGGGCTGTGTCGGGTCCAGATGCGTGCAGCGCTGGCATCATTGCTGCATACTCCTTTCTCTCTGATGCTGGTCCTGACGCCTGTGGATCGAATCCTGTACCTATGTAAGTCTTTTCAAATCGATCTATCACTGTCCAAGTATAGGTGTTACTTTGTGTGCTCCTTGGTGTGATAGATCGTTTGTACTCTGATTGCCTTATTGTTGCTGAACTCTGCTTGCCTGACTACTCTGCTTGTTAACCCCTAAATTGCTGGATTTATATACCTCTGCTGAACTCTGCCTGTCTGACCTCTCTGCTTGTTTAATCCCTATTGTCCTGGATTGCCTCTCTGTTGCCAAACCCTGCCTGCCTGACCATTCTAGTGGTTTACCCTTGGACTGCTTTACTATTGCCAAAACCTGCCTGCCTGACCATTCTAGTGGTTTACCTTTTGGACTGCTTTACCTTTGCCAAAACCTGCCTGCCTTTCTCTGATTCCCTGCCTGTTGCCGCCGAAGACCATCCTGCCAGTGGTGAGTGCCGCTTACCTCCTCTTACAAACTTTCTCTGCTCTGGGATATTCCCTATCATTCTGGTTCGACGCCAGGATAAGAAGACTACTGGCCAAATTCGGTCTGATAGTGGAGTATCCCACGAGCATTACATAATCTAGGCCTTAACAAATACAGATGTAGAAAATGCAGATGTTCTGTAAATTATTGATGATATATGTTGGGCAACTTAAATAGGCAGTCAAAACGTTCATGGTTTAGGCAATGCATTAAAAAATATCCAATTTACTTCTATTATCATATCTGCTTCATTCTCTTGGTATTCTTTTTTGCTTGTAAAAGTAAAACGTTGCTACAAACATTGTTTCAGACGCCACAGATTGCTAAGTGTCTTTCCTGATCTCCTATGAGCCTACATAGGGGCTCTATTCAACAAGAGACACCTAAAGAATGAAGCAAAGAGGAAAGTAATTTGTTTAACGGGACATGAAAGCCAAACATTTTCATTCATGATTCAGATAGAGAATACAATTTTAAACATTACAATTTACTTATTTTATCTAATTTGCTTCATTCTTTAGGTATCCTTTTTTGAAGAAATAGCAATGCACATCGGAGAGCCAATAACACAAGGTACCTATGTGCAGCCACCAATCCTGAGCCTATTTGGAGATGCTTTTCAACAAAGGATATCTAGTGAATGAAGCAAATTAGATGATAAATGTAAATTGGAAAGTTAGTTAAAGTGAAAGTCAATCCTAGCGTTGTACAAACGCTAGGATTGACTATTGAAACAAAGGGGACTTTAATTTATAAAGTATAAGATACTTTATGTAGAAAGCTCCTTTATTTGTTTCAACCGATCGCCGTTCTTAGCTTCTACAGCAGCCCACGGCTTAAAATTTTTTGGCTAAGAGGTGACGTTTTCACCTCTTAGCCAATACCTGTGCGGTAAATCCGGCTTCAATGGGCGCCAAGACGGATTTACCGTACGGCTATTGGCTAAGAGGTGAAAACGTCACCTCTTAGCCAAAAAATTTTAAGCCGTGGGCTGCTGTAGAAGCTAAGAACGGCGATCGGTTGAAACAAATAAAGGAGCTTTCTACATAAAGTATCTTATACGTCATAAATGAAAGTCCTCTTTGTTTCAATAGTGAATCCTAGCGTTTGTACTATGCTACGATTGACTTTCACTTTAAAATTGCATGCTAAAATTGGGGTTCATGTCCCTTTAATTGCCTGATCTATCTAAACCATGAAAGTTTAATTTTGACTTTACCTTTAAGATGTTTAAATAAAAGCATTTTGCCGAGAATGGAATACAGTTGTTTATTATAACATAAATTAAAAGCATATTACATTTTGGTTTTATCATAATTGTTTATTGAAATAGTGCATGACTCACTGAAAGAAAACATTTAAACCTCCTAATCAGCCAAGCTAGCAGCCTAAAAATACTAAACAGAATGCAAAGCTGTTATTACATAGTCCAGTAAGGTAATGTTCTTAGTAAATTGCCAATAATTGTATGATAATGCCACAATAATAAGCAGTTAGAGCAGGTAAACGGTAACACCTGAGCAACTCCCTTATACAATTTGATGTCATGTGTTATTACCAAACGAGTTAAAGGGGGACATTACTCCCCTTTAATTTGTTGGTCCATTTTACCTTGTCTATTTAGGGTGTATTCATTTTTTTTTTACAAATAGCTAATTTACCTTTATATTGGCATTTGTTTATGCCAGTGGGATCCCTACCTATAATGGAAGTTTCTATACTTAAGTATAGGCTATAGAAAATTTGTGTAAATATAGCCAGCATAAGAAATTACAATACCAGTGGGAGGTAGGAAAGAAAAGCAATAAAACGTAATTTTTTAAATTGTTATCTCTAAGGCTCTGATGATCAAACTGCCGAGATGGGGCAATATATTCAAAAGAGATCCATCACCAGAATGAGAGAGCCTGCAAAATATTAAAAACGGCTGACATCAGTGTTTAAATGCAGTATCGCTGAGAGGTTTGTTACTATACATCTCAATGGGTGGCAATGCTGGCGATATATCCCAGGCAGCTTTACCACCTACATCGAAGATGTAAAGTAAAGGATACCTTTTACATATATCACACAACCAAATAAACTTATGGCAGCCTACAAGAATTAAAAGAATAAAGAAATCTTATTTGCAAGATTAAGTGAAGATGTTGGGGATATCAGTTCAGGGGTGGCAGTGTCAGAGAGGGCTGTGTTGCCTAGAATAGTGAACAGTCCTTTAGTCGTGGAAGAGGAGCATACTATGGTGGGCAGTCCTTCAGATATGGTAGAGGGGCATACTGTAGTTAACAGTTCTTCAGTCATAGAAGAGGGGCAAACAAGTCAGGGCCTGAGGCAGATGTTGGTGGTAGGAGACTATTATTATTATGGTTTATAGGGTAATTTGTCATCCAGGCCCTTTAAATAGAAGAGTTTGCTGTTTTCCAGGGGCTCGTGTTAGGTATATTGTGGAGCGTATTGATAGATTGTTAGAGGGATGTGGGTCTGATCCTGCAGTCATGGTGCATATTGGTACTAATGAAGGAATCAGCGGGAGATAGAGAGTCCTAAAAAATGACTTCAGGGAGTTAGGTAGCAAGCTTAAAGCAAGGACCTACAAAGTAATATTTTCAGAGATATTACCAGTGCTGTGTGCTAACTCAGTAAGGCTGAAGGAGCTAAGGTCTGTTAATTCATGGCTAAAAACATGGTGTAAAAATGAGGGATTTGACTTTTTAGAACACTGGGCTGATTTTTCACTAGGGTACAATTTGTAAAGTAAGGATGGATTGCAACTGAATGACATGGGTGCAGGTGTGTTGGGGAAAGGGATGGTAGCACATTTAGAGAATCTTTTAAACTAGGCAAAGGGGGGGGGAGGGTCAGTTAGTACACAATAGAACAGAGAGATCAGTCTGTGAATATGACACTCCCTTAATATCTCAAGGAAGGGATGTCACATTGGTCACATTAGAAAATATAGAGGAAAGCACACCAAGTAGCAACAGAAATCACATGAAAATTAAATGTATGACAACAAATGCAAGAAGCATGACAGGTAAAATGGGGGAGCTGGAGCTCTTAGTTGCAGAAGAGGACTATGATGTTATCAGTATAACTGAAATTTAGTGGGATGAATCACATGACTGGGCAGTTAACTTAGAGGGGTATACTTTATTTAGGAGGGACAGGAATAATAAAAGGGGTGGAGGAATCTGCATGTATATTGAACCTAACCTTAAACCTACAAGAAGGGAAGATATTTATGATACAGGTGACAATGTAGAGACCCTGTGGGTGGAAATAAAGAGTAGGGTGAAAAATCCTAAAAGAATATTACTAGGAACATGCTACAAGCCCCCCAACATTAGTGCCCTGGAGGAAACTCAACTACTAATGCAAATAGGTAAGGCTGCTAATAACAGTGCTGTAATTATGGGAGATTTTAACTACCCTGATATAAACTGGGCCAATGAAACTAGTAATTCAGCTAAGGGGGATAGATTTTTAAATGTTCTCAGGGATAACTTCTTGTCACAATTAATAGAGGAGCTATCTAAGAGTAACACTATATTGGATTTAGTGCTATCAAATAATACAGATATATCTAACATAGAAGTCAAAGAACATTTGGGTAACAGTGATCATAACATGGTCACATTTGCAATTTCTTTTCATAAGCAGTGTCTTAAAGGTTTAACCAAGACTTTTAATTTTAAGAAAGCAAAATTCAACAAATTAAGGAAATCATTAAATAACATAAATTGGGACAAAGTATTCTCTAATAAAAATACAGAGGATAAATGGATAACATTTAAAACTTTGTTAAATAAATATACATATCAACAAATACCATATGCTTATAAAAATAAAAAATAAAAAATCCAAGCCAATGTGGCTCAATAATAATATGTTAAGAGAAATTAGGAAAAAACGTAGGGCATTTAAATTATTCAAAGAAAATAGTACAGACTCAACATTCCATATTTATAAGGAATGTAACAAAGCATGCAAAAAAGCAATCAAATTAGCCAAAATTGAAAATGAAAAATTAATTGCAAAGGATTCTAAGGCCTCTATTTAACAAGCTCCGTAAGGAGCTTGATGGCCCCTGTTTCTGGCGAGTCTTCAGGCTTGCTAGAAACAGCAGTTATGAAGCAGTGGTCACAAAGACCGCTGCTCCATAACCTGTCCGCCTGCTCTGAGCAGGCGGACACACATCGCCGGAAATCAACCCGATCAAGTACGATCGGGTTGATTGACACCCCCCTGCTGGCGGCCCATTGGCCACGAGTCTGCAGGGGGCAGCGTTGCACCAGCAGCTCTTGTGAGCTGCTGGTGCAATGCTGAATATGGCGAGCGTATTGCTTGCCGTATTCAGCGAAGTCTGGCGGACCTGATCCACAGTGTCGGATCAGGTCCGCCAGACCTTGATAAATATGCCCCTAAGTCTAAACCTAAAAGGTTTTTTAACTACGTAAATAGCAAAAAATCTTAGAAAGACAATATATGTACATTACAATACGTGGAGGGTAACATGATTAACAGTGACAGGGAGAAGGCTGAGGTACTAAACCATTTTTTTTTTCTTCAGTATACACAAGAGAGGAACCATTGGATGATACCTCGGAACAAAATAGAACATGCCAGCCCATACCATTAACTGGGTTATGTATAGAGGATATCAGGAAAAAATTGGATAATATTAAGGTAAATAAAACTCCAGGCCCAGATGGAATACAGCCCTGGTAAGACCTCACCTTGAGTATGGAGTGCAGTTCTGGGGACCAATCGCAAAAAAAAGATATTGCAGAACTAGAAAAAGTTCAGAGAAGGGCCGATCCCCTAATAAGGGGATTGGAGAATTTAAGCTATGAGGAGAGGCTAGCCAAACTGGGTCTGTTTTCTTTAGAATAGAGGCGCTTGAGAGGTGACTCATTACCAAAGGAGGTAGTGAATGCCAATACCCTAGATACATTTAAAAATTGTTTGGATACATTTCTGTCTATAAACAAAATTCATAGATATGATTGCTAGTATTAAATGGGTCACCTTTTAGTGGGATTATTTAAGCTTAAAGGGCCAGTAAACCCACAAAATAATGTTATATAATTATGCACATAGTGCAGAATTATATAACATCAGCTTAGCGCAAACTTTGTACCTTAAAAGAATCAAGTGAAAAAATGCTACGAAATTTACTTTCACAGTACGCCGCTCCTGGCTCTACTGAGCGATTCTGTTTGTTTTCCCTAAGCCATCGGGCACGCTGTCTATTCACAGCCGGCCTGATCGCTCCATTAAACTCAATGTAACTCGCTCCTGCTACCAGACCAGAGTGGGAGCAAGTTACATTGAGTTTAATGGCACAATCGGGCTGGCTGTGAATAGACAGCGTCCCCGATGCGCTTAGAGGAAACAAACAGACCCGCTCAGTAGAGCCAGGAGCGGCGTACTGTGAAAGTAAATTTCGTAGCATTTTTTCACTTTAATCTTTTAAGGTACAAAGTTTGCGCTAAGCTGATGTTATATAATTCTGCACTATGTAACATTATTTTGTGGGTTTACTGGCACTTTAACTGGAGCTTGTAAGTATTTTAGATTTGTATAGGTTGAATTTGATGGCCTTTTTTCATCCTCATCTACTATGTTACTATGTTACTATGTTATGTTACTTATTCTTTTAATGCAAAAACCACAACAAAATAAAACCGCTACTCAGTCCTACACTATTAGTCCCATACTTGCCATTAATCCCACCGCAAGTAAACCCCTCTGAACTATTAACCCTGTATGTACACTCAATCTCACCGCTAGATAACCCCACTCCACTAGTAACCCTTTACGTGCCCTCAATCATTCCACAAACTAACCTCTGTCAACTAAAAAATTTTTAAAAAAAGTTGCACAACTATTAAACAAAGCCACAACAAAAAACAACTACTACAAAAACAAAGCCTAAGACAATCTAGCACAACAACAATAAACAACTACAACAAAACAAAGCCTAAGACAATCTAACACAACAACAATAAACAACTAATACAAAAACAAAGTCTAAGACAATCTAACACAACTACTACAACTGGAACAAAGCCAAAAACAACAAAATATAGAAACACAATAAATAAGCACAGTAAGTGACAAATATGTTATACCCCCCCCCCCCCCCCCAAAAAAAAAGCTCTTCTTTTCTTTATTAGTTGTAATCCACTATCCTGGTGACAAAAAATGTTACACAAGATTACACAACTATTAAAACCAACAACTACTGCAACAACAACAAAGCCTAAGACAATCTTACACAACGATAAACAACTACTACTACAAAAACAAAGCCTAAGACAATCTAGCACAACAACAATAAACAACTACAACAAAACAAAGCCTAAGACAATCTAACACAACAACAATAAACAACTACTACAAAAAAAAAGCCTAAGACAATCTAACACAACAACAATAAACAACTACTACAAAAACAAAGCCTAAGACAATCTAACATAAGACAATAAACAACTACAACAAAACAAAGCCTAAGACAATCTAACACAACAACAATAAACAACTACAACAAAACAAAGCCTAAGACAATCTAACACAACAACAATAAACAGCTACAACAAAACAAAGCCTAAGACAATCTAACACAACTACAATAAACAACTACAACAAAACAAAGCCTAAGACAATCTAACACAACAACAATAAACAACTACAACAAAACAAAGCCTAAGACAATCTAACACAACAACAATAAACAACTACGAACAAAACCTAAGACAATCTAACACAACAACAATAAACAACTACGAACAAAACCTAAGATAATCTAACACAACAATAAACAACTACAACAAAACAACGCCTAAGACAATCTAACACAACAACAATAAACAACTACAACAAAACAAAGCATAAGACAATCTAACACAACTACAATAAACAACTACAACAAAACAAAGCCTAAGACAATCTAACACAACAACAAAAAACAACTACTACAAAAACAAAGCCTAAGACAATCTAACACAACAACAATAAACATCTACAACAAAACAAAGCCTAAGACAATCTAACACAACAACAATAAACAACTAATACAAAAACAAAGTCTAAGACAATCTAACACAACTACTACAACTGGAACAAAGCCAAAAACAACAAAATCTAGAAACACAATAAATAAGCACAGTAAGCGACAAATATGTTATACCCCCCCCCCAAAAAAAAAAAAACCCCAAAGCTCTTCTTCTTTTCTTCATCAGTTGTAATCCACTATCCTGATGACGAAAAAAAAAAAAAAAATCAAAGAAGGCCCAAAAAAAGAAAGGCTCCTTGGTGGTGTCCTGTCAGTTATATTGGCTGATTTGAAATTTTTTGAAAAAAGTCAATAGAACTGTAAGGTCACCCCTGTAAAAAGGGAGAAACTGATGGACTAAGTTGAGTGTGTTGCTGGACAGCATAAAGAGATGATCCAAGAAGAAGAGGAAGAAGAGGAGACAACGCCACAGAGAAGGAGACACCATAGCTATGGAGGAACCATTATCAAGGAGGACCACTGCTGACATGAAGTATCTGACAAAGATGAACAGAAGTAACTGCTGAGGACCTAATGGATTACCGCTGATGAAGAAAAGAAAAATACCCTATATTTAATTTTTTGGTCTCCTTGGATTTTTTTGGCACTTCTTGGATTTTTATTTTTTTTTGTCGTCAGGATCATGGATTGCATCTGATGAAGAAAAGAAGAGGGAAGTCTTCAGGATGGTAAGTATAAAATATTTGTTGCAAACTGTGCTTATTTATTGTTTGTTTTGTTGGTTTCTAGATTTAGTTGTTTTTGGTTTTGTTTCAATTGTAGTAGTTGTTTGTTGTGGTGGTTTTGTAAGATTGTTTTAGGCTTTGTTGTAGTTGTTTATTGTGGTTGTGTTAGATTGTCTTAGGCTTTCTAGTTGTAGTAGCTTGTTGTTGTGTTATATTGTCTCAAACTTTCTGGTTGTAGTAGTTGTTTATTGTTGTGTTAGATAATGTTAGGCTTTGTTGTTGTTGTTGAAGTAGTTGTTTATTGTTGTTCTGTTAGGTTGTCTTAGGCTTTGTTGTTGTAACGGTTGTTTATTGTTGTGCTAGATTGTCTTAGGCTTTGTTGTTGTTGTAGCCGTTGTTGGTTTTAATAGTTGTCTAAACATTTTTTACAATTTTGTTGAGAGGTTAGGTTGCGGTGGGATTGAGGGCGCGTAAGGGGTTAATAGTGTACTGGGGTTAGCTTGCGATGGGTTTGAGGACGTGTAAGGTTTTAATAGCTTAGAGGGGTTAGTTTGTGGTGGGATTGAGGGCATGTAAGGGGTTAATAGTTAAGAAGTGCTTTATATGTACAGTATATACAATGTTTAATTTATGTGCATTTGCCTGTATATTGCATATTATTTTAATTATTGTAGTGATTTTTTTGGGGTGTTATGCTTTTGTTTTAGCAATCCATATTTATTTTTTCATGATATTAATGTTATAGAAGACAGTATCCACTACTTTACACTTTTATATAACTGCATTTCTTTACCTTTGCAATGTTAAACATTATTGTAATAATAGTTATGTAAAACTATAAAGTCACCGCTATTGTTTTCTATAACATACTAATATCACAAAAAAAAATATTATTGCTACAATAATTAAAATACATAGGGCAAGATTACAAGTGGAGCTCTAAATTACCATGCTCCCGCAAACGGGCATAGTTGCTGTTTGCTGGAGAGCAATAATTAACCAACCATTACAAGTGGCTGGTTATTACTACCATGAGCTTGCGGTAGCAATAAGCGTTCAGAATATTAGCCAGTGATCCGATCTCTGGTTAAATTTCTAAAAGTGTCCCAAATGCCCCCAAAATAGAGGGCATTATAGTTTTTTTATTTTAAAAAAATCTAGCTTTTTTTTTAATTAAAAAAAAAATGCGCTAGGCAGTTTTGGGGCTTTAAAGTTGGTGGGAGTGGGGTGTTAGAAAAAAAACGGCACTGAAAAGTACCTTTACATTGTGGTCTATGGGAACTGTGTTTTTTCATAAACCGCAATGTAAATATATATGTACATCCTGTTCCAAATTATTATGCAAATTCTATTTCAGTGTCACAAAGATTAAAAAATTTTTTTTCAGTTTAACTCATGGATGGCATTGTGTCTCAGGGCTCTGTTGATCACTGAAAACTATCTCGGACACCTGTGATAATTAGAGTGCTAGGGGAGCCCAATTAAAGGAAAAACTACTAAAGGAGGGTGTTCCACATTATTAAGCAGAGCACCATAATCCATTTTCAAGCAATATGGGGAAGAAAAAAGGATCTCTCTGCTGCCGAAAAGAGTGAAATAGTTCAATGCCTTGAACGAAGTATGAAAACATTAGATATTTCACGAAAACTTAAGCGTGATTATCGCACTATTAAGAGATTTGTGGCTGATTCAGAGCACAGACGGGTTCGTGCAGATAAAGGCACATTGAGGAAAATTTCTGTCAGATCCATGCATCGGATCAAGAGAGCAGCTGCTAAAATACCATTACATAGCAGCAAACAGATATTTGAAGCTGCTGGTGCCTCTGGAGTCCCACGGACATCAAGGTGTAGAGTCCTCCAGAGTCTTGCAACTGTGCATCAACCTTCCATTCGGCCACCACAAACCAATGCTCACAAGCAGAAACGGCTGCATTGGGCAGAAAAATACATGAAGACTAATTTTCAAACAGTCCTGTTCACTGATGAGTGCAGTGCAACCCTGGATGGTCCAGATGGATGGAGTAGTGGATGGTTGGTTTAGGGCCACCCTGTTCCAACAAGGCTGCAACGTCAGCAAGGTGGTGGTGGAGTCATCTTTTGGGCTGGAATCATGGGAAGAGAGCTGGTCGGCCCCTTTAGGGTCCCCAAAGGTGTAAAGATGACCTCTGCAAAGTATGTGGAGTTCCTAACTGACCACTTCCTTCCCTGGTACAGAAGGAAGAACTATGCTTTCCGTAATAAAATCATTGATAAAAGGAGAGAAAGTCATGGTATGGCCTCCTTCCTCCCCTGACCTCAATCCTATTGAGAACCTTTGGAGCATCCTCAAGCAAAAGATCTATAAGGGTGGGAGGCAGTTTACATCCAAACAGCAGCTCTGGGAGGCTATTCTGACGTCTTGCAAACAAATTCAAGCAGAAACTGTCCAAAAACTCACAAGTTCAATGGATGCAAGACTTGTGAAGCTGCTATCAAATAAGGGGTCCTATGTTAAAATGTAACGTGACCTGTTAAAATGTTTAAAAAGTTAAAATGTTGTTCAAAGTTTGATTGAAATAGCTTTTGATTTCAGTAAATATGCTGCAAACACAACAAATGACAATTTTCAGTTCTTTGCAACCTATAAAGTGTTTTGAAACTTACTGTGCTTAATAATTTGGAACAGTGCATTGTAAGTTTTTTATTTTGAAAAAAATACTGTTATCATTAGGAGGTTTGTTCAATAAAATTTGAATTGTACTCTTAATAGTTGATAACATGAATTATGCTGACTGTTGTTTACATCAGTTATTTAGGCAAGTGAGAAATATTTCATTAGCATAATAATTTGGAACAGGGTGTATATGCTTATATACATATATATTTATGTATTAATATGTGTATATACACATTAACACATAAATACTGTATAATTGTATATATTCTTATACATATATATTTAAAACTGCTGCCCATCCATTATCATGTGCTGGTAATAATATTGCATTATACAATAACATACATATAAATGAAAATTAGTTTTTAGATGTTTCCACACAGATCCAATAGGGTTACCAGGAAGTTTGCATGAGTTTTATTTTCTAACAACTGAAACCTCATATCTTTGAGCCCTTATAAATTTTTTATTGCAATTTATCATATAGTTTAACTATACTTTTAAACGTCATTTTGATGGGTTTTGTGCCACTTTTTAATCGAATCGCGTTAACTTCCCCCTCACTTTTTTTTTCTTTTTTCTTAGTCTTCTCCCTCCTCTCACGTGTCTTCTTACACCATGCAGATCACTAGAACTTGTAGCAATTACACATGGAGCCTTATTATTTATATACCTTATCTATTGCTGCATTTACTTTGCGGACTTAATGTTGATTTGTACTGAGCACCTTGCCAGTGCTTGTCCTGTCAATACTATTGTATGGTCTTCTTATATTGTTACATATTGTATACTCACACTTTCTCCCTCCCTCCCTCCCTCCCTCCCTCACTCACTCTCTCCCCTCTTCTCTCTCTCTCACACTCTCCCCCTCTCTCACACATACAATCTCCCCCTCTAACACACAACCTCTCTCTTACACCTCTCTCACCCTCACACACACACAAAAACTTATCTCTCTCTCCTTCTCTCTCTCACACAAACACACACATTCTCTGTCTCACACACACACACACACTTTCTCCGTCATACCTCTCTCACATACAATCTCTCTCACAGTGACAGACACGCACCCACTCTCACACACATACACACTCTCACACACACTCTCACAGAAACATGCACATACTGTCACATACACCCTCTCTCACACACACTCACAGAAACATGCACATACTCTCACACACACCCAATTCTCACACACATACACACTCTCACATACACTCTATCACACACACACTCTCACAGAAACATGCACATATTCTCACACACATACATACTCTCACATACACTCTCACAGAAGCATGCACATACTCTCACACACACCCAATTCTCACACATACGATCTTACACACACTCTCACACACATACACACTCTCACACACACTCTCACAGAAACGTGCACATATTCTCACACACACCCAATTCTCTCACACATACTCTCTCATGCACACTCTCCCACACATACACACTCACATACACTCTATCACACACACTCTCACAGAAACATGCACATTCTCTCACACACGCACTCTCTCACACATACTCTCTCACACACTCTCACACATACACTCCCACAAACACAATATATAATCAAGTATAAAATATAGGTGTGTGTGGCCGTATCTTTCAAACCCAATATTTAGCAATGTTGTCTTCTGAATGTTTGACTGCTGTGGTATTTGTTATTTGTTTTGTTTTAAATAAAATGAATACTGAATAATTGTGGAACATTTGCTTTTGTTAAATAAATGTAAATGTTCTGTTGCTGCAGGTGAAAAGGTTCAGCTGTAGCTTTACATACCTACCTCTAGTGCGCTGGAGACCCTCGCTAATGCCGACCCTTTTTTACTGAGCAGACCATCCCTTTAAACAATTCCAAACTGTACATCATATTTTGAAAGAATTTTCTATTTAGGAATTTCAGCAAGTAAAATGGTTTCTTCAGTAAATTTCCCTCAGTTATAAATGATTGAACTGCTATTGTATACCGTTAGTTTATTGCCATAAAGAGAACAATGATGTAGCTTATTTCCTGAGGGACAAAAAAAGAAAGAAAATATAAAAGTCTGCCTTAAGAACTTTCAGTAGAAAATATTGTTCTCTTTCTTCAATAATTCTTTTTCAACAAAACTGTTTCTTTACATTTCTAATGCACAATTATTCTCAACAAAGTTAAGCAAATATAAATATACATTTAGAAAAAGCACCAATGAAGGATCTTGCAAAACATAAATTGTGAGGTTTATAAAAATGTGGCTACAAACATGGAACCAATTGTGCAGCTTCTTTGTGAATATTTGCCATGTGTCCCCTTTTCCTTGGGCTGTCCTGTATTTTTGCCTTTTGCCTTTTCAAAATGATTGCACCAGGTGTCCCACACTGTAAACATCTGCTCTGAGGTGTGTGCTTGGCATGGATACCACACAGTAGGAATCAGCCTTGTATTTTACATTAGAAAAGCAAAATGACAAGAAAAATGAGGAACTGGTAACTGTGAAGTATATTTCTTGGTAAAAAAACATTTCCTGGTTTAATAGTTAAAAAATTTGTAAAGTCAGGGACATAACTACTGGGGATGCAGAGTTTGCGACTGCGACAGGATAGCACAGTCTCTGCAAAGGCTAAAGATTTCCTGAGCTCCCATAAATATGTTGATGGCTGAATTCCTAATGGATTGACTGCCTTCTCAGCATTTCTCATTAACTCTTTGAACTCTGACATCACTGAGGGAAGCAGCCACTATCCATTGTGGCACTAGGGAGAACTTAACCCTGTGAGATACACAAGGCTCCAATTCTCAGTGAGTTTTAAAATTGTAAAGTGTTAAAAAGTTGTTACTAATTAATTAATTAGCCTATTTTTTACCTGTATTTCCTTTGTTTTACTTTTATACTGCCCTATACATTCATTGCCTTCAAAATTGTACATGCTCATATAAATCTTTATGACATTGAATGTAGTCTCTTCTTATGGCTAAATCTATTTTCATTCAGAATCTTGTGTTGCTTGTAGTTTTCAGAAACTATTGGTGTACATTTATAATAATTACTCACTTGATGATGCTTTGGTATTATAGAATTTAAGATGACCAGGGATCCTTATTATCAATTTACTCTTGAAATATCTCTATAGCTATGTCATCTATACCTATATATCTCAAGAGTAAATAGATAATAGGTATTGCTGGTCTGCTTATGTGGGTATTGTTTAAAATCTAACGTTTATGTGTGTAATGTATGTATCTGTGTATATGTGTATATATATATATATATATATATATATATATATATATATATATTTAGTATAAGTTGAGAGGACCAATGGCACTATCAATGTATAAAATAGACTGTACCCTATATGCGTTAGATTGACAACAGGCAGATGAAAGAAGGGGGGAGGTGCTATAGTCACTAACAAGAGTGAATGGAAAAGCATACCATTCAAAAGAATACACCAGTAGCACTCAAACAGTCTAAAGTATCAAATTAACTGATAATATCAAGGATGACAATTTTAGCATGGGACAAGACAGTAATATCATAGACAAATAAAAATAAAACGTAACTTTTACTAAAACGCAATTAAAAACTGGGAAATAATTAAAATCCCAACTAGTATAAAGGATACAATTATAAAGTAGGTCATATACTGGTAATAAAGCAAGCAGAGAGGTTATAACCGTGTGTCAGTGTGTTTGGTGCATACTCAAACCTGATTACTTGGGGGGGGGGGGGGGAGAAATGGCTCCAAGCATCAAAGTACTCAGGACCCTAGTCTCACATAGTAGAAAGTCCAGCTACTATTATAACGTAAACATCTGATGTTCTTGTTAATGGGAAACGTTATTAATAAATAACAGTATCAAGAATCATTTATGTGCTAGGTTCCCAAATGAAATAATTTATCACATCAGATCAGTAAAATAGATGAGTATGTGATACAATGTGGCTAGAAACTGTCAAATGGTTATATACTCATAATCAGAGGATAAATGACCAGTGTAATGCAGTAGCAGAAATCTGCAATTACTCTGATTAGAGTGAGCAAAAAAACGAGTATTGCAAGACAGCACTAGCGTTGTAACCATGAATCAGTGTGTTTGGTGCATACTTGAACTTAATCTGTTAAAGAGAAAAAAGGTTCCAACCATAAGTATATTCAGAGCCCAGTCTCATATAATGAAGAGTCCGGCTAGTAGAATCACACATGAAAGTCTGAGGCTCATATATAGTATAAAAAGACAGTCAGCCAGATTACGAGTTTTGCGTTATGAGTGGCTCGCTAATAACTTGCAAGTTATTTCCACCGCTCACATTTAAAAGCGCTGCTATTACAGGTTTGCAAAAACCCGGCGTTTGCGGGGGATATAGCTGCGTTGAGCTCCATACCGCACACAAATACAAGCGCTGCTTTGAGCTGCTTTGACATGCTTGTGCACGATTTCCCCATAGACATCAATGGGGAGAGCCGGCTAAAAAAAAGCCTAACACCTGCAATCGCGAAGCGTAAAGCTCCGTAACGCAGCCCCATTGATGTCTATGGGGAAAGAAAATGTATGTTTAAACCTAACACCATAACATAAACCCCACGTCTAAACACCCCTAGTCTGCTGCCCCCGACATCGCCAACACCTACATTACACTTATTAACCCATAATCTGCCGCCCCCAACGTCACCACCTCCACTATACTAAACCTCTGGCCTCCCACATCACTAACACTAAATAAATATATTAACCCCTAAACCTAACCCTAAGTCTAACCCTAACCCTAACGTAGCCCTAACATCCCTAACTTTAACATAATTAAAATAAATATAAATAAAACCTACTATTAATAACTAAAAAATTCCTATTTAAAACTAAATACTTACCTGTAAAATAAACCCTAAGCTAGCTACAATATAACTGTTACATTGTAGCTATCTTAGGTTTTATTTTTATTTCACAGCTAAGTTTGTATTTATTTTAACTAGGTAGACTAGTTAGTAAATAGTTATTAACTATTTACTAGCTACCTAGTTAAAATAAAGACAAATTTACCTGTAAAATAAAATCTAACCTGCCTCCCACTAACACCTAACATTGCAATAAAATTAAATAAATTAAATTTTAAAAATACATTTATCTAAATTACAAAAAATAATAAACACTAAATTACACAAAATAAAAAAAGAAATTATCAAAAATAAAAACGAATTACTCCTAATCTAATAGCCCTATCCAAATAAAAAAGCCCCCCCAAAATAAAAAAAAACCTAGCCTACACTAAACTGCCAATAGCCCTTAAAAGGGCCTTTTGCAGGGCATTGCCCCAAAGAAATCAGCTCTTTTACCTGTAAAAAAAAATACAAACAACCACCAACAGTAAAACCCACAACCCACACAACCAACCCACCAAATAAAATCCTATCTAAATAAACCTAAGATAACCATTGGCCTGAAAATGGCATTTGGATGGGCATTGCCCTTAAAAGGGCATTTAGCTCTTTTACGTTGCCCAAAACCCTAAGCTAAAAATAAAACTCACCCAATAAACCCTTAAAAAAAACCTAACACTAACCCCCGAAGATCCATTAAAGGGTAAAAAATCCCTTTCTAGTGAGTATAATCTTCCTAGAGTTTATGACATAGTGGATTTTAAGGAAGCAAGTGATTATTTAAGTATCCATGCACTTGCCTTAGAGACTCCAACAGATGAAATAATCCCTAAAGTTACACATGGGGGATATAAGCCCAAGTCAATCTTTTATCCAACTAGGGACAGAGGGCCCTTTCTAGAGGCCTATCATCATAGGGTTGAGGAGGATTTGATTAAACTTTCATCTGAAAGCCATTATCCACATCCCAATCTGAGTGCCAATCAAATAGTAGCTCAGGAAAGCCTCAGGAATAGAGATGACATAGTGGTTAAGCAAGCGGATAAGGGGGGCAGTGTGGTGGTACAGGCTAGGGCAGCTTATATAGATGAAGCAAATAGACAACTTGGTGACCCAGAGGTATACCAGGTTTTGTCCTGCAATCCCACTAGCGAGTTTGGGAGGCGCTTGGAGTCTATCATTGATGATGGTCTCGAATTGGGGATCTATGACCAAGATACGGCTGATTATCTATATGTATCACACCCAGTTATACCCATCTTCCATCACCTCCCCAAGGTGCATAAGTCCCTTGAGGAGGTGAAAGGGAGACCGATTGTGGCAGGCATAGGTTCCCTTTTCGAGAACATGTCCAATTGGGTGGAATCTTTGCTTAAGCCCATAGTTCACAACTTACCCTCTTACCTTAGGGACTCCAAGCACCTCCTGAATTGTGTAGATCAATTGGTATGGAATGATCAAACTGAGTGGCTAACTGTGGATGTGGTTAGCCTATATTCGGCAATCCCACATGATTGTGGGTTGGAAGCCGTGTCTTATATGCTGGATAAATTTAGTGACTATGATGAAACTTTGAAAAGATTCCTGTTGTCTACTCTGGACTTTTTACTGTCGCATAATTACTTTCAGTTTGGGGGTACTTTTTATCTCCAAAGACCTGGCACAGCGATGGGGGCCAAGTTTGCCCCTGCCTACGCCAACCTATTTATGGGCTGGTGGGAGGTGTGCCACGTCTTTGGGGATACTAATCCCTTCCATTCTGATATTTTGTTGTACAAGAGGTACATTGATGACCTCCTGTTCATTTGGACGGGAGGCCATCATAGGATTGGTGACTTTATCAATTATTTGAAGGCTAACAGCATCAATCTCAAGTTCACCTATGAATGTGACCCTATCTGTATACCATATCTTGATTTGCTATTGGCAGCAGACTTGGATACACATAGCATTAAGACAACATTATATCGAAAACCGATTGCAACCAATGCAGTATTACATGGCAGGAGTAATCATCCAAGATATACTGGTTTTGGTGTCGCCAAAGGCCAGTTAATCCGCATAAAAAGGAATTGTACGGATGAACAGGACTTCAAGAGAGAAAGCGAGGCTCTTATGGGTGATCTCTTGGATAGGGGTTATAAGAAGAAGACGCTAGAACGTGCTCTCTTGGAGGTTACCCGAATGGACAGGCAAAACCTTTTGGCAGGTACTAATATGAATACTCAGAGGAACAAAAGATTTGATTCCTCTAAGCCAGCATTTATCACTACATTTAGTGCCCAATTTGAGGACATTTGTAGGATAGTTAACAAGCATCTGCCAATATTGACAGCAGAAGATAGCCTCAAGGACTATGTCTCACAAGGTTGCAACTGCATACCAAGACGAGGATGCACATTGGGAAATGTATTGTCCCCAAGCATGCTGCGACAGCCCTCTGCCAGGAGAGGAAGCTGGCTGGAAGTAAAAGGTCATTATAAATGCTACTTCAGCAACTGTATATCATGCGGATTTACTAATGTTACACGAAATTTTCAGTCATGTACCACCCAGAGGGTGTTTGACCTTACTTCCTACACGAATTGTAGGACTAAGTTCGTTGTATACTTGGTGGAATGCACCCTATGTAATAAGCAGTATGTGGGGTGCACCACCCGTGAGGCCAGAAGCAGAATCAGGGAACACCTGAAAAATATTGACAATGGAACAGAATGTTCAGACCTGGCAAGGCATTTTATATATGCCCATGATAAAGCTGTGGCAGGTTTTAAATGGCAAGTAATTGACCAAATAAAACCCTGTATCCGTGGTGGAGACCGAGCTTCCAAATTACTATACAGGGAAGCTTTTTGGATCTTTAAATTAGACCAGAAGACCTTTTGGATTCAACATTGATGGGGATGTTATTAATTTTTGGACCCATCAACGTTGAATTAATGTCATAATAAACCGAATATATTCATCACTAATGCTCTTTCTGGGCATTTGAATTAAGACATTTTAATATTAACCAGTTGATTATGCCATGGCAAACATTAGTATGAGTGCCTAGTCACTCTTTGTTGTTATATCCTATCAGGTGTTATAACATATGTGTTGCAGCACTACTTTGCATTTAACTATATAAACATAGAATATAAGTTTCTAAAAGCTTTATGGAGATCTAATCGTTTCCATACCTCTGAGTAAATAGGCGCCACATTTTTTTACAGGTGGACCATCTATGGTTTGCTTACATTCCTGCCCTGATTTACATAATAATTACAATAATAAGTAATATTTAATTTTCCCCTCACCTCCTTTTGAGTATTGAAGAGACAGTAGTGAATAGAGATTCATCTCATTCCTCTGCTAGGTGTTAGATAAGGGATGTATATTATATTAAATTATTATTCTAGTTTACATTTATATTTATATTTATTTTTATATAATATTCCAATTATGCGTAGGCAGTGGGTTACGGATCAATGCTCAGTATGGTATGGTGTTCAATTTTTAGATCGAATAAATGTGGCTTGTTTATTAAAATATAGAACTTTGGTTCATATGTAGCAATATGTTATTTGCATTGTCACCTTAACCAATTCTCATCTCACCATGTATATATGTATTATCTGACTGCGTGTTACTATAAGTTTGAGTAGGTAAATATCCCTTTAAGTAATGACATGTGATTTCTACACCTGAGGACACAGGTGTATAAAAGGAGCCTTGATACCATTGTATTTTAAGTCCATGAATAAGGCAGAGGGACTGCCGAAACGCGTAGGACCTATCTTATCATTTGTCATATGGGAATATAAGCTTTTTATGCTGTTTTAACCTAACGTTTCCAATAAAGAACTTTTACTGCTTTATGCTTTGAGGTCTGCTGGTCATTTTCGCTGTTGCTGTATCCCTATTATTACCAGCGTACCTTGGCGAGAGCTTTCATCAAACAGGCTGCCCTGATTGGTCCGGGCAAAGAAGCACCGGATTGGCTGGCGTTTATGCCGCTGACAACGTCGGAAGTACACTCACCCGCGGCTTGGAGTTTTACTTGCAGTGTAAGGAGTGTGTCGGAGGGACTGGCAGAGTGACGCCCAGAGAAGGAGCTGTGATAACTCTGCAACCGCTGAAGTGGAGTCCCGCACACAAGGCAAGGATATTCGGGTGAGTGACTTTTTGCTTCTAATTGCCGCAGATTGTTTGGAGCTGTTGGAGGGGACAACTGTTGACTTTGCTGATGCAATCAGCCAATAGGATTGAGCTTTAATCCTATTGGCTGATTCAATCAGCCAATAGGATTGAGCTCACATTCTATTGGCTGATTGGAACAGCCAATAGAATGCAAGCTCAATCCCATTGACTGATTGGGTCAGCCAATAGGATTGAAGCTCAATCCTATTGACTGATTGCATCAGCCAATAGGATTTTTTACCCTTTAATTCCTATCGGCTAATAGACTTCTATCAGCCAATCGGAATTCAAGGGACACCATTTTGGATGACGTCCATTAAAGGGAACCTTCAGTGTATGGCTGGGACCATATGAAGAGGATGCTCCGTGCCGGATGTCTTGAAGATGGAGCCGCTCCGCGTCGGAAGGATGAAGATAGAAGATGCCGTCTGGATGAAGACTTCTGCCCGCCTGGATGATGACTTCTTGCCGCTTGGATAAAGACTTCTCCCAGCTTCGTTAAGGACTTCTTGCCGCTTGGATGAAGACTCCTCCCGGCTTCGTTGAGGACTTCTTGCCGCTTGGATGAAGACTTCGCCGGCTAGATTAGGATGGATGTCCGGTCTTAAAAAACTGTAAGTGGATCTTCAGGGGTTAGTGTTAGGTTTTTTAAGGGTTTATTGGGTGGGTTTTACTTTTAGCTTTAGGGTATTGGGCAACGTAAAAGAGCTAAATGCCCTTTTAAGGGCAATGCCCATCCAAATGCCCTTTTCAGGCAATGGTTAGCTTAGGTTTATTTAGATAGGATTTTATTTGGGGGGTTGGTTGTGTGGGTGGTGGGTTTTACTCTTGGGGGGTTGTTTGTATTTTTTTTTTACAGGTAAAAGAGCTGTTTTCTTTGGGGCAATGCCCCGCAAAAGGCCCTTTTAAGGGCTATTGGCAGTTAGTGTAGGCTAGGGTTTTTTTTATTTTGGGGGCTTTTTTATTTTGATAGGGCTATTAGATTAGGAGTAATTCGTTTTTATTTTTGATCATTTCTTTTTTTATTTTGTGTAATTTAGTGTTTATTATTTTTTGTAATTTAGATAAATTTATTTTTTTAATTTAATTTATTTAATTTTATTGTAATGTTAGGTGTTAGTGTGAGGCAGGTTAGGTTTTATTTTACAGGTAAATTTATTTTAACTAGGTAGCTAGTAAATAGTTAATAACTATTTACTAACTAATCTACCTAGTTAAAATAAATACAAACTTAGCTGGGAAATAAAAATAATACCGAAGATAGCTGCAATGTAACTATTAGTTATATTGTAGCTAGCTTAGGGTTTATTTTACAGGTAAGTATTTAGGGGGTGTTAGGGTTAGGGGTTAATAGGTTTATTATAGCGGCGGAGTGAGCAGACGGCAGATTAGGGGTTAATTATATTTAAATAGTGTTTTTATGCAGGAAGGGTTAATAATTTTATTCTAGTGGTGACGATGTCGGGGAGCGGAGGAATAGGGGTTAATACATTTTTTCAGTGGCGGTGATGTCCGAAGCGGCAGATTAGGGGTTAATAATTTTATTTTAGTGTTTGCGATGCAAGAGGGCCTCGGTTTAGGGGTTAATATGTAGTTTATGGGTGTTAGTGTACTATTTAACACTTTAGTTATGAGTTTTGTGCTACAGCTTTGTAGAGTAAAACTCATAACTACTGACTTTAGATGGCGGTACGAATCTTGACGGTATAGGGTGTACCGCTCACTTTTTGGCCTCCCAGGCAAAACTCGTAATACCGGCGCTATGGAAGTCCCATTGAAAAAAGACTTTTTTTAAAGTGCGGTACTGACGTTGCGTGACGGCCAAAAAAGTGTGCGGTACACCTATACCTGCAAGACTCGTAATAGCAGCGGTAGGGAAAAAGCAGCATTATGAAGCTTTTTCACTCATAACGCAAAACTCTTAATCTAGCTGATTAATAGGTAATAATGACAAACGTCATCTGTATAGTTTTTTTCCCCCAGATGGTATAATAGATTGCATCAGATCGATAGAATAGATGTGAAAATTCTATATAGCTAAATTGTTCTAATGGTAATGCACTCAACACCAGAGATATTGTGTAGTGCAATAACAAATATCTGCAGTTACTCTGCTTGTGATGAGTGAAAGACAGATTTAGCAAATCACCCTGGTCATCTTTTTCAGAAAGCCAGGTAGTGGTGACACATGTTAGGGAACTGGTGAGGAGTCTGGGAGCTCCTGTGTTTGTTAGGGCAACTAGTAGGATACTTTCGATAAATGTTATAATTTTATAATCACTCTAGGTGTTAGCTTTCGTAGCATTTACTTGTTACCTTGATATCTGAAGTGGGGCTGCATCTGATTACTAAGTCAGCATCTCTGACTACAGATACTTTTCCACTGTCATACCACGGATCAGTCTCACTGCCTTAAGAGGTTATTTGTGTTTTATTCTTTTTACACGTGTGTCAGTACTAGCATACCACCAAACAGGGGTGTATGCTATTTTCAGAGCCGGCCGCTACTGGTTTGCTAAATCTCTTTCACTCATCACAAGCAGAGTAACTGCAGATATTTGTTATTGAACTACACGATATCTCTGGTGTTGAGTGCATTACCATTAGAACGATTTATCTATATAGAATATTCACATCTATTCTATTGATCTGATGCGATCTATTATACCATCTGGGGCAAAAAACATACAGATGACGTTTGTCACTATTACCTATTAATGTCTTTTTATACTAAATATGAGCCTCAGACTTTCATGTGTGATTCTACTAGCCGGACTCTTCATTATATGTGACTGGGCTCTGAATATACTTACGGTTGGAACCCTTTCTCTCTTTAGCAGATTAAGTTCAAGTATGCACCAAACACACGGCTAGATTTAGAGTTCGGCGGTAGCCGTGAAAACCAGAGTTAGAGGCTCCTAACGCTGGTTTTAGGCTACCGCCGGTATTTGGAGTCAGTGATTAAAGGGTCTAACGCTCACTTTTCAGCCGCGACTTTTCCATACCGCAGATCCCCTTACGTCAATTGCGTATCCTATCTTTTCAATGGGATCTTCCTAACGCCGGTATTTAGAGTCGTTTCTGAAGTGAGCGTTAGAGCTCTAACGACAAAACTCCAGCCGCAGGAAAATAGCAGGAGTTAAGAGCTTTCTGGGCTAACGCCGGTTCATAAAGCTCTTAACTACTGTACCCTAAAGTACACTAACACCCATAAACTACCTATGTACCCCTAAACCGAGGTCCCCCCACATCGCCGCCACTCGATTAAAATTTTTTAACCCCTAATCTGCTGACCGCCAACTACGTTATACTTATGTACCCCTAATCTGCTGCCCCTAACCCCGCCGACCCCTGTATTATATTTATTAACCCCTAACCTGCCCCCACAACGTCGCCGCCAGCTACTTACAATAATTAACCCCTAATCTGCCGACCGCAAAGCGCCGCCACCTACGTTATCCTTATGTACCCCTAATCTGCTGCCCCTAACACCGCCGACCCCTATATTATATTTATTAACCCCTAATCTGCCCCCCTCAACGTCGCCGACACCTGCCTACACTTATTAACCCCTAATCTGCGGAGCGGACCGCACCGCTACTATAATAAAGTTATTAACCCCTAATCCGTCTCACTAACCCTATCATAAATAGTATTAACCCCTAATCTGCCCTCCCTAACATCGCCGACACCTAACTTCAATTATTAACCCCTAATCTGACGACCAGAGCTCATCGCTACTATAATAAATGGATTAACCCCTAAAGCTAAGTCTAACCCTAACACTAACACCCCCCTAACTTAAATATAATTTAAATCTAACGAAATAAATTAACTCTTATTAAATAAATTATTCCTATTTAAATCTAAATACTTACCTGTAAAATACATCCTAATATAGCTACAATATAAATTATAATTATATTATAGCTATTTTAGGATTAATATTTATTTTACAGGTAACTTTGTAATTATTTTAACCAGGTACAATAGCTATTAAATAGTTAAGAACTATTTAATAGCTAAAATAGTTAAAATAATTACAAATTTACCTGTAAAATAAATCCTAACCTAAGTTATAATTAAACCTAACACTACCCTATCAATAAATTAATTAAATAAACTACCTACAATTACCTACAATTAACCTAACACTACACTATCAATAAATAAATTAAATACAATTGCTACAAATAACTACAATTACATAAACTAACTAAAGTACAAAAAATAAAAAAGAACTAAGTTACAAAAAATAAAAAAATATCTACCAACATTTGAAAAATATTACAACAATTTTAAACTAATTACACCTACTCTAAGCCCCCTAATAAAATAACAAAGACCCCCAAAATAAAAAATTCCCTACCCTATTCTAAATTAATAAATGTAAAAGCTCTTTTACCTTACCAGCCCTGAACAGGGCCCTTTGCGGGGCATGCCCCAAGAAAATCAGCTCTTTTGCCTGTAAAAAAAAACATACAATACCCCCCCCCAACATTACAACCCACCACCCACATACCCCTAATCTAACCCAAACCCCCCTTAAATAAACCTAACACTAAGCCCCTGAAGATCTTCCTACCTTGTCTTCACCATCCAGGTATCACCGATCCGTCCTGGCATCCGGTGCTGAAGAGGTCCAGAAGAGGCTCCAAAGTCTTCCTCCTATCCGGCAAGAAGAGGACATCCGGACCGGCAAACATCTTCTCCAAGCGGCATCTTCGATCTTCTTCCATCCGGTGCGGAGCGGGTCCATCTTGAAGCAGCCGACGCGGATCCATCCTCTTCTTCCGTTGTCTCCCGACGATTGACGGTTCCTTTAAGGGACGTCATCCAAGATGGCGTCCCTCGAATTCCGATTGGCTGATAGAATTCTATCAGCCAATCGGAATTAAGGTAGGAATATTCTGATTGGCTGATGGAATCAGCCAATCAGAATCAAGTTCAATCCTATTGGCTGATCCAATCAGCCAATCAGATTGAGCTCGCATTCTATTGGCTGTTCCGATCAGCCAATAGAATGCGAGCTCAATCTGATTGGCTGATTGGATCAGCCAATCGGATTAAACTTGATTCTGATTGGCTGATTCCATCAGCCAATCAGAATATTCCTACCTTAATTCCGATTGGCTGATAGAATCCTATCAGCCAATCGGAATTCGAGGGACGCCATCTTGGATGACATCATTTAAAGGAACCGTCATTCGTCGTTCAGTCGTCGGCCAGGATGGATGTTCCGCGGTGGAGGTCTTCAGGATGCTGCCGCTTCGCTCCGGATGGATGCCGCTTGGATGAAGACTTCAATCGGATGGAAGAACTCTTCTGCCCCGCTTGGATGAAGACTTCAGCTGGATCATGGACCTCTTCAGCCCCCCGCTTGGGCTTGGATCAGGACATCGGAGGAGCTCTTCTGGACCGATCGGTGAACCTGGTATGGTGAAGACAAGGTAGGAAGATCTTCAGGGGCTTAGTGTTAGGTTTATTTAAGGGGGGTTTGGGTTAGATTAGGGGTATGTGGGTGGTGGGTTGTAATGTTGGGGGGGGTATTGTATGTTTTTTTTTACAGGCAAAAGAGCTGATTTTCTTGGGGCATGCCCCGCAAAGGGCCCTGTTCAGGGCTGGTAAGGTAAAAGAGCTTTTAAATGTATTAATTTAGAATAGGGTAGGGCATTTTTTTATTTTGGGGGTCTTTGTTATTTTATTAGGGGGCTTAGAGTAGGTGTAATTAGTTTAAAATTGTTGTAAGATTTTTCTTATGTTTGTAAATATTTTTTTATTTTTTGTAACTTAGTTCTTTTTTATTTTTTTGTACTTTAGTTAGTTTATGTAATTGTAGTTATTTGTAGGAATTGTATTTAATTTATTTATTGATAGTGTAGTGTTAGGTTAATTGTAGGTAATTGTAGGTATTTTATTTAATTAATTTATTGATAGGGTAGTGTTAGGTTTAATTATAACTTAGGTTAGGATTTATTTTACAGGTAATTTTGTTATTATTTTAACTAGGTAACTATTAAATAGTTCTTAACTATTTAATAGCTATTGTACCTGGTTAAAATAATTACCAAGTTGCCTGTAAAATAAATATTAATCCTAAAATAGCTATAATATAATTATAATTTATATTGTAGTTATATTAGGATTTTTACAGGTAAGTATTTAGCTTTAAATAGGAATAAGTTATTTAATAAGAGTTAATTTATTTCGTTAGATTTAAATTATATTTAAGTTAGGGGGGTGTTAGGGTTAGACTTAGCTTTAGGGGTTAATACATTTATTAGAATAGCGGTGAGCTCCGGTCGTCAGATTAGGGGTTAATAATTGAAGTTAGGTGTCGGCGATGTTAGGGAGGGCAGATTAGGGGTTAATACTATTTATGATAGGGTTAGTGAGGCGGATTAGGGGTTAATAACTTTATTATAGTAGCGCTCAGGTCCGCTCGGCAGATTAGGGGTTAATAAGTGTAGGCAGGTGTTGGCGACGTTGTGGGGGGCAGATTAGGGGTTAATAAATATAATATAGGGGTCGGCGGTGTTAGGGGCAGCAGATTAGGGGTACATAAGGATAACGTAGGTGGCGGCGCTTTGCGGTCGGAAGATTAGGGGTTAATTATTGTAGGTAGCTGGCGGCGACGTTGTGGGGGGCAGGTTAGGGGTTAATAAATATAATATAGGGGTCGGCGGTGTTAGGGGCAGCAGATTAGGGGTACATAAGGATAACGTAGGTAGCGGCGGTTTACGGAGCGGAAGATTAGGGGTTAATAATATAATGCAGGGGTCAGCGATAGCGGGGGCGGCAGATTAGGGGTTAATAAGTGTAAAGTTAGGGGTGTTTAGACTCGGGGTACATGTTAGAGTGTTAGGTGCAGACGTAGGAAGTGTTTCCCCATAGAAAACAATGGGGCTGCGTTAGGAGCTGAACGCTTCTTTTTTGCAGGTGTTAGGTTTTTTTTCAGCTCAAACAGCCCCATTGTTTCCTATGGGGGAATCGTGCACGAGCACGTTTTTGAGGCTGGCCGCGTCCGTAAGCAACTCTGGTATCGAGAGTTGCATTTGCGGTAAAAATGCTCTACGCTCCTTTTTTGGAGCCTAACGCAGCCTTTTTTTGAACTCTCGATACCAGAGTTAATTTTATGGTGCGGCCAGAAAAAAGCCTGCGGAGCGTTAACAGCCCTTCTACCGCCAAACTCCAAATCTAGGCCACACTGATTCATGGTTACAACGCTAGTGCTGTCTTGCAATACTCGTTTTTTTGCTCACTCTAATCAGAGTAATTGCAGATTTCTGCTACTGCATTACACTGGTCATTTATCCTCTGATTATGAGTATATAACCATTTGACAGTTTCTAGCCACATTGTATCACATACTCATCTATTTTACTGATCTGATGTGATAAATTATTTCATTTGGGAACCTAGCACATAAATGATTCTTGATACTGTTATTTATTAATAACGTTTCCCATTAACAAGAACATCAGATGTTTACGTTATAATAGTAGCTGGACTTTCTACTATATGAGACTAGGGTCCTGAGTACTTTGATGCTTGGAGCCATTTCTCTCCCCCCCCCCCCAAGTAATCAGGTTTGAGTATGCACCAAACACACTGACACACGGTTATAACCTCTCTGCTTGCTTTATTACCAGTGTATGACCTATTTTATTATTGTATCCTTCATACTAGTTGCGATTTTTATTATTTCCCAGTTTTAAATGGCGTTTTAGTAAAAGTTACGTTTTATCTTTATTTGTCTATGAGATTACTGTCTTGTCCCATGCTAATATTGTCATCCTTGATATTATCAGTTTATTTGATACATTAGACTGATATGTGTATATATCTATATGTATATGTGTATGTGTAAGAACAGGACACATACGGCTAGATTTGGAGTTTGGCGGTAGATGGGGTGTTAACGCTACGCGTGGTTTATGTCTAACGCACGGCATTGTTTGACTCCGGTATTTAGAGTTAAAAAAAACCTTCTACCGATACTCCTAACGCGTGTATTTCACACGCGGAATCCTGCCCGCGTTAGACAGTCTCCCATAGAGATCAATGGAAATGAAAACAAACACGCTTTTTTCATCTAACACTCGATCTCGCGAGAAATACGCACAGCTCGGTCATATGACGCATACCACATCATGCACAACAATAACACGCCGCAAATGTCACAACAACAATCAATAAACAAAGCACACAAGCATTACACATTCACAAGCGGGGGTAATTTTATTTTAATAAAATACACGGAATACGCATATACTTTAAGATGCGGAAATACGCAAAATAACAACAAAAAAAATAAAAAAAATACATACACTAGCAAAATAATCGCATTCAATATCACTATATATTAGGACAAACATACATATACAACACTTCACTAATACCACACCATCGCAAATTCACATTTAAACATAATACTATTGGTCAATGTTATAGAAAACGACCACTATGACATCATCGCATTCTACACATTCCACAAATAATAACTCCAAATGAGCATGCGCAAATTCACACACCTAATACACATTGCACAAATACTAATTGCTAATAATGCACACCTGAACACAATTTACAACGCAAATAGGTACATCATTAAACATTTACACAGGGTATATAAGCACCACACAAGCATGGCTTCTTTGACTGTGTTGCTGGTGGGTCTTTGGAGATTGGAGGTTTAAGATTAGAGAGTTTGTGCATTATTGTGAGTGAGTAAGTGTGAGAGAGTCAGTTGTTAGTGTTATCGTGAGTGAGTGAGTGGGAGTTAGTGGTAGTGGGAGAGAGTCAGTTAGTGGTAGTGGGAGTTAGTGAGAGTTAGTGGTAGTGTGATAGAGTCAGTTAGTGGGAGTTAGTGAGAGTTAGTTGTAGTGTGAGTTAGTGAGAATTAGTAGTAGTGTGAGTTAGTGAGAATTAGTAGTAGTGTGAGTTAGTGAGAATTAGTAGTAGTGTGAGTTAGCGAGCGAGTGCTTTTTCTGTACACTTAACACATTTACACGCAAACACATTCAATACATACATACACTTATCAATAACACTACATACACTCCATACCCCATACCCTCTCATACTACACTCCATACCCCATTCCCTGTACTCCCATTCCCTGTAATCCCATTTACTCTTATCCCATACCCCATCCCCATCCCCATCCCCTAGTTACATTTAGTTTACATATCCTCCTTTTTGTCTTCTTCTTCATTTTGTTCATTTAAATACTCCTTACCCTCTTTTATTTATATCCCTTTCACACTTTCAGCACTTTTTTGGTCTTTTTAGTTCTTTATTTTGACCCCCTTTCATTTGATCACACTCACTTTTGGTTTGCTTAGTTGGGGTTTAGTTTAGGGAAGAGATGGAGGGCAGGCAGGGGAGAGGTAGAGGGGGGAGGAGAGGGAGGGGGAGAGGAACAGGGCAGGAAGGGGGGCAGGAAGCGGGGGTGGAAGCGGTGGGTGGACCCAGCCACTTGGTTCAAGGTGAACAAGTGGCTGGGCCCAGTGGCGGACAGAGTAGGGCTTCACAGTCCGGGAAACAGAGGGCATCATCACAGGGGAAGGCCAAGGCGACTAGGGAGGCGAGGTTTTCGATGGAGGAGAAGGAGGCCCTCGTAGAAGCCTATATGGCCAGGCATAGGAGGCTGCAGCATCAGAAGACCACCCCGACTGAGAAGAGGAAGCTCTGGCAGGAGATAAGGAATGCAGTCAATGCCGTGGGTGGACGGAATAGAGATATGGACTCTATAAAACATCGATATCGGGACTGCAAAATGGATCTCAAGAAAAAGTTAAGCCTGGAAGCCCGACATGCCGCAGGAACCGGTGGCGGCCCTGCACTGGAAATCGAGTACTGCCGATGGGAGGAAATGTTGCGTCCCAGCATCTCCGAGGTGGATGTAGTCGGTATCGGAGGAATTGATACCGGGAACCTGCCATTCTCATCTGACGGTAAGCTCATTTAAGAATAAATTCACATACGAATGTATTTCAAGGGACACTATACGCAAACCTTTACTTTCATGATTGAGGTAGAGAATACAATTTTCAAAAACATTCAAATTTACTTATATTACCTAATTTGATTCATTCTTTAGATATACTTTAATGAAGAAATAGCCATGCACACGGTGAACCAATCACAGGAGGCAGCTATATTCAGCTACCAATCAGCAGCTTCTAAGCATATTTAGATATGCTTTTCAGCAAAGAATATCCAGAGAATGAAGCTAATTAGATAAGAAAAGGACATTAGAAAGTTGATTATAATTGTATGCTTCTAAATCATGAAAGATAAAACATTGGGTATAATGTCCCTTTAAGGATCAGATTAATGCTATAACGTTGTTTACACGCATTCACAATTACTTTGCGGTTACATCAGTATCTAGGCTATAGGTTAGGTGTGCATTTAAACAGACTGAAAACAAACGCTAAAACATTCAGATTGACCACAGATATCACAAACACGGTTTAGAAAATGCGGAAATCGTATTGATTGTTAGATGTTAAATTGGATTAATGAGGCTGCATTTGTAATTGTATCGTAAGCTAAGTAATTTAAAGCTTTATTTGGAAATATGCTAATATATACATTTATTTCTTTTTAAAATATACAGAGTCTGGGGAGGAGGCAGCACAGCAAATACAGGCTCCTCCTTTTCCCCGGGATGAGAGTGGTGGGGATGAATCTCCACCTCGGAGGGAAGAGGACCCCCGTGACGAAGAGGCCACGGAAGCAGAGGAAGAGGCCCCGGAACCAGAGGCCCCTCAAGGACCCGCACCCCGCCGTGCACGGGCACCCCGCCGTGCACGGGTACCCCGCCAAGCACAACAAGAGGAAATAGCGGAGGTGCGGGTTCTACTAGACTACATAGACCAGATGCGTAACTCCCGGATACAAAATATAGAAGGCCGAACTAGAATTCTTGCAGGACAAAACCAAATTATTGAAGGACAAAACCAAATAATAAACATACTTACTCGAATAGAAGAAGGGCAAAACAGAACCTTTAATCTACACCAAGAGATGTTTAATTTTTTCCGGGAGGCGCATGCTGGTCTGCCTCCTGGTCCGCCTCCTGCTGCTGGGCCTCCTGCTGCTGGGCCATCTTCTCCTGCTGGGCCATCTTCTCCTGCCGGCCCATCTTCTCCTGCCGGCCCATCTTCTCCTGCCGGCCCATCTTCTCCTGCCAGCCCATCTTCTCCTGCCGGGACATCTCCTCCTGCCGGCCCATCTCCTCCTCCTCACCTTGGTCATCCGAGTACTCTTCCTTCCACTCTTCCCACAACATATCCAATGAGAAGTCGTCGGAGTCGGCAGTTGACCCTCCCAGAGCCTCAGCCCCGTGGGAAGAGGGGAAGGAAGAGGAAGTAAGTATTTGTTTTCATGTTTAATGTTATTTTTATTTAATGTGTAATGGATAGGTATGTAATGATGTTGTTTTCATACACTTGTGGACCACACTCTGTATATAATCTACTTCTATGGGACCGGGTCCATGGAGGCAGATTGTTTGCAGAGTGTGGGTTATAAGTGTGTGAAAACCACATCACATACCTATCCTTGTTCATGATATTGATTGGTTTCTGTGATGTGATGTCCAAACTGTTTCCCGAATCGCAAACAAAATTACCATTACAATTATCCATGATGGCATATTACTGTTTGAATGCCAATAACACAGCTTAAAGGGACAGTAAAAAAATTATTGATTACAAAGAAAACACTGTATTACGCATTATCAAGTTGGAAACAACAAAACATGGAGAAATACGTGTGACTTATGTGCTTACCCTTGTATCTATGACTATGAAAAATGAAAACTTATTTGTTGTTCTGACATAACAACATTTTAGACATCAATGATCAATACATGGTAAATAATATGCTGTATGAGCACAAGGTTTTAGATATACAAATGCTATCCAAATGCCCTCTAGTGGTCAAATTGCATAATGATTAAATGCACTCTTCAAGCTCTAAGAAATGAGCACACGAACCTCATAGGTTTAGCTAGCAAATTAAAATAAACACAGACAAATGATTAATTGGTGAGAAACCTTTGATATCATTGAAATTACAAAATTGACTTTTATAATAATGCAAAACATGATTTGTTTTATAAACTGTCCCTTTAACAAAATTACATATGCTAACATATATTTGCAGATTGTTGGTATATCTACATGTACTTGTTCAAACAATAAATATTGAAAAAAGATTTATATTGACGTGTTAAATAAAGTCTATTTTCTTAAAGAGACATTATTGTGTTAATTTATTTTTAGAAAGACATTTGTTTTAACAATGAATATGGTTTAAAGTCCTTTTAGGAGTGGGGGGTGAAAATATGCTAACAATAATATATTTGGAGATTAACCAATGTGGAACTCATACATGATACAAAAATAAACATTTGCATTAAAGGGACAGTATACTATCTTTTTAACAGAACTGTATATAATAGACACTACTAGAAACAACAAGATTAACATATACTGATATCAATATTACAAAGCTTTAAACACTTTCAAAGAAAATCGGGTTAGCTCTCTTGAAAATATAGATGAACCCCCATTACAACCGTAAAACAAGACAATACCCCATCATTAACATATGAAAAGACCCTTTACACAAACAGGAGAAAGCTGGAGATGGTACTCACATGAAACTTTGAGGCTTGGCGAGGAGTAAGAAAATTACTTACATTTTATTTGAACAGAAGCAAAATGAGACGTGTATTTGGAAAACAATGGACTATCTAACTAGAGACCAAATAAAATATTTTGATTTATAATGTGAGTGTCTAATGAACCTTTAATAAAATATACGATGAAATTACATTTAGAAGAAGTCGGCATCATATATTTAGCATATGATAAAAATAAATGCATGTTGATTACTTGATTCTAACACAATAGCACATATTTATGAATTAGATATCTTTAACATTAAACACAACAGTCATTTTTCATAAAAAGGAACATATTGTTGACAAACATATTAAACAACATGGACTATAGAGATTTGCACTTGCCTCGAAATATCTTATGCATGAAAACATTTTGCTTTCGTTCGTTTATTCAACCAGACATCCAGCAAAAGAGAATGTGGTGGTCTTTATCAGCTATGGGTCAACAATGTAACATGATGCATGTGACGTCTTAATTAACATGGCGCTTCCTTGATCACGTAAGAACGCAAACCAAAAAAAGGCGCATCCTTGATCGCGTAAGAACGCAAACCAAAAAAAGGCGCATCCTTGATCGCGTAAGAACGCCAACCAAAAAGAGGCGCATCCTTGATCGCGTAAGAACGCAAACCACAAAAATGCGCATCTTTGATCGCGTAGAAACGTCACTCAATACAAGGAATCATTGGACAGTCTGGCAAGTGACGTCTTAAGCAACATGGCGCATCCGAGATCGTTGAAAAACCGCAGCCAATGCAAGGACTCAGTTGACAGCTTGGCATATCAATGAGAAACGTATTTATATTTTAGTAACTAGTATGTGTCTAGATTGCTATCTAGGAATGTCACGAAATCATGAAGCATCTTTTCGGACTTGACTGTCCCTTTAACTATAGCTATGGTGTATATCTTTAACATTTAAAAGATACACATGAGAAATACATATGCCATTGATGTTTTAAGGTATGTTTAGATTGTTTTGGAATAACAATAATGACACATGTATTGATCAAACGTGTCATTTATTCAAGTTGAAATATGGTCAGCCTACCTATAGCCATATATGGGAGGAGAAGTATTTTTTTAAAATAGTTGGGGAAAAATATTCCTCATCTAAAATATGCGCATTACACACAGAGATTGATTTGGTTACACTTTTACAATAAGATAGAATTGAAAATGAAATACATGTGCTGTCAACATTACAATAAGATTGTGTATTAATAAGATTATATGTCCTTGTTCATGTAAAAAGGACAAAAACGCTTTAGAAATGGAAATACATTCATTAACAATTGTGCTCCCCATCACTTAAAGGGACATGATTTTTATTTATAAAAAGAGGATACACAGAGACAATACTAATTCAATAACATGAACACTTTACAGGGATTATATCATTGTATCAATCCTCAGATCATTTGTTAAAGGTGCATCAATTCATGCAGAGTTTATAAATACACACATGGATGTGAAATTGGAAATATACATATATATATACACAAATAACTATCTATATATACATATATAAACAATTACTATGCTAATCATAATCATGCAATGATAAAGCTTTTCGAAAAATATATAAAGACAAATAATAAAATTACATTGGAGATGTTAATCTTAAAGTCATTTACAATTGTATTACATATATGATTCAGGAAACACCATTATTTTTGGTAAGGTCCCTTTAAGGATCAACCAGATAAACTAGAGATTTCAATCAATGACATGAATAAGGAGGACAAAGAATCGTGCAATGACATGTCTATTATTAGTATGTCAGAAAACATCAACAACGTTTATAAATAATCATGTAAATATCAGGAAAATTGGAGCCATATGACAAGGTAACAGAGTGCATCACAGTCCATGAAGAGAGTTGCCAAGGGCCAGCATAGCCCCATTTGAGCCATATGATAAGGTAACAGAGTGCATCACAGTCCATGAAGAGAGTTGCCAAGGGCCAGCATAGCCCCATTTGAGCCATATGATAAGGTAAAAGAGTGCATCACAGTCCATGAAGAGAGTTGCCAAGGGCCAGCATAGCCCCATTTGAGCCATATGATAAGGTAACAGAGTGCATCACAGTCCATGAAGAGAGTTGCCAAGGGCCAGCATAGCCCCATTTGAGCCATATGATAAGGTAACAGAGTGCATCACAGTCCATGAAGAGAGTTGCCAAGGGCCAGCATAGCCCCATTTGAGCCATATGACAAGGTAAGAGAGTGCATCACAGTCCATGAAGAGAGTTGCCAAGGGCCAGCATAGCCCATTTGAGCCATATGATAAGGTAACAGAGTGCATTACAGTCCATGAAGAGAGTTGCCAAGGGCCAGCATAGCCCCATTGTAGATATATGACAAGGTAAAAGAGTGCAACAGGCACAACAATAAACAGAAAAAAAATGGCAACCATAAAAAAACATCAACATGTGGACAGAGGATTCTTATCTGCACCCTTGGAGCATCTCCAGATCCTCCACTTACTGGTCCTCCCCTTCATCATCCTGTGCATGTCCAGCTCCAGATTCAGGCATTGAACGTAATCGCATGATCTGCCTCAGAGTCAAATGCTGAACCTGGAGCTGGGCCTGCATGGTGTCGTTCATCCCTCTCAGGACAGCTGCGTTCCTCAACACGGCCTGCTCTACACGTGCTATACCTTCTAGCATGAGCCATGTTGAGTCACAGCCTAAAATAAAGAATAAATAAAATATTAAGGATAATTACACAACCGAAGAAAAAATAAGCAAAGATACATTGTCATCATAAAGACAAATCATTCTTTACATCAATTTGTTGAAATTGATTCTTTACACATTAAATATGTTATTCAGACAGACCGAAATCATTAAAGGGACAGTTTACTCAAACATGTTGTCCCCTTTAATTGGTTTTCGATGATCCACTTATACAGCTTGAGTGTATAAAATCTTGTTAAAGGATTTACATTGTACTTACATTAGCAATTTAAATATTTTAATTATACTGTGGTAGGCACACCTATCCTTAAACATTTTGGCGTTGAGGACAAGCTGTGTAAACATAGCAACCTAAAGAAATTACATTCCCACTGGGTTAGACAAGAGATAATGTATCAACATTTGTACATAAATTGTTGGATCCAAGTAGTGGTGATTGGTATATGTAGTGATATCAAATTAAAGGGACACTGAACCTAAATATTTAATTGACTGATTAAGATAGAGCATGATATTACAAATAATAAAAAATTACACATATTCTTTAAATGTTAGAATTCTCTAGCTAGATTTTGAATGCAAGAATGTAGGTTTATAGGGCAGGCCATATTTGTTTATCAACTTTGGTTGTCCCTGCTGATTGATGGATACATTCATCCAACAATAAAGAAATGATGTCCAGACTTATTTTCGATTTAAAATTAATTCTAGGCATTTCTTTGTTTCAATAAAGATAGCAATAGAATGAAGAATAATTCATAAGAGTAGTAAATTATAAATTTGATTAACATTGCATGCTCTATTTGAATCACAATAGAAACAATTTGCCTTCAGTGTACCTTTAAGTTTAATTTCTGACTATATTAGATATCAAACTCATCTCATACGATGCTATTGCATAGCTAAATATACCCATTGATCAATATTCTTCAAAGAATACACACAAACCACATTTTGAATAACAGCTGTTGACAAATATAAACAAAGACATGTGGCACATCGAGCCATTTGTGCAATGTACACCTATCCTTAAACATTTTGGCGTTGAGGACAAGCTGTGTAAACATAGCAACCTAAAGAAATTACATTCCCACTGGGTTAGACAAGAGATAATGTATCAACATTTGTACATAAATTGTTGGATCCAAGTAGTGGTGATTGGTATATGTAGTGATATCAAATTAAAGGGACACTGAACCTAAATATTTAATTGACTGATTAAGATAGAGCATGACATTACAAATAATAAAAAATTACACATATTCTTTAAATGTTAGAATTCTCTAGCTAGATTTTGAATGCAAGAATGTAGGTTTATAGGGCAGGTCATATTTGTTTATCAACTTTGGTTGTCCCTGCTGATTGATGGATACATTCATCCAACAATAAAGAAATGATGTCCAGACTTATTTTCGATTTAAAATTAATTCTAGGCATTTCTTTGTTTCAATAAAGATAGCAAGAGAATGAAGAATAATTCATAAGAGTAGTAAATTATAAATTTGATTAACATTGCATGCTCTATTTGAATCACAATAGAAACAATTTGCCTTCAGTGTACCTTTAAGTATCTTATAATGTTGATTTTGAATGATACTTACAGCTGTGCCTGGGAAGGACAATCCAACACCCAGTACAATGAAGGTTGAGACAGGGGGGAGGGATGGGATTGGGTTGGGGAGGGATGGGATTGGGTTGGGGAGGGATGGGCTGCTGCTCTGGGGTAGCCCGTACAGCTGGGGAGTGGTGAGTTGGGGGCTGGGCAGCTGGGGTAGCAGTACGGGCCAAAAGACGGGGAGAGCGGCGAAGGGGGACGAAGGGGCGTTTTTTGGGAGTGATACGACAGTACAAATGGGAAGGGCCAGGAGGGGAAGGGGACTGGGCAGGGGACTGGGCAGGGGGCTGGGCAGGGGACTGGACAGGGGGCTGGGCAGGGGGCTGGGCAGGGGACTGGGCAGGGGACTGGGCAGGGGACTGGGCAGGGGAGGAACAATGATGACCAGAAGCAGAGGATCCATCTGAAATAAATATAATAAATATATTAACATCTCATACATCATGAAA